>NC_089980.1:83962015-84265045 GCF_036417845.1 Apteryx mantelli | reverse complement strand
ACAAAGTTTCTGCCAAGCTTCTTTCCCAGGGGTGACTGGCAGGCTTTTATGCAGCATTTTACCTCCAGTCTCCCCAAGTCTGCAAAGAATCATTTTTTTGCACAGCTCAAATCAGACCCTTATCAACAAACTTATGTAATCTATGCAGCTGTTCTGTTTTCATGGCTCATACTCACTGTGCTCAGTGGAAGGAAAAAACTGTCTCCATTTGCAGTCCATTACTTCTTTTTTTTAATAAAATACAAGAACTAATTCCATTATCTGCTCAGAATTTTCTCTGTGTGTTTTGAAGAACATGTGGTCTTTAAGCAGATGTTATATTAATGTATTTTACACCAGCTGCCCCACTTTGCAGCACACTTAAAATATGTTATCTTTTTATGTCCAAATTTACCTGCTGCAGCTGAAAGCACAGAGGCAACACTGTCAAAATGAAAGTCACAACAGCAGGCATGTCTGACACTAATAAGTCAGACCTGCAGGCGGTCACATAATCAGACAATTTCACTTTGCTAAATATTCATGATAGCAAATGGCCAGAGCACTTGGGAAGCTCTGCTTACACAATGGATTATGTAATCTATCGGAAGGATGCTGTGCGGAAAAGTCCTTCCAGTCTCACGCAGAAAACTATTCACAACCCAATCTTTATCAGTGTAGCAACTTCCTGTTCATTTGACTTCTTCTGTTTACATATTTTCTCCTGACATTCATACAGTCAGTTTTTACCTGCCAGAATGTCTATTAAAAGAATAAATTGCAATACCTGAATTAATCCCTATTACAGGGGAAAGTATCTATCAGTAGCTTCCCAGATGGATCTGCTGTCTGCAGGGCTGGGTAGGTGGTAGTGCCACCACCATAGTGCCTCACTTGCTTACTATCTCAGGGCTGCTAAAAGAAAAGCCACAGCTACTGCTCTGCAGCCCAGCGACTACATATGCATTTTTCTCCAGAGGCGCCTCTCCTGCTACAACAACCATCTAAACTCCAGGATAAATATCCGTTCCCCCTTGTCTGCTTTTCTCCTTCTTCTTGACAGATGCCCCAACACCTAGTGCCCAGCTCCATCTCACCTCCTTGGCAGGGAAGAGGAAACACAACACCTAACAGGATCTTCCTCTCCCCACTGCCGGGGCTGCTCTCCACTTCCCAGAGTTGCCTGCCCCCTTCCTTCCACACTGATAGCACGAAAAAACAAAGGAATAGCAGCAGACACAAAAGGCAGGACACCCAGCATGCTAAGGGTCTGATTAGAGAAGGCAGGAAGCAAGTGGGTTGATATAGGCATGAGGACAGGGAAGATTGAGTCTTGTCTCCACTGTGCTGCAAGGCTGGGACCCAGAGGCAAAAGCATTTGTGAGGGAGGAGGGCAGAGGGATCAGACCTCAGGCTTTTGGCAGCCTCTTCTGTCCCAGGAGAAAGCTCCATGCTGTGCACCTGAGCAGTCAGAAACTCTGAAACAGGAGTGTTTGGCAGCCTGGCCTTCTCCGTCATTGTGGAAGGGCAATACCTCCTCTCCTCACCCTTATCCCAAGTCACTCTTAGAGGCTGGCAGAAGCTGCTGGGCACATAGACAGGTCCTCCAGCCCAGACCAGCATTGTGCCCACAGGCCCCGTGGCACAATGCAGAGCCCGTGTTTCTGCCCGGCAGGCTGCAGGCATGGCCCTCCTTCTGCGCCCCTTCTCCCCTCCCGTCTGGTTCCTACCTTGAAGGGCGGCTGCTAAACATTATGTGCAGCAACATCTGCCTGGCAGGAGCCTAAGTCCCTCAACCGGCCCTCCTTCCCAGGGCCTTGTTATTCTAGCTGGGTTTTCTTTCCAAAATGCTTGTGATTTAATACAATTGTCATGAGGCTCCAGGAAAACTTTTATAAAAACAGACAAAATAAACCCCAGTTTGACCCTACATTTTCAACTAGAATCAGATTTTGGCAAGTTTGACTCTGTCCTTCAAGCAGCTATCACTAAAGCTGGTTTATATCAATGTTGCCCCTGAACTGAAGTTCACCTGCTACCGTGGAAGCTCAGAAAGAAGTAGGGTTTATTGTTGACACTACCTGAAACAAAGTGAGAGAAAAAAAAAAGACCAGCAGAATTAATGTTTTCTCTTGGAAAATTTAGATTTTGCATTAACTCTGATATCCACTAAAAATATAAATGCATAAATAAACTGGAAACTTCTGCTCAATTCTATTATGTTTCTGCCCTCAGTTTACTCTTCTCCTCAAATAGAACCCAATTTTCTCATTTAAATACTCTTCTTCTACTGTACATCCACTGCTCTGTCAAACTCCAAGTCTTTGTTACGAGAGCAATAACTAGTTAAACATGCTAACTGCCCCTCATATGCTTTCAATTGAGTTTCAGCTGTGCGTTCCATTACAACTCTTTCCAAATTCTATTGTTAAAATTTCCGGTGTATAAAGCGAACTTGCATGGAAACTATGCAAAACCAGTGGCTCATTTGTAGTGTCTTGGAGGACCAAATTAAGACAAAATTGCAAAGCAGTAAAGTGAAAATTGAAAAAGAAAAGCCTCAGAGGAATAAGTAACTTAAGCAATTATATAAGTAAGTAATTTAATGAATAGATAAGAAATGAACTTTTTTTTAACTCAAAACTCTTTAAAACTGCCATACACAACTTCTCTGAGGGCAAAACAAAGGTCTTTTGGTCTTTCGTTGTGTCTGCAAAAGAGGGAGAAGTAAAATGAACAAACAGTTTTGAAAAGTGCATCCATAAATCTGTCTCATTTCTAACTGCATGAAATGGAAAAAAAAAAAAAAGAGAGAATACCTATTTAGACGCTTTTACAGGCATACCTTCAAAATGACACCCATATGAAGCAAAAAAGCATTACTATATTTCTTTCAAAAATTATGACTGCAACTCTACAGGAATACATCTTGCTTAATGTCAAACAAGAAATCCATGCACAGTTAGGAATTAAAAATGTACCACTTGCGCTTTGTCAGGCCTCACCCAGCAGACCATCCTTCTTAGGTAGCAAAACTAAAATTCATTAACATTTTGATGGTGCTCAAATACAGTCTAGAACTACTGAAATAGTTAGGAAGCCACTAACTAATCAGTCCTTGTATATACTACCAGGGACTTTTCCTTTTCTTCTGCTTTCCAAAGGACTGCAGGATCACAGCTACATTTACAGGATGTTTGATTTTAACTACTTTAACTGCTTAACTGCTTTAATTACTTTAACCTTTTAACTGGTTTTACGCTATACATTCACCCTTTAACAGATTTGTACCTAAGAAAAGTTAAGTATTTAAACACTTTCTGCTTGCTGATAACCCTACTAATAAGCAGTTAAACAGTTCATCTAAAAAGTTGTGTAATTTTGAACCAACAGCTTTAACAGTATATTTGCAGTTACTTGCTGGGTCATTTTAGGTATGGGGTTTTTTTGGTATCTGTCTCTGAAAAATGTGCTTGAAGACTAATTCAAAACTGTTTTGTCAAAGAAATTTATAAGTGCTTTGCATAGCATATTTTGCCCCAAAAAGGTTATACTCCTACTACAGAATTCCTCTGAGTTTGCTAAAAATAGTCTATTCAGGAGACTGCATGCTTTAAAGTTTGTTCCAATCTTTCCAAGTAATATTATTTCTCTGAACAAGTGTCTTTTTGAAGTATAAGGGAAACAGTGCCTTCTTCCTTGCTCCCATGGTTAATTTCTCACTGTATTTTGTTGCTGAATCTTCTGTACTGAAGAATGACAGTCCAGCTGTACTACAGAACTGGTAAATAAGAAAACTCTGAGGATGCCGTTCAAGACCCAGCAAACTAGATATAGGGCTTATATACAAAAATCCAGAGAAAACAAAGAACATATACTGCCTGGAAAAGGTGAATATAAAATGAACAAAAATGTGATTTTGGTGCCTGGTATCATTTTTAAATGAGACAGTCTATTTTAGTACAGTGATTGAAATGCTGCTTGTCTTATGTTTTCCATTCAGCTGCTCTCAGAATCTCAAATGGATCCTCTGCCCTGTCTCAGCTTCCTTAGGAGCCTTGTTACACATCACCCTGATCCTGAGATATGTCACTCAGATTCAGAGGCCAATTTGAGATGCTTCATTTTAGGAATAATATAGTTTTCACTTTTTCATGAGCTAATGGGTTCTGATTGGCAGTTGGTAATGTCACCTTGGCAGATTGTGGTATATGTGTGTGTTTTGCTCTTGTGCACGTGCAAGTGATTCACCTTACAGTCCTATCAGCAATAGAGAAAGGACCTCTTTTCACCTGCTATGACAGCCATCAGTTCCTCTATGACAAGCATTTTTGAATGATAATATAACTTCTGTTCTTCCATTTCACTCAGATGTAACTTAGGAATTTCTGATATGGTTACTGCAAGCAGAGTTACACATCACCTGGAAACATCTGTGTGCACTTTGTACTAGGATACTCCTGTGCTACTAGTATATACCACTACCTTAGTACATCAATCCAGCGTTTCCCAGTTCTGTAGTTAGTGGTTAAACATAATGTTCACATTTAGTTGCTGCTGCTGCTGGTAATTCTAAGCAATCAAAAAGCATGCCAGGCATACTTTTGTCTCCCCAAAGGAGCAAATGGAAATGAATCTCTGTTCAATTAATTAAGGAAGAATTGATGCCCAGATCTCCACTTACAGCAAATGACCACTTAGCAAGCTGTTCTTTCTCCTAAAAGTATGGTTAGTTTTTGTCATCAGGAAAGGCCAGACATAGCTGACAACACTTACCAGCTGAAGATCATTAAGGATAAAAGGGATCATTCGCAGTGATCTGACTGGGTATCAGAAAGTGTGAGCTAACTGAATAGCTCTGAAGTACCACCTCCCTCACAGTGGAGCAGCAGTCTAAAGGGACCAGACACCCTGTGGACTTCTGTAGCAGCTTCCCTGGAGGTCTGCTTTGCCCCAGGGGCAAAATATATCTTTAAAAGCCTCTATATTGCTACTGAGCTTCCTCCCAGATCTTTATTGTCCAACACTAGTGCAAAAGATTGTTCAGTAAAAGGGAATTTTCCATCAAAGGCAGGGGAAAAGTACTCACATTGATTTTATCATTTTGATTTGTGGGTAGAGAGGATAATTTTGCTCTTTCTTTTCTTACAATTCCTCTCTTCTTCCATGGAGTCTTGCTTCCGCACAAAATCCTGCAGCTTCTTCCTAACATTACCATTTTTAAGGTTAAATGCTGGAGAGAGTTCAGAGGGCAGGAATAAGAATGTCAAAATCTAAGACTGTAATAGACAGTTAAGGCTTATGTTTCTAGGAGAGAAAAATCAAGGGAACATATGATTTGAAGTCTGTCAAAAGTGGATCATTTTTTGTTGTTTGCCACATCCTCTGGCAGGAGTAGAAGAAAACAACTTAATCTGCAGCACACAAAAAGAAACTTTCTTACTCTTCTAAAGGTAAAACACCTAACAGGCTACTAGGAAAGACTGAATTCTCCTCCATAGAAGAATTTTAAGATCAAGTTAGCAACTGACATTAAGATCAGGTTAAATCAGGGTTTAACAGCCTCTCATAGGTTGTATCCCACTTTGAGTTTTTTGTCCTTAACTATTATGTAAAACTAACACCCATGTGAACAAAGTCTGTGGTTCTGGTGACCATTTCTGACAAACTTACCATTGTGGGTTTAACAAGACCATATGCAAAATTCTTGACTCACTAAATATCACATTTTTTGTGCCCTGTTGAATGTTTTCCTTTCCAGCCTGGTATTTACCCATTATGCCACGGAGGCAGAAACTGATGTCTCCTCTCTATAGCCATACCTCTGTGTGCTGCTAGTTGATGTAAAGTTATAGATAAGAAAAAAGGCCATATTTAACACAGTGGAAGCATGTGTGTGATTGTGGAGAATAGTCATTTTTGATAGACAATTACGATATAGCAGAAGATGTAGATAACAGTTTTGGAGCAAACTGATAAAAGAAAGAGGGAAAAGCTGAGACCACTGAAGGTGACCAACCTCTAGAGAATATAAATCTCACTTACCTGTGCAATCATTTCTGCGGTTTCAGAATAACTCCGGCATTTTTTCACAGCTGAACGAGCTAAAAAATCTTCAATCAGCCTTATGCCAATGTCATACCCCCTAAAGGAAAAACAAAGAAAGTTAACATTCAGAATGGGGTATTTCTTCCCACATGCTGTCTCCCTAATCTTTCTCTTGCACTTTCTCAGCAAAACAGCTGCATGTTCCTGAATAAATGGTTTTGAGGACATTAGATTTTGCTGGACTTGATTCTTATTTCTACCACTTTTGCAGTACAGGTGGCCTGCTCTTCATGTAGTCATATAAGAAATTGTACTCCTTTAATTTCTTCCTACTTAGCAAACATGATATGAATGTTGATTATATATACTTTATCTATAAATACATATATCTGTATAGAGATATATAAATATTAGATATTTTATATATAACATATATGTATACAATACATAAATAATATATAAATGAAGGCTGATTCATACTGTTTTATCATTAAAAAATAGCATAGGATTTTCTCCAATCCTATGTGAACCCCAGAGTTCATCTCATGCTGTTTCTAACAAGGTGGATAAAAGCAACTGCCCCTTCAAGTCACAGCATTCATCTCTGGGGTTGGCAGGGAGTTTATCTAATCTTCGACATCCTCATTGCAGAGTTCTAGCGTCAGGCAAATCCATAGGAAATGGACTCACAGCTGGTCCCTTTCACTTTACCCTCTTTTCTTTTCTTTTTTTTTTTTTTGGCTCTTCCTCCACATTTCTCTCTTTGCCTTCTTTCTCTCTAACTTGTTCTCTCCCTTCACCTACTAATTTCGGAAGGAATCCAAAGGTTGCTAGTTAATATAGTTTGCATTTTGCATTTAAAACAATATAATTTCTGAGAAATGAAAGGGCAATAAAAAAGATGAAAGTTAATGAAATTTTTCATAAAACAAATATTCATTGCTCACTCTCATACATTAACATAGGTCAGTAAATACATAATGTATAAAATAGAAATGCTTATATTATGGTAAGCATTTTTTTGAAAAAGGAAAAGTTTATGAGATTGACACAAATGTAATGAAAGAATCTGAACCAATTCAGAAATGTTTTTATGGAATTTTTCATTTTCATTTAAGTGGATATTCTTAATCTCTGACTGATTGTCAGAGGTCTTACATCCTCCATAAAGCAGGCTGCAGTCAATGGAAAGTTTCTTGCTGATTTTGTTTCATGTCTGATGACAAGAAGCCAAAAAGTGATCTGATGTCTAATGTGATGACGTTAAAAAGTGTTTCTAGCAGAGTGAGGTTCAAAATAAGAGTATGTAATGCACCAGAAAACTATGAAATATTTATTTATTGCCTAAGTATTAATATCAATAATGTTGGTAAATATGTCATCAGCAGTTAGCAAGGTATGTGTTATTGATGTACCAGACAGTATTTAGATCCTTTTTAATTTTTATGCCTCAGATCCGCAAAGCCAAATGAATAATAGACTGACAAGCAGCTATCTGGCAAGTGCACAGCAAAAAACAAACAAACAAACAAACAAAAAAACCCCTTCTCACTACAGATTATATATGTATATATAAATATAGAGAGAGCTCAGAATACTGTTCCCATCTGTCACAGGACTGATCTACAGAGTCAGTTCCCCAAGCTGGGCTGTCTTCATCTTCCCAGAAGTAAGGCTGAAGTCATAGTACTCTAATAAAACTTATTATTTCACCACATCTTCCTCTTTATCAAGAGAAAAACAAGCAGAAAAACATTAAAGTGTTACAGAAACTGCTATAATAATAACAATATGAGGCACAAAATATGTCTCCACACCTCCCCAAACTGCCTTTTCTTAATTTCTGACATAGCATCAGAAAAAAACCCATACTTTTTTTGAAATGTATCATTTTTATCAGAGCTGAATGAGGGATTAATATCAAATAACTACCTGAGGGATGTTACCAATTTTCAGTTCGTGAGTAAATCACTTTTTTTCCCCAAATCAATGATTTTTTTTTTCTCACTTCCATTAATAGGTATTGAAATTTAGCTTATTTGCAAGCTTTCAGTCTAATAGTGAAGAGTCTACTCTGTTCAGTGTGATTGTTGTACATCACTTGGTATGTCTGCTTTTCCTGAAAGTATGAGCTCTTCTAATGATGATCTCAGTGTATCCTCTCGCTAACCAGTTCAAAATTAACTTCTGCCTGATTTTGTATGATATTATTATTTTTATAGTGATAAAAAGGAACCTCAGTCAGAATCACGTGATCCTATACACGTAGCATCTTTCCTTTCCAAAGAGATTACCTGTATAAAAATCAGTTCTTAACCGATCATTCCTGCTATTTCACTCTCTGCTGTATGCTATTTTTAAAGCTGAGGGGCCAGGCTGCTCCTAATGCAGGGGGAAAGAGAGCCACCGCCATAGGACAATGCAGAGTACCCAAGTCAGACACCTGAATTACACCCTCAGGGAAGGCTATTGACTACCAAATGGGGCTGCCCTTTGACTTAGTCACCTAAACCAAACCCCTAAAATCTGGTATTGTGACCACCAGTTAGCTGTCCAAGTCGCAAAAACACTGCATAGCTAGATGAGGGGAAGCACTGGCAAGGAAGGCCACAAGGAGAGCGGACACACAACTGCATGTTAGCTAGAAAACATCTGTGAGAAATAAAAAGTTTGAATAGCTTTAAATACTATGGAGGTGAAGAAATAGAAGAGGAAAGTTAATACGGAAACTGAAAAAGGACATATTTAAATAGGAGATGGAATTTAGAATTTTATATTATTAATTAGCTTAACAAAGGATTAACAAGGAACAAGTGTCAGCTATCAGAACAATCCCCACACTCTTCTTAGGAGAATTGAAAAGTTAATTGTTGATTTTCTTTATTCATAAATAAATGTTACTCCTGTTGACAGAATATTGAATCTTATTCTCATACTTTGTGCAGTCCTAAATAAAGTGTTGGAACTCAAAAAATAACAGACATAAAGCTGAAAGGGAATATGCAGTTGGACAAACAGTATTACGGGAGAAGTTGAATATTTTAATGCTAAGTAAATGTAGTACTTACATTCTATCTAAACAGGTGTTGACATCTTCATCTTTTTCATAGTCTTTACACAGCTGGGCTACCAAAGCACCATATGTGAGCACAAAAAGTTCTCTGCTCTGCCAGATAAAGGTGGAAATTGAGAATGAAACAAAGTAGGATCAAACTCTTATCACACTTCTAAGCTGCTACTATATTAAAAACAAACAAAAATACCCTTTACATTGATAAGAAATTTTTGTCCACAGACTTGTAACCACTGAAATCTTCAGTTCACATCTGACAGAACCTAATTTCATCATCACTTGAGTCTCTGAGCAGAGATTTTGCTTGTATGCAATATCATTTGCTGTGATACAACTACTTTAATCAGACAAATTCTTGAGTCCTATAACAGCACATATAAATGCTGGATTGATAAATGCCATTAAATGACATTCAAGATTAATGGCAAGCATTTAGCTGTGGGAAGAATAATTGAGGCAATGAGCTATTAGTCCTTTTATAAGTTGAACAACAATGTACACAAAGAAACTCCAGCTGCTTCAAAAAGATATATTAGATTTGATTCAAATCATTAGCTGTTTCCCCCCCAAAATACAAAGTAGTTACAAAAAATATTAGTTCAGGACAGTAAAAAATTACTATCATTCAGCACAAGTGTGAAGAATAACACAACCAGCAAAGCAGAAAAGAATCAATCCCATTAACATTTCTGTTTCTTTACAAATCTTTACAAACGTGTCACTATCTATACTAACTGTCTAAATGCCTGGACAGTCTCATGACATTATTTCCACTACATCTAAGTAAGCAAAAGTAGGTCCTATTGCTAGTGAAGCCTGCTTTTAAAATGTCATTTCCTGTCAAACAACAGAAGGTAAATGCTTATACATCCTGACATGAGTTGATTACCTAGATTTGGAGATACCAGTTTCTCTTAGAGGATTTATCTACATTAGGAAATGTGGTCACAATTAGCTAACATCATAATTAACATAACCTCAACCCATCCTTAGTGTAGATTCATTTTTTCTCCTTTCATTTAGCAAACACGTCCACCTTTTCCAGTGTAGGCTCAGGCTCAGATTTATGAGCCTGAGTCTTTGCTGACTCAGATTTATGGCTATCACCTGCTTGTGGAGTATGCCTGCAGGCAGGTACAGGTAGTAGGGTCACGTTGACTGATCACTTAGCCTAAGTGATTAAACAGATGGTGTCACCAAAATCATCTGAGTTTGTTTCCAACATGTTGTTGGACCTTGCTAACAGCTGAAGTTAACTAGAGAGCATTTATATCAACTGCTCCATCATTGGATTGCTGAGGGTGGGACTGCCAGGAAATGGTGATGAGTAGTTAGAGGAGAGCTCCTCCCCTACTGCCAATGGTGCTGGGCACAGGCTCACACAGGGAGCAATAATTTTGACTGATGTGACTGAGACGGTCTGAGGAATGCAGAGAACTGCCCAGGCCTATATGAATGTTTAGGATCTTATGCAATATAACAAATACCATGCTTTAGGGGGTATATTAGAAGAACAAGATGATTTTTCTCTATGGGAATGATTCTGGTGTGTGTATATATATATGTATGTATATATTTAAGGAAAATATTTACTTCTGAAACTCTTAGCTACAAAACTATAACACAGAGATTTGCTGCATACCATGTGATGTGCAGAGGCAGAGGATGAAATGGTAGGTAAATGCCAGTCCTACAATATAAAAAGAAGTACAGGAGAAAAATGACATGGGTTCATGCAATTCTTTGTGTTGTCTTTCAATGAATAGTCAAAAGAAGGAAACACAATGTGATGCTATGAAATGTAAATGCAATTTAAAGAGAAATGTAAAACACATTGGCAGGAATGAGTTTCACAGCCCAGCCCACTGCAACACTGGCCTATGATTTGGATTCCTTAGTGCTGCCACCCCAAAATGATCATAATCACTGGATTTTGAATTGGAATTGGAAGCAGAATGAAATATTGTGGTTTTGTCTTACTTTGGCTTTAGGTTTTCCATGTGCACATCACATTTCAATTATTATTCAGATAGAAAGTTACCTCTTCTAACACTTGCCCCCTGAAAGCTAGACATATGGGTCCAGCATGGTCATCTAAGACAGTGTCTATCAACAAAGAAGAAAGGAAGTGGCTGCAGAGGGTAATCGAGCCTATTGGACTGGCATCTGGTTTATGTGCCTCCTTGCAATGTCTTTCTCCTTTACTTGTAGTGAGAGAATAAGCAATCAAAAGCAGACTCCTAAAATTAAAGTGGCTAATATTAAATGGAACAAATCCCATACTTGGTCTGATTAACTAAACAAGACTGGCTAAAGCTCATTTAAGTGCTTTTTTAACCATTCTTAAAAGATACTGTTTGAGTTGGTTAATGCAGAAGTTGTGGCTGGTACAGCTGCGCTACATAAGCGCGACTGAGGGGACAGGTAAGGATCACAGCTGCCTGCCCAGGGAGCAGAGTTGCACAGTGCCCTGCAGCATTGAGAGCAATGGAAGAAGTCAAAGTCTCTGCGCAGATTCTGTCACAAGCACTAGTCTGGGATCCTTAGCTGTGCACCAAGCTGGAGGAAAGTTTTCTTCTCTTCTGCTCCAGGACAGGATCCTGCTTTATCATCTCCACAGCACTGCAGAATTGACTGTATTTAATAGGAGCAGCAGGTGGCCCTTAAGGGAGGGAGTATTTTGGCTCTTATTAAACTTCTTAGACACAAATTCAAGAAAATGCTACTGGCCTGTGGTGGGTAGATTGGAGGTCCTTTTCAGTTTATAACCTATGGAAAAAATAATAGTAAACACCAATGACAGCAATAGAACAAATCATGTGGAGAAGGAAAGAAAGGCTTGGTAGAAAGACCTCCTCCTGTTCCCACTGCATCAAGGGTTTGGAGTTTAAGAAATGCTCCCCTTTCAACAGGACACTGTTAAAAACGTTAATGAGTTTAAGACCATTTCCTAAACTCTCCTTGGTGATAACTCCTATTTACAGTAATATTGCACTTCGCCAGATTTTAGTTAGCAAGATTTTGATGCAGTAAATGGATTTCACACAGGTTCTGTGTTGTTCCTGTCTCAACAAAAATATGATGTTGTAATAAGACAAATGCCTTAGAGAAACCTAAGCATACTATATCAATGTAATTATATTTATCAGCCACTCTTGCAATCCAATAAAAAAAAAATTTATTTGACAAAATCTTTTTCCCATAAACTCATGCAGATTGACATAAATTATATTATACTTCTTTTTTTTTTTTTTGAGCAGACACCTTTGTCATCCATCCCATTTCCCCTTTTCAGATATTGGCACAATATTAATTGACTTAAAGCCTTCTGGAAATTCTCCACTGCCCCAGCTGCTATCAAAAATCCCCATTAACCATCCAGAGAGCTCTAAGTCTTTCAATGAGGTTCTAAGTTCCTGAAGACTGGGTGGAACTGAGCCATCCAAATACAAGAGAGCTATCTCTGTCATTTAAGGACTATGTAGCCACAGAAGCACATAAACTTTCCTGGTATTTTTATATTTGACCCTAAAGCTCTCTAGGCACTTAAGACCTCAGCTTCTGAGTATGCCCAGACTACCTCAGTCTTAGAAACCTTGTGCCTTTGTCTTTCCTAAGCCTGTTCAGATTCTGAGAACTAGGGATAAAGCAAAAAAAAAAAATGCACATAAGTGCTCAATAAGTGAGTGTGCCAAAAAAAACAGTCACTTTTTTTCCTTATCATTCTTCAACATTATTTATGCTCTGCTCCGTACTAGCAACTTCCTCTCTCTTCAGTTTGTTATACATACATATGTGTCATAACTACGCTTTTAGATGGAACCATTTTCTCTTCAAGGCACAGTACTATTGTTTTGTTTTGTTTTTAAACCAGTATGGCCTTATTTCTATATTGTGTCAATTTGGCTTTTTGGACTTACAGTAAAATAATCCTAAACAGTTGGCAATTTTCATACTTAGATAAAGATTCTGAGGAAACTTAGTATTAGCAATGTGTAACTTCATGAACCCTGAGTTCTCCATAGGAACGAAAATTTTCCATTACACAATCTCCTTTAGCACATAGATCTTCTGTGTGATTGCCTGGTCTACAGCAGAAACAAATGTACCTCACCTTATGCAGTATCGGCTATAATTAATTCATAAGCTATTTAGAACAATGAGCCGAGGACAAATGCTAAGTATAATCTAAGGTCTGGCCACGCAATGAGTTCTTGCAAAGACGGAGCACTGAGTTCCTAACATAATCACTGGCCTCTGCATGGATACAAAGACTGACCTGTAGAGGGCGCACATCAAGTCTTGCATTGAAACATTTTTATACGTGTATATATTTAGTTATTTTACTTGCTTGTGTCATTGAGGGAGACTTTATATTTATATCAAACTGACTTTGTTATCCAGACCTTTGCATAAGAGACCAGGCTAGACAAACTGTGTTTGTTGATGAGAAAACCCTTAGTTTTAGAAATAAATAACTAATGTCCTAAGCTATTGTGACATGTAGTTCTCACTGAAAGAAACTGTGAAGTGCAAAGGAATGGCATCACATCCAAATGAGGTGACTCACTTCATGTTTCAAACCAGAATAAATCATCCACCTTTCTGGAAAAAGATGTTCAGTTTTAAGATTAAAATGTCACAGGTTCCAGGACAAAAGGTTAAAGGTCAAATGTTCTTTGAATAGGATTTTACTATCTGAATTTGTCATACTTTAGATACCACAGCTAGAGAACAAGAAGGAGAATAACTGGTAACCTTAATGGCACAAAATAAACTTTTTTATGATCATGCAGTTTAAGAAGTGCTGTTGGGAAATTCTTGCATGCAGTGTATTTAAAACAACTACTAGAATTTTAGGAGAATATTAACACGAAGTGAAGAAAAATAAGGAAGTTTTGGTCCGCATAACTTCTACTTAATATAATTCTGTGCTATGAGATCAATGGTCAAAGCTAACATCCAAAGACAACAGTTAAAGTTTACCATTGTTTCTCCAAGAATCAGATTTTGGCCAGATTTTAAAAGCCAGATATTACAATCCTCTGAAAGTGCACTGTGCTACATTAGGAGGATGAAGAAGGACCTCTGCTCATGCAACACAAACCTCAAAACAAGATGTGGTCTGCTATCTAGGAGGCACACAGTGAGTACCAGGTACACTGCAGCCCCAGCTGAACCATCTATTCCTGTAACTTCTCACGTCCTAGAGATGTGGCTGGCACAGCTTCATTTCCCCAAATCAGGAGCAGAGTTTTGGCCTCAGGATTCATGCTGAGGGGAGGACTACCTAAAAAATCATTTCATATCATCATCAAGGTAGCTGGAGAGATATCAAGGTTCCTAGAGCAAATCTTAGTATTACTGCTCAGAATCAAACAGACTCCAGCTCCTATGGACAGTCTTTTTTTATGCCACAGCTTTAAAGCTGGCAGCTTGTTGGCAGCTCATAAAAGGGTCTCACTGCACTCATAAATGCTGCCCTCATTCTCATACTGGCAAACTCATCCCCAGAATTTCTTACTGAAGTCTGGTTCTTTTCTATACTTTCAAGCTATTCTGAAATCATGACTGTACAAAACACATTAATTCAATAACAGCTGATTCTAACTCCATGCACAATTTTAGTTGCAGGTTATTAAAAAGTCTTACTATTTTGTGATTGTCTTGCTTTCTTCCTGATGGTCGTGACATGTTGCTTGCGTAACGCCTGAAGTACTTGATTGTCCGTTTATATCTTTTCTTCCTCAAGCAGCATGTTCTTCTCTCAGTTACCGTACTTCCTCCTTCCCTTCTCTAAAGTTTTCTCCTTTCTACCCTTCTGCCTTTGCAGGAGATGCGTTTGCTGCATTCTGTAATGCTGCTGATGCTCCTCCTATTCTCTACGTGCACTAAGCCCTTTGGGAGGAATTTGATTGGCAGCAGATTTGCCTCTGAACATAACAGAAATTACTGCTCCATCCGTAAGAACGGATTTTAATCAAATACACAGCAAACAGACACGGGAAGTCAAATCAGGCAGCCTCAAGAGATTTGCAAGTCTTATGCTTTAAGAGACAACAAATATACTTTATTGTATCAGGTTTGGGCTTCTGGAGAGTTAACAAAAGCTCCCTCGCTGAAGAATAAAAACACAATTACACTGAAGAAAAAAAACACAATTACACTGAAGAAAAAAAACACAATTACAAGATATTGATGCACCAGGTAATCAAAAAAATATATCAATTTCAAATTTAAGGAGCTGCCAGCTGTGATAGATTTAGGCTGGTGAGTGGAAGCTGCCTAGGTGGGAGCAGCACGGGTCACAAGGCACTGCTATCAGCATGTTTCTGGGAGTGCAAAGCTGGCAGGAAGATCTAGATTGTTCAGATTCCCAAAGGAATAAACTGTGTTCCTGCTACCACTGCCAGCTTTTGCAAATGGCACCTCCATCGCTGATGTCTCTAATAGATCTTACATCATTGTTAACATGATATAACCCCTGCTTGTAAACATTGCTGCTACAGGCACCCAGGAAAGTTCAGATTACTTTTTCCAACTTCGTTTAACATAAAATTTGGCCTATTCTGTTAGTTTAGATTTGGCACAAATTTAGATCATGGTTACTAGTAAATTTAGAAATGAATCAGGTAGCTGTCATTCCCTATAGGACTATCTCCACATACATTCCTATTTCATCCTCTGAGGAGAGGAAGTAGAAGAACATGGCCCCATCTGAATGCCATGCTGTTATTAGATTTGAATTCATTATTACATTTAGTGTTAGGGTAAAACTGCAGCTATATCCTACTCCATACATACAGAAAACAGTAGATGTCCTTAATCTGGAATAAGGCGGATTAATTTACTTACAAAAAACGGTAGTTTATGACACAAGACAACAACAAAAATAGGAGAAATATAAGGATTTTTGGCTCCTGCTGTGCAAAACAGGCATCCTAACAGCTTTCATTTTACATAGAATGACCTGGCATTGACGACCATACATGATAAGTTCTGCCATCTTTTTCTAGGCACTTTTCTGGCCCTTTAAAATCTGACTCCCTTCCATAAGTGAAACTACTGTAGGCACATGCCATATCTAAATTTAAATAAATTATACAAGTCAGGCATTAAAATTCTCTAGATAGTTACTCGCATTTCTAAATTGAGTCTGAGATGAATTTGTTTCTTTGATTGTCTACAACTAGCCACAAGCACCAAATGTCTCTTATTGCAGGAGACCTTCCATACTCTGGAAGAAAGTGTACTGCATTATGTTTTAAAAAACAGCTCTAAAAGATTATCATTAGCATAATTTATCTGCAGTGAAACCATCACAAAATACTTAAGGCTATCCATAAATGAGTACCATTTTATTTATTCAGTTCTGAATATACAGATGAATGACTTCAATCTGCATTATTATTACAATCATGAAGGAACACTGTGGACCAGAAGGTAAAATATGTTGCAAGAACACACCAGTTTTGTTTGGAAAATACATATGTGTATATGTATATATGTGTGTGTATATATATGTGTGTGTGTGCGTGTGTGTGTGTGTCTGTGTGTGTAAATTCACATATATAATGTGTTACATTTGATATTATGTATTATGTCTTTGAAAGGTTTGCATATGCTAGAGAAAATGAAACAGCAATAGTGTGTCCAAATAAACTGGGAATTAAATGGCTCCAGTGAGGGAAACAAGTCAACAGTGGATTGGATTCACTTCTTAAGGAACAGAAGGAAATCACCTTCATAATTTTAACTGTTGTCTGACTCGCAGCCCCAGGAAAGGGGTAGTGGTTGGCACAGACTTTGCAACCTTTCTGAACTTTAATGTGGATTTCTCAGAGTAAATCTAAGGTAATTTGAATAGTGCACCGTAAGGAAGCTCTCATTGCACTGCTCCTTCCTTTCTGACACGCTTGTCAGGATTTTAGCCTTCAGCCCCAAGAACTGTTGGTCTGGCACACTGCTTGAGCATTAGACTAGAGCAGCTCTTTCCCTTCCCATAGAACTGAAAATAAATACAAGCAAAACATCTCTTTAGTTAAAAAGCGTGCAAAAAAAATGTGCAACAGCACCCTGTCTCTTATAGGAGACTGGCTATTATGGGAATGCTGAAACCTGAAGAGCTAAGGATATGATCACTTCAGTATCCCACTTTCTAAGGATTCTCACAAACATGAATATTCCAGAGCACAGTGCAATATAAAGGCCACTAGTGCATTTAGTGCCAAATACATTAAAAGGTATTTGAGCTAAAATAAGAATACAGCATTTGCCACAAAAAGGTGAGTGTCCAAATCAGTAAAATACAGGATTGGGCTTGTGTTTCTTCTGTCTCCAGCCCGATAGATCTTGAGTTAAATATTTTATGTATAGAAAATTAAATTCTTTTGAACTGTAAGAACATAAGTGATAGGTGTTTGAAGCTACTCATGAAGAAAAGCTACTTGAACATGGGTCTCCCACATCTCAAATGACTGCTCTTAGCCATTAGAGCTCAGTGTGGCTGCCTTTTTGGCTGTGTTTCAAAATAAAGCTGTGCTGTTGCTTTCAAGAGAGTATTTTTGGATTAGGTGCCTCTTTCTGCTGTAATTCACTGAAAGCATCTAAAATCTTATATAAATCCTTCCTATAAATTACAGCTGAATTCTGAAGTAAAAGATGTAAGTTAAAAAAATCATTAACAGGTTCCTATTTTTCCCTTAAAATGAAGCTTATTGATGACATTCTCATCACTGTTTGTCCTGATTTAGGGGGTAGGAATTGCTCCCTTAACTGGGCCAAAGTGAATGACCTGACAGTCTGAAGCCGACCTACAACCAAGCAGAAGGCAGGACGTTGGCACTGCTCCCCTGAGCTCCCCCAGGAAATATATTGTGCAGCTAATTTCACAGCACACCCAGTGTGCACAGTCAGGCTTGACATCCTCCAAAATATAACTGAAAATGCATCTAGAAGAGGCACAGCACATCTGCCTTTTGAAGGCCAGATTAGTGATGAAAGTACTTGTGCAGGACATGTGAGACCAAGGTTCAGCCTTCTCTAAATTTTACCCAGAGCAATCTTCAGATGAAAAGTAGAGGAATACTACTCCCTTCCCATCTTCCTTTTCCTGCCCACTAGATACCAAAATCCTAACCATTTTCTGATCCAATAAAAATCAAATTTCTCTCTATGCGGGGAACTAAGTGCAGCTGGTAGAACTAAGGCAGGAGAGCCATAGAATACAGCTTCTTCCCATCAGAGTCACACCACATCTCTAGTAAAAAGTGAGGAAAGAGATGAGTGAGAGAGTTTTCATTAGATCAGATGGAGAAGGGAACTGAAACCAATCTCTGCTTCTTTGCTTTTTAAGCAGCTATGGCAGAAGGGAAACAAAAACTGCATACTTGTGTATGGGAAGACAGGAAGGAGTAATAAGTCTTCCATGTTTTAAAAGAAAATGACAAACCCTTTTCAGTTATTCAGAAAAGGTATTCCTTATTCTCAGGAAGAGTTCCCAGCAGTGAATCCAAGCTGTGGGAGCCCTGCAACTCAGAGTAAAATGACTAGAAAAAACATGGCTAAGGTTTGCCTATGTGTCACTATTTACACTGGAGGTCAGCTATAAGCATCTCATTGGTGAGGTGGCTGACTGCTTAGATTATGGTATTTTGGATTGCATTTAATCCTAACTCTTCCCAGGCATCATATAAAGAGACTAGATATCTACTCAAGACTCTGGGTTCCTCTGCAAAGGCAAGTATTTGAAAGTATTTAAAAGTCTGATGTACCACCCAAGTTCTTAACTGGATCCAGCCCTGTTACTCATTCCATAATAGGATGACCCAGCAGGATTATTTACAGAACAGCATGAAAGCAACGCCAAAAAGTGACAATGCAGCAGTGCAAAGTTGTTCTATTGATTGCATAAATTGCCTCATTCAACAGCCTTAGACCAGCTATCAATATTTCAGTGTTGTACTTCTCTTCAGGTTCACATCTAATGTGTTTCTTGAGTAAACAAATGATGTTTGGGAAAGCCTGCCTCCCCTATAAACGGAACAAGATGTGGGTGCCCAAAGACAGCTCAGCAGCAATCAACTGGGAATTTTAAAGTGAACTGAGGTATAATGGAAGACTCTTATAAAACACATTTTGAAGATAATTCTGTAATAGCCAGATACATTTGACCTACTTAATTAGAAGGAGGTAAATTTTGTCAAAATGCAATGCCACTAATACATTTAAAAAGTTATGGATGGTCTTGTGTTACTGAAAGAAAATGAAGCTTCAAAATGGCAGCACACTGGACTGAAATTTTGTTGTGTGGTCCTACTCTGCTCAAACAAACAAGAAATTACAACAGATTCCAGAAAAACAGTGGCAAAGTGCTGCTGCATATTTCAGCAAATTTTGACATCACTTCCAGTTTTGCATAATGCTGTCACTTAGTTTTGGAGGCTGCACTGATAGATTGTGACTGAGGATGAGACAAGGTGTCCTCCCTAAACAATGCACTGGAGGAACAGGGTATGGCCTAGCAAATAGACAAGGCATGTATAACATGTCATAGACGCGTATAACAGCTATGACAGCGTCACTGCTATCTAAGTGGATACCACGAATGCTAAAATTACCTTTTGTTCCCATCATAAGTTACTATAAGCAATCCCTTTTGCAAGGGAAGAGAAGAGGCTGTACAATCAGACACTATTATGTCATATAACCAAGTATACACATGCTGTACAGATGGCTGGGAATGCAAAGACAATTTTCCTCACAGCCCTTCTGGCTTTTTTTTATGTTCTGGGTAAAAATGTTTATATTGCAGTCAGTTAGACTTCTCATAACTTAAACACATAAATATTTGCATATTCAGCAACATATTTAACTGGGGTGTGTGATGTACAGAAGTACTGGATAGCATGACCTCAAACAGCGTGCCTGGAGAAAATCATTTGGAGTGAAATGTTTTAAATTAACCTCTGATAAAGGTTTGATTTGTCAGAGATGCTGAGAGCCCAGATCATACATCTCAATAGTCAGAAAACAGTTCTGAAAATGTTTAACTTAAACATTGCCATCTACCTCTCTGTCCACAGAATGGGATGATACACAAAATCTTAAACATTTGGATTATAAGCATGCTATATAAATGCCAGTTATTATCATGAGTATGTTTAAAGCTGGCTTGACACTATAAAAAGTGAATGGCAGGTTATATTTATCCAAATAATCTTTCCTAAAGAAACAGCATAAAGCAACATTCAACACTGTCAGGAAACCAAACATGTTAGCTTGTCACTGGTAAATCACTGAGGTCCTACTCACCTTTCTTTGTCACCTCATGGTCCGTCAGCTAACTACATCTCAGATTCCAGCATTTGGCGCACAAATTGCCTCAGAATGAGAACTGACATTAATTGTGAATAGAATTAGGATTCCAAACCTTGTGCAGTTTATGGAGTATTTCCATTTTTATGTTGATGCATTTTAAAATAATCCTAGAGATTCTTTTTTATAATCAGTCCACTTGCCAAAGCTTTGTTTGGTTATTTTTTATAAAGGATAGCTGAAAGCTTTTTTATCGCATTTGCTTTATTCTACAATCTTTATTCTAGACCCACAGCATGATTCTGCTAATTACCATTGATTAGAAAACAGCTGGCCAATTAACCCTAATAGGGAGCCAACAGTTTGACAGCACTGCATGTCCTCCAAAAGGTAGAGAGAATTTATTGTTAGTTTCAGGCAATTAGCAAGGGGCTGGCAAAGCTCATAATTGCCTAAAAGCTAAATGTTCCAGAACCACTGAGATAATTTATTGCATCAATTAAAACAGATGATTGGATATCTATAAGTAGATTTAAAGCTGGTAAACAATCTTCTAGCTATTATGGAGTAGAGTCAGGAATTAGTTGAAGGAGAAAGCCTAGTAGGCTTGTTACTGTTTTGTTTTTTGGGGGGTTCTTTGTTTGTTTTTTATTCATTCAACTGGTGTCTGTTTGTTTGAAATATGGTCTGTCATTAATTGATACTAGTTAAACATAACTAAAAGCTAGCATTGACCTGAAGCAAAAGCATCTGGTAAAGAGTAAGATCTAAAATGGCTTACCTTCCAAAGTGGCTAACTTTTCTAAAAGGCAAAGAGGTCATTATTGCTAATGCTATAATTGCAATATTGACAATCGGTGGGCAGCAACTTTTCTCCTTTTTTATGTTCAGCTGCCCCTGCCATGTTGGGCAGAACCTTATCTATGGGCTGGCTTTCCTAGGAGTTCCTGCACTGATCCTTCTGATTGTTGGTTATGCTCTTAATAACCAGACTTGGAGGCTAGTTACAGGCAAGAGATCTCCTCTTCAGCAAGAGGGTACATGTAATCACTTACTGCAGTGCAAACTGACCTGCTTTGTCTTGTCTAGCATCACCGGGAGAGCACTGGTTGCTCCAGTTACGTGGCTAGCAGTCACCCTGATAAACGGCTCATTTTATGTGTGCGCTGTGAGTGAGTATGTCTCCATGTATTATTTTGGAGGTAATCCTAACATTACTGCTAGCGAACGCAGAAAGATATTGGCTGCATTTCCTTGCAGTCAGTTAGTTCCTCCAGAGCTCAGTAGGGCAAGAGATGAAGTGATTCTCCTCCTCCGATACCAGTCACAAGTGAGTAGCTTATGTTATTTCTGTTGTGAAGCTGTTGCCTGAGGATCTAATGAGAATTAGAGTTAATTCAGTGGACAAAGCATTAGAAATAATGGGATCTGTATCTTCTGCTTTGAGTGCCAAATCTTTGCGAGTTTTGAAGTCTGGCTTGCTCCTGCAAGTGAAACTGAGCTTTAGGTATAGCAAGTTATTATATGTAGTTGTCCCATTTGTTACCTACTGGAGGAAATGTTCTTCCCTGCATAGTATCTTGAGAAGTACCAGCAAGTAAGCCAAAGAGATGTGCAAGAACCTGGGGGGGGAATGAAGTTTTTTGATTCAAGAATAAGAAATGTGGCTAAGGGTCCCAGATTTTGAGGGCTTCACACTAGCCAAACCAAAATTTTGCTCTTTAAGATGACACTCATCTTTAAAAGCTTATCTAGTGGGTAAATATTAGGAGGAATAATAAGCAGTCGCTTTAAAGAGAAATGGGTATAAACAGGCTATAAGCTAATTTGGGCTAGATATGAGATGGTTTCTCTGTTACAGACTTCCAAGAATAGTTTTGGAAGCCAAATCCTGAACAAATAATACAACAGGGCTTCACTAAACTTCAAAGAACGCCTTTTTATATAGCTTCCAGCAGTAGGCAGGGCCTGGTTTTGATGACAATAGACCCTTACCAGGCTTATGTCTTGTTAACCTTCTTACTCAGGAAAGATTTTCATATGGATTTTCTTATGCTCAAAAGCTGTCACAGTGGGTATCTTCAGCTGTAATAAATGTACTGTGATACAAGAGACTATGCCAAGAAGCATTAATAGTAAAGTTTTTTCTTTTTTTTAATTTGTTGCTTTTCTTTTTCTGAAGGTGGCCGGCTGGCTTCTGATTGCTGTGGTAGTCATCACTGTTTTCCTGTCTTACTGCCTGGCAAGCTGTTTCTCCCCACTCAGCTTCCTTCATTTCAGATACTGGACCAACTATGTCCACAATGAGCAGGAGCTCTTTGACGAAGCAATGGACCAGCACTCCAGGCTCTACGCCATGCAGCATGTGAGGAAGTTCTTTGGCTTTGCCCCAGGGAGTGAAAATGTGAAGGAAATCCGTATCCCATCCCTTAGAGAGTGGCAAGCCATTTCTGGACTGGCCTTTTTAAAATTAGTGGATGAGGAGCATTATGACTACAGCCTCCTCCATGACTGGGCACTCAAGGATTCTGTAAACAGAAAATACCTGGAGATTGAGACCAGAACTTGACTCTGAGAGCTCTGGGTCCCCACCAACACTTTGCAGAAAGGAACATGTCTACCTCCATACCAGCCCCAAGCTGCTCTGGAACTTTTTGATGCATTATTACACTGATACCTAAAGTTCACGAACAATTACATCTTGACAGTGTAGTGCTTTAGCATGTTTATAGCCCCCTTTCCTGATTGTGTCTGACTCCTGTGGGATGTGATGGTCTTATGTCTAATCTGGGGTGGGCTGTGTCAGAAAGCAGAGGGCTCCAGTCTGATACTTCTGCAAAAAGGATGAGGATGTGCCCCATCCCTGGGAGAGAAGGTTATTCCCTAAATGCTTTTTTCCTTCCTCTCATTAAAAATATTTAAAAATTAATAGCAAAACCTTGACCCACCCCCTAAATGTGGTGAATGATTAGATGCTATGAGTCTGATCCATTCTGTACACCCTAAGAACAGATACCCAACTTTCTGTCTTAGTGACCCCTAGTGGAAAAGCCTTATTTCTTCCCCTTCTGCAACTCTGTTGTATTGTGTAAATAAAATATATTGAGCTAACCACAAGCTGTATCTGTGGATACAGCAGTATAGGAGAAACATACGGGGAAGCTTCTGCAACAAAGCCCAAGTCTGGATATAGTGATGAGAGAACTCCCAGTCTGGTAAAGAGATAAAATGCCCACTGAGATGCACAAGGCAGAGGGGTGCATAACATAACAGCTGTAAGAGTTTCAGGTTTCCACCTGTGAAGTTAAGTATTTTCTGGCTGAAAGCAAAAACAAGGTCAGTCTCCTGTTCCTTTATATATACTGCAAAATTTGACAGCTCCCACTTGTCCATGTGTTGGCCTACTCTACAAATAGCAACTCACAATGGGAAACAAATCTTACTCTGTGCAGTAAAGTTTGGTTTGCCTGTGAAAAACTTACAATTTATTCTTAACTGCTGTGCCATAAACATCACTGCACTTTAAAACTATGAAATTAGTGAAAGAAGTTTGGATGGAATTTCTTGTGTTTACTCAGTGTAGTTATAATGTGATCTTATGGCATCATATTCTCTCCACACTAACTTTCTAGCACATGCTTTTAATTCCGAGGAGGGAAAAATGCATAACATAACTTTTCCTAACACTTTCTCTATTGTCTTGCTGCACATACAGTGTACACTGCAAATCCATATGCTAGATTACTGCATGCTATCTGTAGTTAAAAATGACCCGAGTCTTCAGGTGGGGGAAAAAAAATATTTAGCACATGCTACTACAGAACGCAGCAGCCAGGAGCATGTTAAAATGCAGGTCTTGCTGAGCATATTTGATCTTGTTTTGAAAAGATTGAAAAAAAGGTGCTTGCTTTTGTTTACAAGCTTAAAACTCAAAATATGCATATGCTGAATAACTGAAATGATACCTGACAAATACTTGGGGATTTTTAAGTATTTGTTTTATGATGTATTTCACCTGAATCCTAAGCTTTCCAATAAGTAGAGCTGTATCTTTCATGTGAATTGCTTGGGAAGCAAGTATTTCTGTGTCAACAAATGCAATCTCTAATTTTACTTAAAAATCTGTGTCATTTTAAAAAATAAGACAACAATATGTGTAATCTGGGAAACATACAACTGATTTGTGTATCTGAAAGTTTTGATAAAAAGGCTATGCTATCTTCTTGATACAAATAATAAAAAGCTGGCTGCTGTCATTACTTTCTGTGGGATTTTTCCACCTCCTCACTTTTTTACAATCCCACTACATAATAATGCAATATTTGCAGGTAGTGGAAAACCTTCAACTTCCTTTTATTTCCTGCCAAACTGTAACTTTTAAATAAAACCTCATATTTTCCAGTTATTTCCCTTAATTACTATTTGCCCTGTAATTTTTGTCTTTTATAGTTGATAATTTGTATTTGGAATTTTTTAAATAATAGTTAGAAGTATTAGCTTTATCTGTCATTGTGAAGCAAGCCTGCCAATATTCAAATAGACTATCATCCTGTTAGACTGTATTATTTATGTAAACTACTAAATACAGCTATAGTGGTATACATGATTTGGTGTCTTTCCCTTCACTCCTCTTTGATCCCCAAACTGTCACGGGGCGGTATGAAGTAAGGCACAGCTTCCAAAAGAACTTGTGATTACAGAAAATCAACGAGGTTGGTACTGAAGAGTCTAAGCGTGTCTGCTAAAACCTGAGTCACCTTACCCGAGATCAATTTACAATTTCAGTTCACTCACAACCCAGCCGCCGCCATGACACGAAGGCGCGTTCCGTAGAGGGCGCGTGCGCGGGGGGAGGGGCGGGGCTTAGACCTCCCTGCCCCCGCCCCCCGCCGCGAGGCGGGTCCGAGCGCGCGAAGCCGCCTGCCCATCGCCGCGCGGCCGCCCCCTCCTCAGCCCAAAGGCATCCACCGCAGAGCGATCCACTGGCGGCGCGCGGGGACGGCGCCAGGCGTGCCTAGCCGACGCCCGAGCGAGCGGGTTGGGGGTTGGCGGGGAGGGGAGCGCGTGCGCGTGCCGCGCCGCGCCGGTTGGGAGCGGGGCGGGGCGCGCTGCGCGGGGCGCGCGGCCCATGGCCGTTGGCGGCGGGCGACGATGACCGACTACAGCGAGGAGCAGCGCAACGAGCTGGAGGCCCTGGAGTCCATCTACCCGGACTCCTTCACGGGTGAGCCGCGGCGGGGCGCCGCCCGTAGCCCGGCGCTGCCGGGTCCGCTCCGCCACACGGCCCGGGCCCGCGGCGGGCAGCGCTCGGCGAGCCGGTGCCAGGGAGGAGCGGCCGGCAGCGCTCCTCGGCCAGGGCCCCGCGGCCGACCCACTTCCCCTGCGCTCCGTCTGCTGGGATTTGGCTGGGGCACTGCCTCACTTTCAGCGGCGCAGCCTGAACTCCCTCTTCTCTTCTCTTCTCTTCTCTTCTCTTCTCTTTTCTTTTCTTTTCTTTTCTTTTTGTTTTTGGGGGGGGGGTGTCCCTTCAGCCGAGACTTTACGCTTTCTTTCCAGTTGTCCCCGACCGCAGTTTCTACCAAGTTCTTGTAGGTCTGGGGTTGCTCGTGTCCACGATGCTCGTTTAAATGGCACTTAAGTCTGTAGCGCGCCCGCGGCAGCCCGTCACTGCCTCGGATTCCTGTATCTGCACTTGAGCTGCGGCTGGGGCAAGGATAATCTTTGGAGAAACTCAGAAAAAGTCGCCTTTAAGCAGGAATTCAGGAATTGGCTTGTGTGTCGACCAGTTTTCCTTTCTCATAACTGCTTCTCACAGTTGAAAAGCGTGGGATGTTTTAGGGTACTTAAAGATGCAGTTTTCTCTGTAAGCGTATTGTCAGTATCTACCTTATTCCATTACAGGCCTGTGATGAGCAAAGGCAAGGTTTGCTTCCCGCTTGTCATATATTATATTGCTAGAGCTTGCATGTGATGGATACATTTGCTCTTCAGATTCTCAAGGTTTGCCTAGATACCATCAAGCTATTAACGATATTTGCCATACTGGCTAATCCACTGTGATTTATGGTGCTCAGCATCCAGGGAATTTAACAGTGAAGAAAATTGCCTTGCATTTTCTGTACCTGCCTGCACAGTACCTACTCTGCACTAAGTCCCATCGTCTCTTATTTAGCAGTAACTTCATCGCACAGACTTTACCCACTAGATTTGTCCACTGCTATTGCCTAGAAATCTGCCTGGGTTCTTCAGTTTTATGTTAAAGGTATATGAATTGATCACTGATGGCTAAGGATGCTGAGTCACTGATTGTAATATACTTTTGTACAACCAGTTTCAATGCTTACTCAGAGTTACTGTTCATTCCTGCAGTGCTCTTGTGCCCAAAGAGGGAGGGAGAAAAAAAGATTGTTATAATACATTAGCAATTGGGCAAGATTTGATTCATACTGTTAGGTCATACATACTAGATTCCAAATAAACAGTTTTCAGCACAGGTTTTGACAATGATACAGAGTAGTCCTTATGCAAGGATGTGGTCCGCAGCCCAGAATTTTGCAGTGAGATGCAGTCATCTAGTCTGTGAAACTGTAGATCATAGGGCTCACCCTTTGTGTGGCCCTGCAAAATTATTACTTTCCACTTGTCCCTCTTCTAGCTGCCTCATTTATGCAATTTCATTCTAGTGCAGTACTTGGATAGTTTAAAAAAAAAAAAAAAAAACCTTGATGAACCTGGTGGCTCATGGATTAAATTTTTGTATTGACTGTTTACAATCCCTCTTTCTTTTAGGTTGCTTCCAGACCTGAATTGTAGACACTAGAAAGAAAGCATTATGTATCCCTTTTTGTTTTAAGAAGCACTTGTTACTTTAAGTTGTCCTAAATATAGAAATAAGAGCAAATATACTGTAAAAATAGTCTAGGGTTAAGAGTACACTGGATACTCATCATACCTATCTAGCACAATCAAGCGTATTATCTTGGTGGGGGAGGGGGAGTTTGCACACATTCTGTATCCTAACATTTAGTGGTATGTAAATTTGCACTATATTTGTCTTTTGGTGGAGAAACTTTTTGTGTATTGTTGATGCTATATGCTATTATACAAAACACTCTAAGTGTCACATCATACAGAAAATAGTTGTTAATAGAAAAGTATTTATTAAATAGGGGGAAAAGGCCCTTAACATTGTATTAAAAAGCTACCTTGCCTCATTAGTCCTACAGAAATTCAGGTTTAATGAAATGAAAAAGTGATTTTCTGTTTTAAGGAATCTCAATCTCTCTCTCCCTCTCTCTCTTCTTCCCCCTCCCCCCAACAGTATTGTCAGAAAAGCCAGCGACTTTCACAATCACTGTGACATCTGAAGCAGGAGAAAATGATGAAAGTAAGTTGATTGTGGCTTAAAAAATATATAGGAGGGAAGACCGTTCTGTTGTAACTTTCAAAATTGTAATCACTGTTTCAAAGTATACCTCCATATACCTGTGCACTATTTTCTGAAGTGTACCTCCACTTGAAATATCTTGTATTTATTATGTTTATGCTGCTCTAGGAAATCTTGATGCTGTCTTGCAAGGACTGGTTAAGGTCCTTCCTTTTAGTCTAGAGAGGTGTAGATCTTGGGCACGATGTTTTTCACATAAGTACAAGGAGCAGTGTTAGAAACCTGCCTAAAATGTTCAAACTGGCTCCAGAACTGTTGGTCTCTGTTTCATCCTTGTTCTTTCCAGGATGACCTATGACTGTTGCCATAAACTGTTGATTTAGTTAGTGTTGTGGACAAGTTTCTGAAAACTAAAATAACTATTTAGGGCTATTAAACTATGCTTATCAGTGCTTCATGATTGAAAGGGAATAGGGATATTCTTTCTAAGATGGTGTTATTCTCTTATAAAAAGGTAAAAGTAAGCTCAAAATCAGTAAGGGGGACAGTTTATGTAATATAGAGAAATAAAGATTCTGAACTAGTCTAGGATAAGGTGCTGCATGTGCAGAAAGCTCTTTATCATCAAGTGATGTATGTGTTCAACATATCTTTTGCTTACAGACTGGCTGATTGTAGTTCACTGTGTCCCTATAATGTTCCTGATAGGGGCCATCAGCACCCAGTGCTATATCATAGAAAGGCTATATGGTACCCTGAAATACTTTTGACAGTCTGGCATGTCCAAATATGCGTTAGCTCTTAGGACAGAAGACATGTGCATTCAGAATTTTAATCCTTTACACAAGCGAGTTCAACTGGTAGCCGAACTCCATATGTCTTCTACATGAACCTTGTAGTTCATTGTGCCCTCAGAGATGTGTATGTGCATGTATCTAGAATTGTCTCAGCTGGGATAGAGCTGAATAGCTATGTACCTAGTTTCTGCATAAGCCTAATTCAGTAACCAAGAATTAGTTATATCTCCACTTGAGCCCTTTGAGGGACATGATCCAGCAGACATTCCCCAGAAAGTGATAGTTCTGGTGATCTGTGTTCATTTTACAAAAATGTTGAAGCGGACCCCTCCTTTAGTGCAAATACCTAAGCTCTGGTCTGTGGGGTTGTGCTCTCTCTTGCTGCTTCTGTTTTCTGATTTTCTGACTCTCAAATTCTTTACAGTGCAGCTTCAAAAAGAATAGTTGTCACCATCCCTGTAGTAGCTTACAACCGTGTTGTTAGGTGGTCTTCTAGCAATTTCATGCACACCAGCCATATGGGAGAGTTGAATCTGTGTATCACACTTGGGCAAATAGGTGGCTCCTAAGGAACAGTTCCTGAATGAAGAGCTATAGGTCCCAAGTCCTTCCATAAACATTTGGTAACTTTGTACCTGTTTCAAATAATTGTATGGGCTTGTTGTAAGCAAGCCTCACTCCAGGTAAGCTTGAGAGCTGCTGTTCTGAGTTACTGTTAAAAGGAAGAAACTGCCACTGTTTCCTTCAGTTTTAAAGGAACAAGCCCTGCTCAGAACTGGTCTCTGTTCTGAGTAGACTGCTGGGCAGCCAGAGCTGTGAGTCCTGAACTGAAGGAAGCTTTCTCCCTGGTATTCTGGGAAGGATATGTGAAGGGATGGAATATGATTCTTTTCGATGTTGTTTCCCTGTTATCCTAGCATTGAGTGGCTTCATGTTGAGTGTGTTCTCCTTAGGCAGTTCTCCTCTCTACTTAATAACAATTACTGGATACTGTGTGCTTGTCATATGCTGTATGTGAAGTCCTGGTGCCTGACACAGTGGTTGAAACTCCAGCCAGGTGTCCAGAGTTTAAAGCGTTAATATGCTGAGGTTTTCTCTAGATCTGTTTGTTAGGACTGCCTCCTTTTCTCCAGCTTTAAGTGGGGTGGGGGATTAAAAAGAGATTATTGCTCAAGGACCAACCACATCACATAAAGTTTTCCAGATTTTCCAAAGTCCTTTCAGACATGAATAGTTAGTAACAGTAAAGTTCACCCTTACATAAACTATCTTAATTTCTCACTGCTGTTCATATGTTTAAATCAGTTCATGTAGTTTTAACCTCTGTGTAAGATGATTGCTCCTTTAAGACATTTTTTTTTCTATTTTAAAATCTTTTGTTTTTTATTAGGCTGCTGATGCAATAGAAAAATAAACAGTTAAAATTATAAAGTTATCATAAGAATATGGCTTTTTTGTCCTGTAGCTGTCCAGACAACTCTTAAATTTACCTATAGAGAAAAATATCCTGATGAAACTCCACTTTATGAAATAGTCTCCCAGGAAAATCTCGAAGATAATGATGTCACAGACATAATAAAACTACTAGAAAAACAGGTAAGGAAAATGAAGTATCTCAGTTCTTCCTGATATCACTTCACATTTCATTGTCCAGGATTTATCCCTCTAGTCCATTGTTTTCTGAGGTATGTCCTACTGATCTGAAATATATTCCCTACTGTAGGGACTCACTTTGATTTTTGAGCTTGGTACATTCAAATTACAGATCTGCTTTTGTGGTTGTTATGATAAATAGTGCATTATTATATCTTCAGGAATTTTTTTGTTAATATCTTATGTGAACACTTCAACATGAAATAATTTCACAGAATCCCAGAATGGTGATTGGGTTGGAAGGCACCTCTGGAGATCACTTGGTCCAACTCCCCTGCTCAGTCAGGGTCAGCTAGAGCAGGTTGCCTGGGACCATGTCCAGTTGGGTTTTCAATATCTCCAAGGATGGAGAATCCACAACCTCTCTGGGCAACTTGTGCCAGTGCTCAGTCACCCTCACAGTAAAGAAGGGTTTTCTTGTGTTCTTGTGCTTCATTGCCTCTGATCTTGTCACTGGGCAGCACTGAGAAGAGTCTGGCCCCATCCTCTTTACACCCTCTCTTCAGATACTTATACACGCTGATCAGATCCCCCCTAAGTCTTCTGTTCTCCAGGCTGAACAGTCCCAGCTCTCTCAGCCTGTCCTCGTATGAGAGATGCTCCAGTCCCTTAATCATCTTTGCAGCCTTTCGCTGGAATCCCTCCAATAAATCCATGTCTCTCTCTTTTTTTCTTTTTTTTTTTCCCTTAATTGGGGAGCCCAGCACTGGACACAGCACTCCAGATGTGGCCTCACCAGCGCTCCCCTCAGCAGAGGGGAAGGATCACCTTTCTCAACCTGCTAGCAATGCTCTGCCTAATGTAGTACTGTTGGCCTTTTTTTGCTGCAAGAGCACATTGCTGGCTCATGATCAATGAGTTGTCCAGTAGGACCTCAAGGTCCTTCTCTGCAAAGCTGCTTTCCAGCTGTCAGCCCACTGCCTGTACTGGTGCCTGGGCTTATTCTTCTCCGGGTGCAGGACTTCGCACTTCATTTTGTTGAAATTCATGAGGTTCCTCTCTGCCCATCTCTCCAGCCTGTCGAGGTCTCTCTGAATGGCAGTACAACCCTCTGGTGTATCAGCCACTCCTCCCAGTTTTGTATCATCAAGAAGCTTGCTGAGAGTATGTTCAGTCTGATCATCCAGGTCATTAATGAAGAGGTTAAACAGTGTTGGCCCCAGTATCAACCACTGAGGCACACCACTAGCAGCCGGTCTCCAGCTGGACTTAATGCCACTGATGACAACCATCAAAGCCCGGCAGTTCAGCCAGTTTTCAGTCCACCTTTCTGACCAAGTATCTAGCCCATATTTCATCAGCTTATCTGAGGATGTTATGAGAGACAGTGTCAAGAGCCTTACTAAAGTCAAGATAAAGAACATACACTGCTCTCCCTTCATCCACCAAGACAGTCTTCTCATTACAGGAGGCTATCAGGTTGGTTAGGCATGATTTCCCCATTGTAAATCTATAATGACTGCTCCCAGTCACCTTCCTGTCCTTCATGTGTCTGGAAATAGTATCCAGGTTTAGTTGCTCCATCACCGTCCCAGGGATTGAAGTAAGGCTGACTGGCCTATAGTTTCCCATGTCCTCCTTCTTGAAGATAGGAGTGACATTTGCTTTCTTCCAGTTTTCCTTTAGAAGCATGCATTAATGAGATAAACAAAATAGAGATAATTCAGGGCGCACAGATATAATGATGAAATGGAAGAGCTCTAGGGCTTCCCCTCTTTTGCAATTCTAGCTTAACATGAATTCATTCAACTGTGTTATAATATTTGTGGAAATAAGCTCAGACAAATAAGTTCAGACAAAATTAAAAGTACTACATCAGCCTTCTTTTTTTTTTTTTCCAAATAGTTATGTTACTAGAAAGATCTTTCAACCATTGGGACTAGTGACTATGCATTGTGAAAGAATGTGTACGAAACACCTGTTCGGATTCAGAAATTCTTTACAAGTCCTCCCTGCCTTAATATAGCATATTCTGTTCTACAGATATGTTTCTTCTTTTCAATTTACAATGCTTTCTATAACCTTCCTTCCAACAACTGATTTTTTTTTTTTTTTTCTTTCCATGGGAAACTGTCCCACTTCAAAGGAACGTGTATATGGGATTAAAGAGTAAGCTATTCAAAAGAAGAGAGGCTCTGAGCGTCTGCTGTCTCTAAGATCTATGGTATTCAGATCTTGGAGTTGTGATCCTACTGTAGACTTGTTTTATTCATGGAAAAAGCCTTCCTGAAGTCTAGAAGATGTTGATAATCTGAACACAGAAATCATTGTTAGTGCTTTGCTGCCCACCCGTTTCAGGCTCATTTTGACTTGGATTTGACAGTGAGCTTTTGAAACTGGTGCAAAGTGCCTCAGTTGTGCTATTTACATTGGCACAGCATCATGCTTTCCAAACAGATGTATTCATTCAGTTACTGAAGGCTTGAGGTTCTACTTCTGTTTGATGCTGCCTTCTCTATGTTGCAGGCAGAAGAAAATTTGGGAATGGTAATGATTTTCACTCTAGTCTCAGCAGTGCAGGAGAAATTAAATGAAATAGTGGATCAAATAAAAACACGAAGAGAAGAGGAAAAGAAACAGAAAGAACGAGAAGCAGAAGAAGAAGAAAAAGTATGTAAAACACTGTTTTCAACTAAAAATTTCCCCCTTTTTTCCTGCACAGGTTTGATGCAGTTGCATTGAGAGAGGAACAGCTAGCCCAAAGTTGATATAATTAGAACTTGAGAACTTGAAGATTCTCTGGGGCACTTTAGTGATTTTTTTTTTTTTTTTAACTTTTTAAAGCAGTCTTTTCAGAGGTTTATTGCATGTTCACAATTACTTCTAGCATTATTTCGAAAGCCTGGGTCAGGGATATTCCCCCAGTGAAAATGGAGTTGCAGTAGCCAGTCCATTGTTTGAAGTGCCGAGAGGGGATGGGGAGCAAAAAGGGCTAGAATATGCCACGCTGTGCAAAGGCTGCTCTTGCTCTGAGGAAGCCTCTCTTCCTTGGTTGACTGACTGGATAGGGTGGAAGCAGGTCCCACTGCTTGTCCCATCCTCTACAGTCTTCAGGACCTGGTATTCTCTCCCTACTCGCCATGTGGTTTTCCATCCATGGGATGCACTATAGTAAATATAACTACTGAGTCTTTATTTTTCTTCCTCAAAAATAGCTAGAGAGTGGTGGGACTTGGAAGGTTCAGAATTTCTGAAAATGTCAGAAAAGTGGTAAAAAAAACAACCCAACTCAACCAAACCTTTCTTTTCTCTGCTGACAAGACAGAAAAATTGAAGTACTTTAATAGAAAATGTTTCAGTTTAGATTATAAATAGGAGCTGCTGCCTACCTATGGATAACCTGTATTAGTGATATATTACTAACAATATTACTAACAATTGCACTGGAGGTCCAAAAGTAGTAATATGGGATTTTCTGTAATAATTTCCACCTTAGCCCCATGACAAAAAAGTCAAGAATATGTGCTTTTTGTATGCTCTCTTGTGGTGAGGATCAATTTATGAGAGTAATTCACAGCAAGCAGCACTTCTGCAATATTGTAACTTAATGAAGAGAATGCTCATCTTCACTTGTAGCTTTGCCAGCTGATTGTGTTTGTGGCCTTGATTTTTGTTCTTTTTAGCAACGTTTTCATGGCACTCCAGTTACAATTGAGAATTTCCTAAATTGGAAAGCAAAGTTTGATGCAGAACTCCTAGAAATAAAAAGAAAAAAAATGAAAGAAGAAGAACAAGCAGGCAAAAATAAATTAAGTGGTAAGACTTAAACTTTTTCTGAAGTTTTTGCAATGCTATCAGACTATAGTGACAAGTCTAAAATTTATTTTCACACTGAAAGATGATAGTAATAAATAAATTTTAATGCAGTATCAGATTATTGTCCTTATGTCTCGAACTGAAGTCTTGAGTGCTGATGTTAGACTAAGTACAAAGCAGTTACATTCAAGATTTCTGCTGAAATCATTAAGGTTCCTAAACTGTGGTTAAGCTTCTTTACTGGCTTGTGCCAGACAGTGTACCACTTTGACCTGCTGCTGCTGCTGCCGCCGTTGTCCTGGCAGAAATAGTTGGGAATTGTTAAGCAAGAGAAAGAGTCTACATCAGATTTTGGTCTTTATTGCTTTGGCAATAGGACACTGGATCATACAGTGAATTCAGATTATTCTAATGCCTGTTGAAGTTTGGGATGTTGTTGCTGGAGTGAAGCAACACAGGCTGTCTGCTGTATGTGACAAGCTTACGATAAATCTATTGAGAACAGTAGCCTCTGCTCTGATCTTTTGGAGAAGAGCTGTCATTGCAGTGGTTTCAGCAATACTACACTCTGCAGTTCTGAGTTTGTCCAGCAGAAAGCAAACTCTCTATTCTGTGGGCAAAATGTGGGGAAATGACTTTTCTTTTGAGAACCTGCATATAAGAATAAATCTTGGGCAGTATCCCCCAGACTCTCCACAGCTTAGCTTTAGTCCATGAATCTGTTGTGACCTTGGTTCCTTTTTTAACCCAATTACTTGAGAAAACCAAACTTACGTGGTCATGTTTTATCACTGTTATCTTGTTTCCTCCCTTCTCCCAATAGTTTTTGAAACCTGTGACCAGTTTTGATCAAATCTGACAGAGAGATAGAAGTCTTAAAGATAGTAAGTTGCCACTAGTTTCATAAAAAGCTGTACAGAGTAGAGGAGACATTTGATACCGCTCTGAAGGAAATACATTCAGGCATCTACAAAGATGAGATGGTGGAAATCAGGCTTCCTCTAGTTTTTGTGCTCTTAAAATTATTGTTAGCCTGCTGTGTCTATTTATAAGAGTCTAGTTTACAGAATCTCTCCTTTTGCAAAACTAAAAATGGGCTTAATCTCAGGTGTTACCTGTGCAACCCCAGTAGAAGTAAAAAATATCGTGTAAGTTTTGCTGTGCATACCAACCACTCTTGTTGGCAGGAGCTTGCATAAGTGATGCAGATGCATACTATTACTTTTTTTGGAAGATGCATCATTTATTTGGAAAAAGTTGTGAGCATTTCCTCCCCCATCTCCCAATTAGAAAGGCTTCACTGTACCTTTTGTGATGTTTTCTTGCACAGATATAGGATCCTGTGACGTTGTTGCCTTATGTTGGCCTATTATTCCTTTCAAAATCCTGCTTGCTAATATGTTTTTCAATTTGTAATTTCTAGGAAAACAGCTATTTGAAATGGATCACAATCTTGACACATCTGACATCCAGTTTTTGGAGGAAGGTAAATATGTATTTGTTTCCACTGTTGAAAGACAGTGGTTTAAAATAGGTCAAAATTCCTAAGCAAAATTTGTGTTACAATTCTGATTAAAAATCTTACCTCAGTATCTGTTTTAAGTTGGAAGATTCTGGGTGAAGTACTGTTTTGAAGGTTGAACAAAAATGATAAAAATTCCCTCCAAAAATTTTTTTTCAAGATCCTAAAGCATATTTATTTTTAGTTTTAAGTTGATAGTATTATTATATATTAATATAATAATATATATTAATATAATGTTATTTGATATTATTTCTCTTGCTTCTATTCAAGTGTTTGGATTGGAAATAAAAAAAAAATGCAGTTTTCTAATAGCCAGCCTTCTTGCCCCCTATTTCAATCATAGATCTTAAAGTTCTACTTTTTTCTCTGAGTCTCAACACCAGTAATAAACATCTTACAGGTCAAATTAAATGTTATTTACAACTGTGCAACTCAGCTTTTCTTCGTGATTTTGTGCAGGTTTGTCTGACTGTTATCTTACTGAGAAAATTGCCCTGGTCCCAGTTAAAAACGTTACAAGCCTGTGCCAAAAGCTGTTAAACCTGGAAAATTTGTTGAAGAGGAATCAAAATAAATCCACGCATAATCATATACCTAATTCATTTTCTGCACTACTGTAGTATCCTAGTTTAAAATAATGATTTTGTGTTAAGGCAATTGTTTCATGTGACTTTTTATCTACTGCTGTTGTCAAATACACATGCAAAGAAGAGCCCAGAGTTATCTCTGGGTGTAACAATTAAAACAAAATGTGAAGTTAGTTTGTCACGAACATCAGTGAATATACACCTGAAGAAGTGGCAATGTATTTTTATTTGGGGTGGAGGGGAGAAGAGGAGTTTGCGGGGGTTTGGGGTTTGGTTTTTTTACTATAGAACGTAATTTAAACTTGCCCTTCTCCAAAATATTCAGAGTGAAGATGGCCTGTTCATTGAATCTTTAGCTTATTCAAGGGAGGAACAGACCTCTGTATTTTGGTTCTGTGCATGCATTTTTCACATAATGACTTGGGTTTAATGTGTTACCTTTAATCCTGTTACTAATATGTTAACTTTAATCCTTTTTCTATCAGTGATAAAACTCCTGTTCTTTTGCTGGTTTGCATTCTAACATAAATGTAACAGATTAGTATTACTTATTATATTAAACTGCAATTATTAATCTTCACAGCTGAAATGGCATAATGATATTATCTGTCAGCTGGAAATGGTTTTAAAGGCGCTTTCAAAAACAGTGCAAAAACTTATTCAGTGGCCAGAAGATGTCGCTATTGTCACGCACAAATCAAACGACAATAGCTGCGAAGTCTTACCCTTGCTTTATTTTCATCTCTTTCCGAAGAAAATGCGAAAGAATGCAAAGCTTCATCTTACTTCTAAAACTTGCAGCCTGAATAGAAGTCTGAAAACTCTTCTTTTTGAAATATTAGTGCTTGTCTTCAATAGTTCTCTGCCCTTCAAATTTGCTTATGAAGAAAATGCTTTTTAAAAAATAATTCTGTCTGTTCTGGTGTTCCTTAGCATGCACTTGTATACACTTAAATACATAACTCTTTGTATTCAGAGCTTTTTGGGGAAACTTGCTTTAAGAATACATTAATATTAATTTTTTTTGTATACATAATTAGTAACAGAGAGAAGCGTATAGAAAACTGTTTCCTAAGAACTGAACAATACAAACTGAATTTAATGTGTGCGAGAGGTTAAAAAAATGAAATTGGAGGTTTAAGCAAGATTGGAGAGACTTAGAATGCTGTTAGACTGAGTATGTAGCAGGCAAGAAGGCTTGAAAGACAAAGAAAAACATAGCGTACGCCTAATGTCCTCTTCTGAGCTAGCCAGATGTTCTTGCATATTGTTGCTCTAGTAATTAGAGCCTTGAACAGTTAATCATGCTGATAATGAATACTTTCATTATTATTTAATGATTACAATATAAATATTTCTATTAATGTTAGACAATATAATGTTATTTGATATTTAAACATTAAGCTATTAACTTTAGAAAGCTGGAGAGAGAGACATACACACATGCACACACCAATATATATAAATGGTGCATAATGTTTCTTTTAATAAACCATAAAAGTGTTTCTGTGATTGTGGCGGTTGTAACTATTCTGACTTTGAGGTCTAGAGCTCTCATTTTAAAAATAGGTAGGAGAAAGGATTTCTGTTTCTGGGAACTACTACAAACATTAACTTTCATTTTTCCAGTGGATTGTGAGGTCCTATGTCACGTTTCTCTTTACTGGGTTTTTGGTATGAGGAAAAAACTTCACTTTAGCTGTAAAAAGATAAAATATAGTTCTTTTTCCATGCCCTTTGGGTATATAAAAAGCCAAATAAGTTAACAGATTTCTGCATTGAAGAATGAATATAGAACAGTGTTGTGCTTTTTGTTGTTCAGGTACTTTGTTCTCCTGCTTATATGGAAAATAAATTATTTTCTTTTCCTTGCAGCTGGAAACAGCGTGGAGGTTGATGAATCTTTATTCCAAGAAATGGATGATTTAGAGTTGGAAGATGAAGAGGATGACCCTGACTACAACCCTGTTAATTTAGATAGTGATTAGACTTTTTTTGAACTGGATGTGTCATCAGTATGGACATATGTAAGGAAGAGAGGCAGGCAGGAAAGCCACAGCATCTGTGGCTGTGCCTAGAGTGCATTGGTTTTCTTTTTCTTTTTTTTTTTTAAAGAAAAAAGCAAAGTATTTTAAATACAGGAGAATGGTCTTCTGATGACTTTCATCATAAATAAATTGACTTTAATATTTCAGATGAGAAATTTAAGGCATGCTGATCTGTCTGAAAATACACACTTCTATGTCCTCTCCTTTATTTTTTCCTTCCCACTTCAGTAACTGTCCCTTGAAGAGACATGACAACAAGCAAAATGGAAAGATATCAGAGCAAGCACTAAACACACCTGCGCTTGAAGACTGAGCAGCTTTCTGCTGTCTTCCACCTAGGATATATAAGGATATATATGGGCAGTTTCAGTGAATAAAAGGGATCACAAAATATGCAGTTACTTTTTTTTTTCTGTGAAATTCTATAATGCTTCAAAAAATGGTCAGTTCTGGGGCCCCAATCTGTCAGATTCATGAACAGCTGTAAATAGGCAGCACTAGTCACCTTTTAATAAGGCACAGCCTTCTTAAATTAAATGGAAACCATTTGTCTATTACTAGAGTAAAATCTCTGTCATGATAAGGATAATAGTTTCAAAACCACTAGTTCAATTTTGCAGGGAAAAAAATCTGAATGAGATGAAGTCCTCTTAAAAAGTTTGGTTGATTTGTTTACAAAGGATTTTTTGTTTGTTTTCTCCTTTGGAACTTGTGCATCAATTAATTTTGATGCAAAGAAAACCCTACAAAAATTGATTTGCTTTTGGCTTTAATAAGACTTTGTCTGAGAACAGACTATGTGAACACACTGTCAGTGGAGTGTATGATTCCTATTACTAGCCAGTGAAAGTGAAAATTCAGAATATAATACCAGGGTTTATAGAGTGCATGTAGATTTGAATGTAATGGGAGTTGTTTTAAAAGCGTGTTGTTGGCAGCCTGTGTAAGTCTTAGTGTGACATCTAATACAGGTGCTAACCAACTTGTGATTTTTAACCATTTTAAAGAGTTGCTTGTGGAGCTAATAGTTTGATGTTAGACTCCTCCCACTCTTGCCATCTCCAAAAAAACAAGCCCTGCAAGAACTGCATTGGTGATCACACAGGCTGTGTTTGGCAACACAATGATACATCAGCTAGAAGGCTGATAATACGGATGAAGGTTTCAAAAGACACCTCTCCAAATAGAGAACCAGCAGGCACATCAGTGATGGAAAAAACTGTGTGCTGAATTTTAAAATGCTTTAGTATGATTGCCTTAAGTGGTTAGGATTGAATCTTTGAAAACAGGATTGCACTAAAGCATCACAGTGCTTACAGGGAAAACAAATTTATGAACTTTAATGTTTGGAATTCCCATATTCAAGATGACAACTTTCATCCCAGAAATAATTTAATGATGTGTACCATTTTTTCTGCTCATATAGCTCTGGAAATTGTCCACTTAGAATGATTGTATTTAATATGTTTCAGTTTCTTTTGTATTAAAGAGGAATAAACATGGGTTTCTAGTAGATGAAGTAAGTGTTAAAGTAGCCTGTAAATAGTTTTATAAATTAACCATGTCCCTTTGTTCCTCCCCTCCTCTATTTGATCTCTTTAATTTTGGCTACTAAGAACTTTAGACAAGAATTGAGTTTTCAGTGATAATTTTGTAAGTTTACAGAGCAATAAGCATGATCTCTGCTCCGTATGTTTAAAAGCTTCTGAGCTAATGTGGAATGAAACCTGACTTTGCCAAAGATATGGTTGGATTGAAAGTTTTAGGGTGCCAATATCCAGCTTCTTCTGTAATTGCTAGTACACTTTAAAATGCTCTTCAGCACTGAATTATAATTTTCATTTGCCGAGTCTTAATTCAGTTGCACAAAAAACTCTTAACTTCTAAGGTTTTTTAGCATTGTCAGCCATGTATGTTTAAATCTGGCATTTTTTCATAAAAGCAGTGAGTTAGTTCTGTGTAAATATGGATTGAATCCAGGAATATTGTGTAGTCTGCAAAAAATGTGGTAATCTGAGAAAAATTTGAAAGTGTGTCACTTAGAAAAGAATCATCTGAATAGGAAAAAATGATTTTGTCTCACTAAGGATATTTCTAGATTAATGGAGTTTTCTATTCTGTTGTCAGATCAATATATTTATTGATTTTCATGTAGAGGGTGTGTAACTTGAAAAAGCTAAAACAATGTCAAAGGAGTTAAAATGTGAAAATGTGGGTTTTTTTCACTGTTGTGAAATACATCTGGTATTTCAAAGTGGAGGAAATAATAAGAGTTGAAGTGACAAAATATTGCTTAAAAAGTCCATTCTTCTAAGTCTTTAAAACAAGGCTCAGTGACTCAATCTGAACTTCTGAATGACCCAATGAGTTCTAGACTTGTTTGGTTTTATTAGTGATTGCCACCTGTGAAATAAAGGGGAACTTGACTGAGAGTGGACTTGACTCCATTTACGTGTTTTAGTTTGCTGAAATGGATGGAGAGGGGAGCTTATTCTATTTGGTGGAAGAAGTTTAGATGAGATATTTAAAATTTACTTAGGCACTTTGGATTAGACTGAAGAAATAACTTTGACAGAATTTTTGTAGTTCAAAATCATGGCGCTGACAACCTTGTTAGTATTCTTTTAACCTTGTGAGCCTAAAGCTTAAAATATAATGTGTTTAGGGAGATTATTATGAGTTGCCTCACTACCCTATGACCAGAACTACTTTAGTCTTGATCATGCTGCGTGTTTTGAGTAGTTGGTGCCTGAGTTCTATTAAAATCCAAAGGATGGTGCCTACCACATCAGGATGCTGCAGGAACACAATATCAGGACATACCTGACATGCTGCAAGAACTAGGATTGGTGCAAAAATGCAATTATGATTGCCACCTGCTTTAAAACAAACAAAACCTGCTGGCGAAATGCCCCTCTCTTTTTTAGCAGGTCAGTGCCTAGAGTGTTTTGGCCAAGAACTGGGAGCTTAAAGAACAATTCCTTTGGGATATTCAACTTCAATCTTTCTCCTAGGAGACTTTTAACCAGCAGGCTACAGTGTGTCCTAGGTATCTCTAAACTGCATGGTTGCTGAAATAAATTCAAAGTTTGGACCAGACAGGAGACTCGGCCTGGATCCAAGATACTGAGATACTAGATCCTGAGGGAAAGAACTGTCATATGACTGCTCTGAGTTTTGTGTTGCAGAATCTAAGAGGTGCTGAAGTACCTTTTTAAAATTGTCCCTTCAGTGCTTCGCAACTGGGCTCTGATTAGGAGAGACAGAAGAGCTACTTTTCAGGTATAATTCTTTGAAGTAATTGCATTTACTGCCTTGAACCTGATTCTACTTTCTATACTGAATGCTAGTAAAATTGTCTGCAACTGATAGTGTTAACTGAGGTCCATACTTTGACATAACAGATTTTTATTATTTTATTGTGGTTGTATTAAGGTTTTACTGGGGCTTTTTATTGTTAGGATGAGGCTTGTAGATATAGTCTGCCACTGGAAAAAGAGCAAAGATCAAGGTCCTACTTGTAATCACTAGTTCTGCTATTTGTACTTAAAGCAAACTCAGCAAAAGGCATACATTAAGCTTCTGACTTTGAACTAGTTTTACCTTTTCTGTGGCCAATGTAAATATGTACAAGTGGAAAAGATCCCTGGTACCCTTTGGGAAGTTCAGACTCGCATATCTAGTGATTACGTAGGTCACACAAGTTTGTATTGTAATTTATTTTCTTTATATCAGGGATATGAAGTTCCCAGAAGGAAAGATGATCTGGTTGTAACACTGAGCGACATAGAAGTATTCTTCTTACAGGTTAATTATACAAGATCTCCTTTGTCTAACAGAAGCAGCTATCATTATGGCACATTATGCTGTGCATGAATAATTCTGTCCAGGAAAAAGCAGCTAAATGTATCAGAAGACTAAAACAGATGGATTGAAAATGAGAGGAAATAGCTGATCCCAAGCTAGGATGTGAACTCTAGGGAAATTTTACATTTTTCAAACAGTTTATGGAAAAAAACAAGGTAGATGCTTTTGTCAGTTGAAACAATGGTTTGGAATGTTTTTGAAGTTAGAAATTATGTCCTGCTCTGGCTCAGTTGTTAGGACAATGATTCAATAGCAATTGAAAGCATGCCACCCTAGTATGATGGTGCAGACCTCATAGCGTGAAGCAGGGATGAGTGTTCAAAACTTGCCTTTCTTCCCAGTGAGTGCAGTTGGTATCTGGGAAAAAAGCTGAGGAAGAAACATTTTGTTCCAAATAATCACCTTTCCCTGTGCCCTCCAGACTAAGGCTGTGCTGAAAAGGATGGGCAATTATTAGAGGAACAAAAGTGCTAGAGACTTAGAAACTTATCGGTGCATGTATGGGGAGGAACTAAAGTTCTGCTTTGCGAGTAGTTTCAACAGGTAGAGTTGATAAAATATGCAGGACTTGGACCTCCCTTTGCACGCAGCATAAAATACATTACTGTCTATAAACATGAATATATCACAGACCAGATGTGTGTGAGGAATGGAGTTGTTTGCAAATGTATTTTGAGTTGTTGATAGCAAAAATCTTGACATGCATCTTTGTTCTCTTTTTCTCAGAGGAAGCCCATAGGAGAGCTACCTTAGAAGTTGCATCATTGACAGGTTAAGCCATTGTTGTGAGTCAGTGCATATATGAGGAAGGCAGTAGTCATGGATAAATGGTAGCTTTTTATCTGGCAGATAATGAAGGACAAAGGAGAAGAGGACTTTTTCACTTAAAATTTGCTATTGCTGTGGCTTTTTTTTTTCCTCAAAATTTCAAGTAGCAGACTGTCAACCATGACCTTAAGAACCATAACAGACAATGCAATGAAGTCTTTCAGTCAATAGGCAACATCAGAGAATGTATCATAAAGGCCACTTTACCAGCAAACAGTATCTGTGGTTTACCAAGGAAAAAGAAACTCAGTCATATGAAAGCATAACTGTACCAGAATTAGTCAATATTCTTTCCAGTTTGGACATTTAAGGTCTACTAAAGAAAGCCTCAAAACACAGAAGTGAAAATTTTCAGAAAATTTTTAGCAATGTTCAATATCAAGATCTATCCTTACTTTGTTGTCTACAACCCTGGTGTTATTTAAAGCCAGTGAGAGTAAAAGCAAACATGAAGGAAAAAAGTTGTAGTTTACTATGAAAATCAACTAAAATAGCTTGTAAAACTGCAAACAGGAAACTGGTGTAACTGAGTCGTTTCCTTGGACAAGTCATGAATGAGCTGACATCATTTTTATTTCTATAATGTAGCTGGAAATTGATGTGCTTTGTTTTTCCAGAACTTCAAATATGTGCATCTACTATAAACACCAAAGGATGATGAAACTGGAAACCAGCCTACATTTCGTTAATATCCCAGATGAATTTTATGGGCAGATTCTTCATTTTCTCTTTCAGAACTTCGTCAACCCTTTCACTCTGTGCTACTGTCATCATGTTTTTCCAGTCTCCAGTAGTGCCTGAGGAAAGAGGCAGTAAAAGGAGGTGGGAAGTAGAATGCATACCTTTCGAGAAAACCTGCCTGAAAACAGTGAGTGCTATTTTGGGGAAGCAATTCATGGCTTCCTCAGCATCTCCCTTATTGCTGACCTGCTGAGTGAGGCGCTGTTTTTTTGCACACTTCCAAATCTAGGTGCTGTGAATAAAATGCACCATAGACCTATACTTCTGCCTCCTCACAAAGTTATTCAACTCATTTGTTCTGGTGTTTGCTGATTCCTTTGTGATCAAATAGCTGGGGAAGTATTAAAAGTAACACCTTTTGTTTTGCTGTGAGTACAGCACTCTCTTTAATCCCTAGAAGGTCTTATCCTACAGTGAGCAGCAGAAAGTCTTAGCAATGTCCAGAAGTCAGGGCTGAAGTTAATGGACCCTGAGCGTGACTGGTCAAGAAGGTCTGTGTTCACACTGTTAAGACAACTCTTGCCTTGAAAAGCAAAAGCCAGTATGTCTGTGAAGATCATCTGCAAGCTATCACTGTTTTCAATCTTAAACAGCCTCTCCTGGTATACTCACAGTGCAGAAATCAAAATCACTGTCCTGCCCAGACAGTAACTCCCTTAGAGGTTCTGAAACAAGCATCTTTTTCTGTTTGGGAGAGGCTCTCCTCTCCAGTGAAAGCTATCTACCATTTAGCCAATTGCTCATAACCATGTCAATCCTCCAGTAAGAAGGCATCATATTAGTCCTGACTCAGTACAACCCACAGGTCATTTCCTTTACGTGACAGGACTGTGACAATTTGTGTTGCAATCAGGAAAATGTTGCCTTTTATTATCCCTATGAAAATATAGTAAAATTGCTGATGCCCTTGCAAGAAAAGTGCTCTGATAAATTTAATTGCCACTAACCTGAATTCTTCCTCTGAAAATGGGATTTCCAGCTGAGACTGGAAACCCTAGGTTCATCTCAAGCCAAGAGACATGAAATGAAATACTTATGACTTCATACTGCTTCAACTTTACCTTTGCGTAGAAAATAACCTGGCTTTTTCTCTCTTAGGAATTCTGATAGGTTCTCATAGTTTGCCCTGGGATCTTTTCTCATGTTCTCAAATGTAGCCTGTCTCACAACGCTTTCCACTTCCTTTTCACTCAGTGTCTTGCCTACGAAGTTGCAGATCTTCAGCACAGCACTTCTGAGATCCTGCAATTAATGTTATTTTGAAACTGTCTTGATGATACAAAGAACCAAATAGTAGAATAAAAGACATAAATTTGGGTGCAGATCATTTTTGTGAGAGAGTACTCTTGCATCATTTGAGCAATCAAGAGCAGTGCTGTCTGAGATGGGAATTTTGCATTCTGCTCCCCACACTGCAAATTCCATGTGCATCTTACATTAGATCCCCTGGTAAAGTCACTCCTGGAACAGAGTCTGTGACTGGAAAGGAAGTGACTTAACCTGTAGAGTTTTTGTCAGACCTGTTGTCCTAACTAAGGGCTCAACTCTCATGTGAGCAACCCCAGGCTGCAATTTGAGCAACTAGTGCACATTATCTGGGCTATGCTGCTGTCACCGGGCCTTTCCTGGGGAGGGAGAAGGGCAGCCACTTCAGAGAAATAAGAAGTCACACAAAGGCATGGTCAGCCACTGGCAGGAAATTTGTGGTCAGCAGTTTGAAAGCTCCTCAAGTAACCTCAGAGCTGCCTCTTAAGTACTTCTCTCCTTTAGTGGAACTGTCCTTATGAGCATAAAATTCCTGTTGAAGGTACTTGTAAAAATCTTATTCTGTATTGTTTCAGAAAGAGTTTTTGGCATGGTAGTGAAGCAGACTTCTGTCATAGTGCAAAGTGCTTTATATAATACTTTCATAGTAATTGATAAGACCTCGCACCAATAAGACAAATGACTTTATTTCCTCAGAAATCTCATCAATTTGCATCTATTCCACAAGGGATTAAGCACTTTTCAGTATGAACTGTTGTCATAGAGGCTAATCTGAAAATGCACTCAATATAGGAAGAGAATATTTTGAATACAAAGATATTAACTGACCTCACCTTTTTCATTTCTTCATAGGTAAGGAAGAGTATATTGAAATCCTCTGCATGGCTGTGCCAGCCTGTAACGTGATCCAGCCATGAACTGGCAAGTACTTCCAAAGGGAGATAATAAAAAAAGACAGAAATGCTATTAGCAGCAGAAAAACAGTTAAATTATCAAAAATTTTTGATATCTCCAGTACTTTTGAGGACAGAACTGTAAGATTCAGTGTTTTCCATTGTCTTTTTTTCTTGAGACTCAGAGGGTATCTATGCTCACAGAGACACAATTAGTTGGGCTTTTTGCAAGGAATGGCATCACTGTAGAAGGTAAATCTTAACAGTTATTTATAATCCACTATATACTTTTAGGTCTTTGGAAAGGTGGATTTTAGATAATATATTCTGATATTTTGAGGTTTTTTTCTGATATTTTGAGGATTTTTTCTGATATTCTGATACGTGCTAACAGTCTTTGGGTGACAATCCTCCATGCTGATGAGGCAGAACCGCTCTAGTTTCTGGTAATCTGGACTAGCTCCAGCAGAAGACTACTTCTCTATCTTCTCTGTATGATGGCCATCCTCATAGGTTCACCGCAGCTAACCAAATGTGGAAAGTGTTAAGCGATCTTCAATCATAATGGTTATATTCTGAGTCAGTCTCTAATTCAGATAAAATAAGCAACTTGCATTTTGCTGGGGAACAGTAAAGCCTTGACTTTACTTTCCCCTTCAGACCTTGTTTACAAACAGAAAATTATGTCAAGCTCAAACAGCTTCTGCAGCTTTGGATTCAGGTTTAAACATGGCTGAAGATTCTGGGTAGTTGATATTTATTGATATAATTAATCTCTATTCAGACTGAGATCAGGCAATGGGACTTGGGGTTCTTAGCAGAAAAGATACTTTACCTTTGCCAGCTAAAAATCTCTCCATGAAAATGTTAAAATCTGATACTTTCTCTAGTGTGACCATGATTTTGGAAAAGTGGAAATAAGAAACCAAAACATCCTTAGGGTTCCTGGTAACATAAATAACCTGCAAAAAGAAAAAGAACACTAGTCTCAAACATATTAAAGGGCTCCATTACCCTGACCGTCTGTGTGGTTTTCTGTAACTGTCCTTACAATTCCCACTATAAAATGTGTGAAAACAATTTGAAGATGACAAACATGTTAAGTAAATTCCAGATAATGTTACACTGTCATTTTGTTTGTAGTTAGTGGCATTTCCCTTTGAAGTCCATTGTTCAATGCCCATGGCTAACTATCTTCATGGGATCAGGGTTACTTGCAGGTGTCAGTGCTATTGTTCATCTGTGCAAGGCAGTCACCTGTGGAAGAACAACACTAGAAAATCATTTTAACTTTCTTGTAAGTTGATTCAGTTGATTCAGCTTCAAATTTTTGCAGAAAGTCACTATAAAATGAACAAGAACTTCTTGGAAATTACAGCTTTTGTACAGTGCTGACCTCATCAGGGACCTCAACTGCTAGACTGTGAAGCAGGTGCCAGAGGCAGCATGCAGGCAGATTTTGAATGACAGGTAAGAGGAAGCCCCATCATCATAAAAGGAAGACCTGTTATGGACAGGGGTTATTCTGGCTCCTGCTGACTTCTCAGCACACAAGAGATGTTGCCTCAGGCAAAGATGAGGTACCACCAGTTAGATGGGCAGCCTCCTGCCTCTTGAGCAGCAGGATGTCCCTGCTTCTACTAAGTTTCTGCTTCTTAACACTCTCTATTTAGGAAGAGAAAATACAACCTGGCACACCACCCTTATGAGGTTATGGATGCTTGCAAGGAGAGACAGAAGAATCATGCTCTCAGATTGGGTTTCTAGCTGAGTAAAATTACCACTTTAGATTCCTCATTAGCTGAAAGCAATCTAATTATCTTTAGCAAAACCAAAACCATTATTTCCAAGGTATTATTTCCATATACATCAATAGGGACTTCTAAAGGTATTACAAGGAAACTCAGTAAACTCCTAATTGAAAAGCTGTGAGCTGAATCACAGGAAAATTTATTCAATAACTTGATATAAAATAAGAACAACCTAATAACATATTCAAGCAGAGGGGGAAAAGACCTATTACACAAACAAGATTTTCTTGAAATCACAACAATTTCCATACTTTCTGATGTGTGCTGTATGTGCAGTTTGGGCAATGTTTTCATTCTTTGTTGGAGACCATTTTGGATTTCAAACCTTATTTTCTGTGTGTGAGCTTTCTCTTCCAAACTTCACTGGTGTTGTGAAGCAAATAGTGAGAATATTGTCGTTTTCCACAACACCTTTATGTGTGAAGAACTTAACAGCTGCACTAAGAGCTTATTTCCATAGCTCCTGTGCACAGAGCTCTGCCCCAGATATCTGCTTGCTTTATCACAGGAAGCTCTGCAGCAGAAATAATGACAGAAGGGGCAAAAGTCACTGGGAGTGCCTTAAGAAAGAGTAACAACTGTCTTACCATGACATACTCTGCCAGGGAGCAAAGTAAGAATTTGCTATGAGTCTATGAAGCCAGTTCTCCGTGTATTATTAGAACCAAACATACATACCATACATCTTCAGACTGTCCCCTATGCCCATTGATTTGTGAGTGCACCTTAATGTAGTAGCCCAGACACATCTGGCTCTAAGGAGGTTTCTTTTTTTCTTTTCTTTTTCTTTTTTTTTTCCATGGGAGACAGGATTTGAGCTATTATATGATTCACAATGGAGAGTCTTATTCAGAAACTCCCCTGCACTGATCAACAAGCAAAGGAAGTTCTCACATCCCTCTCTACCTACTGTAGTCCTGTGCTACCCATGTTATCAGTACCAGGGAGACTTTATTTTCAGACTAATAACTCCACTGGAACCAGACATTTTCACAAGGATGAAATTAGTACAAGTCTTTGTGGAAGTTCCTTCTGAGATGCATTACTGCACCATCTCATCTCACTAACAGCGTTAGGGCTAGGAGATACGACAAGAAGAAACAGAAGAAGTGGGGTCTTGAAGGTCCCTGATTTCCCCAAATATGCAAAGCAGATGATATTTATACAAAGACAAGGGAATCTTGAAGAGAAGAGAGGTTGGATTTGGACCCATTCACTGGGACAAATTGTCATGATTGTTTTTAAGTAAACTGTAAAAATAACATCACTTACACGTGCTCTTTTGTTTCTCAGGTCTCTTGGAGTTAAGTAGTAAGGCAGGTGGGTGGCAAAAAGACGAGGTGAAGGAAAAGCTGAATAATCCATGTGTTTTATATTGTATTCCAGCCACGGGATTCTGTCCATGAGGTCTATATTTTCTGTTCCATTACGGTGGCCTTCATGAAATATTAAGCTCAAAATATTCTGAGTCCACACAGTTCCTGAGAAGGAAACCTTTTTATTTGAACCTTGTTTGCTTTTCATTTATTTATTTATTTATTTAAAGATAGTATACTGTCATAAATACAGCCTCTTCCCAGATGTAACTGATTTCACTTTGTGAATACAAGCACTACTTAGAGGACCAAAGAGAGCAAACACTGTCTTGGTCACTGATGAGTGCAAAAAGAAAGCATATTTTTCTTTTATCACTGCAGAAAAGTGATTTTCAGTAACTAAACCTTCAGTTTCTTTACCCAGTATATTCAGCCTCCAGGCAAATTATATCTGTCCTCAACCCTTATAGCAATGTGAATTGCTGCATCTCTGTGGGCTCCATATCTAAAAATATCTCCTGCTGAAAGGTTCTAGAAAAGATTTTTGCTTCCAGAAATCCTGCAAAGTGTTGTGAGATGTCATGAAGCCAACAGCTGGTAACGCCACATTTGTAAAGCACAGATGGGCCCCACAAAGTAGATGCTTGTGGCAACAAGATCTCTAAAGTTCCTTAGGAAAAATCTGATTCCTGAGCTACGGCTGCTGACAAGGATGATCTAAAAACACAGGACTCTGTAGGTGCCCAACTGTCACAGCAGTTTGGGTTCTTGTGCTAGGTGATGACAGTGCGAGGTAAATCCTGAATAGCTGACCCATTTGGGCAATGAGAAGAAGAACCATTTAGCCTTCTCAAAAGTGCACTGTATGGTAGTACTGATTCCTTTCCCCTTATATGCTGTAGGCCAATAAAGATGGACACCTGAGAGAATTCAAATCCATGTGGAAGAGCATTCAAACCATTATGGTAGGCTACCCTGAACAAGCATAGTAAAAGGAAAGTATCTGAAACAAGTCTAGCTGTTAAAGACCTCGTGTGGAATGGAAACTGCTAGTTTCAGAGATTGGACTGTATATGTATTGTAGATTTAAAGTCAGCAGCCAAGATAAAGAAATAATCCTAAAATTCAGAGGAACAATAACTGGGCAAGTACCTTACCCAGTAATTTCAGAGCTGTGCTGACTGCCTTGCTCTGCTTGGTATAACCAGCCTGGACAATTTTTCTGCACAGTGGTAGAGCTTCAAGAGAAATAGTGGAGGGTACCTTAGATTTATAACTGGTGGGGAAAAAAGAGGATTGTGGTGAAGGAAAAGGGGTGAATAGGATAGAGATGATATTCTGTGCAATTCCTGACTCAAAATCATCTTCTGATTCCCTCTTGCCTTGGCATAGCTCATCACTTTGCAACGTGAACTTCCCACTTCCAAAGATGTGCTCATCCCAGTATGTTAGTGTCTTTACCCCTTAAATTCTTCCTTCTTATCCTCCTCCCTCCCTTTTCTCGATCCAAAACCCTTTTTGCAAACCTATCCAGCCATGCTTGTGTCCCAGCCCTACAGAACTATCTATGTTTTTTGAGGCAAGGGAGGTCAGATCTCCTTGTGTATAGTAAGCTTGCTCTGAGTACACCTACAAGACTGAGATCCAAGAATGAGGTAGGTTCAGCTGGACACAAGCAGGAGCCCCATGTCTGGCTGATCAGGCCCTGGCTATGCAGGATATGTCTAACAACCTTAGACGCTTCTGTGGATGGTTGTTTTGTTTTGTTTTGTTTTTTCCTTTGGAGACAATTTCTTTCTTACCTGATTTTGGATAAGTAGCTATAAATACATCACTGTCTCTGATTTCAAACGTCTCCAGGGAATCTAGGTACTCAGGTGTAGTTATATTTGCTGCAAAATAAAATCCTTTGTGGGTGAATAGATATTCTTTTGAGGGTTCCATTGTTAATTTGTTGTCTCTTACAAATAGATAACCTGCAATAAGAAAACATAAATTTATACCTTTTTCTCGTGTTGTCATCTCACAGAAAAAAAGAGTAATTCAAGCAAAAAATTCAGTGCCAGCAAATTTCAGCAAAATAAATTTCAGAAAATTCCCAGTGAACAATACACTGAAATTTAGCTTTCAGATAGTCACAAGAACATCGCTGAGGATACATTTCTCTTGAGAAAAAAGATGTATAGAGCATGACCCCTTACTCATACACAAGTGTATGCTACCTACATTTAAAAACTAATGTAACCAAAAGCAACCTATGTAAAAATCATCTGTCAAAACTGCTTTAGAATCTGAGGACCATAAAGTTTTCTTTGGGGTCTCACTAGCTCTTCAACAGAGCCAGCTTAACTACCCCACACTCATTCTGAATTTTGTAATTGAAACTGTGTTTAAAATATCTTATTATTGTTAGTCTCCACTTATTCTCTGTCCCATTATCAATGTTTCTCCCATAATAAGAATAATTTCTGCAAACTGGAATGGATAATCATGAATGTGTGTGGGTTTTGTTTTGTTTTGTTTTGTTTTGTTTTGTTTTAATGTGCCTTCTGGTTTTATAAGGCTGTTGTCTTGTGTCTTGTACTAACACTGTTACCACATATTTGCCAGAAAAAGACGTTAATCATTATCATTGTGATGAACGGGGAAGAGCAAACTGCTGGGGAGATATAGATAGAGTAAAAGATAGACTGAAGCTGACTATTGTAGCTTAGCAAGAGCAAAAGGGAGCAGATGATAGGTTAGGAAGTTTTGGTTTGTATATCTTTTACAGTCTTTGAGCAGAAAGACATAAGCAAGTTCATTTTCAGACTTGGATATCACAAGTATTGTTTCATTTGGGTTGAAATATATTTTAAAAGAGATTTTTTTATCTGGAATTTTATTCAAGTTTCTGTCCCCTGCCTTCCCCCATTTCAGTGTATAGATGGTGGTTCATGACTGCAGTGTTGGTCATTGCTTCATTGTGTGGATAACTCCATTGCCCAGATTTGTTGAAACAACTGCTTACGCAAGACCTATCAGCCAAGTGATCTGAATTAACCAAAGCAAGCAATACTTGGAAATAAGGTCACTGATTCAATCTGTTTTGTTATCATTTCTTTCTCTCCAGATTATGCTTTGCTTCCCCTTTGCCTTCCTTGTCTGTGAACCCACTTGGACGTATGCTGGCTTCCCTACCCTGTGCAGCCAAAATACGCTGACCTAGCAATGCTCTTGTTTAAAATGCAATGCTGCCCTTGAACTGGCAGGTCCAAGGGACGTAACCTCCAGCTTGGATGCAGCCAAGGATCACCGACGGCATTGGCACAATAAGATAGGTGCAGGCAGAGGCTGTTTGCAGAGTGTGTGCCACCGTGGGACTCATCGGTGGGACGCAGGCGGGAGTGCGGCACTCTGGTTGGCAGGGCAGGAGGAGGGGCGCGACAGGCGCTGCCCCACAGCCCGGGCAAATCCTCCACCTGCCCTGCCATAGGGAGGGAGCAGCTGCTAACGGGGCTTGCAGTGGTACTGAAGTCGCCCCAAAAGCACAAAGCTCAAGCCCCACACTTACCCTGAGTGGTGCAACATCTGTGCAGCCCCCACTACCAACTGCCCCACTTTCCCAAGGAAAGGAGAGGGGGCAAGTTCGCAGCTGAAACACATTGTGTCCAGCCCTGTGGGCTGTGATACACCTCTCCCAGCTGGAGGTTTGGGCTGGGGCTGCAGCGGGTGCCTGTGGGCTCCCATCACTGAGGTGGGATTTGAAGGGCAGTAGTTGGGGCTTCCTCCATCTTGGCACTCCTGACTCCGAAACAGCCGAGCCTATGGACATGTGGGAGAGGGAGGGGGTGGCCCAGCTTCAGGCAGACGCTAAAACGGATTAGAAAGGGGTCACGCAAGCAGCTCAGCCTGCAGAGCCGAGGGCAGGCCGCCAGGCAGCCTCCGCCACGGACAGAGCCACGGCCACAGGAGGACACACAGATGTCCCTCAGACCCATTCCGTGGCCAAGGCTGCAGCAGACCCTGATCTAAAGAGCTCCTCATAGATGCAGTACCACACAGTTTTAAAACATACCTACACCTCTGTTTTATGAGATTGATCCAATTTAATTTCTCCTGTTAACACCCTTATTTAGTATTGTTACACAACAAAAAAAAAAAATCCTTACTTTGGGTGATGCACAAGTTCAGTTCTACTGACAAAATCCTGTGGGAAAATAAATGTCATTTTCTGTATTTCCTACCTGGAATTACTATGAGATTCCTGTGCTTGTATTTTACTCCCTTTCTCAGTGCAGGTGGCATGGGCTGCAGTTAGTTGAGCAAGGGTAGCTGTGGCTGGCGTGGGTTAAGGGGCTAGTGCTCCCAGCTCACCTCCAGTTGCCCACCATTGCCACCACAGCCTGCTGTGGCTTGCCTGGCCACTCTTCGGGCAGATCAGTGGAATTGCCAAATAAAACGATTTATTTTGAAATATTACTTTTTATATACCCTGATTTTCTGATAAAGAATTGTTGAACAGTTAAACTCCCAGAAGCTGCGGAGACAGTGGTGTGGGTGTGGGTGTATGTGTGTATTGCAGAATGGGAAAGGCAGGGCACTGGGCTCCAACAACAGCCTGGAGCAGCACGCGTAACTAGTCTTGTTAACATGAGCTCAGCCTGCATCATCTGACAGTGGCGAGTGCCACACCAAAGCCTGTGATATGTTTCAGCCTCACGTCAAAGCCTGTATTTCACTGATTGAAACTACCCTTAATAAATAGGATTTCTAAATGGAGAAAAAAAAAACATTTAGAAACTAAGGTATGGGTACGCTTTTAAACTCAAGCCATAATAATGAAGCTGGTGAAATCCTAAGAATGTAAAGGTATGCGAAATGAGCAGTTTATTTTTACTGAAACAAGAGGAAGAACCAGAAACTGTGAGAAGCAAAAAGAAGACGTATTCAAGGCACACGGAAACCTTTTCAATATTGTTCTGCCAAAAAATGAGTTTTTATATCACTTTGGGACAAAGGTTATTGCACTGTGTGTTTTTTACAGCTAAATCAACGTAACATGAAAAAATATACCCAAAATATATCATGAAAAAGTAGCCTACCTTAGCTGCCTGGAAAGCCTATTCATGACTAGTGTGTATGAAGTTGAGGGGGGACATTCAGTTATGCTCTTACCTTCCAGCTGTGCATCTCAAAAATGCCTTCCCTCCAAGCCCTGTGTCTGCAGGTAACCTCCTGAATCCACAGTGACCACACACTTTTGCTCTGCTTAGGTAACTGTCTCACAACTATGACTCCAATTTCTTTGCTGAGTAATACAGAAAAGTCCATTTAATGCTTCGATTTCCATATCAGCGATGAGAGACCCTGTCCTGTTCAGTCTGCCTGGAAGCCCAGAACAGTTGTATCCCCTTGTTCTCTGATACTCTTTCTAGCAGAACATTTCGAAGTGTTTTACATAAGAGATCTACATACAATTTTTCTTATTTTTCTGAAAGGGGAGTATAGCATCATTTAGCTCACAGCTCTACAGCTCTAATAATTTCAGACATACTTACCTTCTCTGTGCTCCCTTGCTGCCCCCAGAGGTGTGTACTACCGCTTCCCTGTTCAGTAGATATGAATGAGTCCAGAGATGTTTGAGCAATCAGGTTTCCTTTTAACTAAGTGTACCAGCTGACGCGATGCTGTTTGGCTTTCTTTCAACACTTGCTTATCTTTAACTCAGACAAAGATTAGAGAACTAATACAATTCTTGAAAAAATGAAAACAGTTCAGAAAGAAAGATTTATGGAATCAGTTAAATGCTCATTTTAGTTTTTGTTCCTCCTTTTTTTAGCAACAGCATCACTGAGGAATATTGGAGAGGAGCAGAAGTGAATAACATCTTTGCTTTTTGCTGAGACTTTTTTATTGATGAACTTTTGCTGAACTTCTGCCCAAACAGATTTGACCTCCAATCTGTGTTTTACAGTAGTCCCAAAGAAAGGTCTGAATACATTACAAAGTAGTAGGTCAGACTGATCAAATCTGGTCTTAATCAGGAATATAGAATGAGCTATTTCAGTTAATCGTATGTATGTGTTCGTGTCAAGTGTTCTTCTGTGTTTTCTAGGTGTCAAGTGTTTTTATAACTGAAATAAAATCATGCCTGAGACATTTCTCACTGATACCTGCATGCTGATCACATCACAGAGAAGAACATTTTGTTCCCCAGTTCTGAGTTGTGTTTTGTGAAAGATTACTTTTTAACTCAGATCAATACCCCAGGTAGTCCCCCAACTTGCACAACAGATCAGTTAGGTGGGACAGAGTATGAATGAGCCAGAAAGAGGAATAGAGCTGTTTGGTTTTTTTTTTTCCTCCCAGCACAGAGGAAAGCCTTAGGGTGAAAGATTAAGCATGTTCTGTCTTTGCTCCTGTCACCCATCTCTTTTGTATTTTGTAATTCAAAATCTATTTTAAATGTTATATGATAATGAAGGGCAACATCTGTTGATCCTAAAACTTGATTTTCAAACCTCAAGTGCGTTGCTCTGGGGAATCCAAAGAGCAACAAGTATGGTCTCACATCAGCTTTATCAACTAGCTGGAGAGCCAACAAGGGGTTAGTTAGTGCAGGAAGTAGTATTTTCCAGTGGAAAGAAATAGTCTGTAAAACTATCTGGCCTTTGGACAGATAGTGGGGAAAACATCCAAATCTCAGGGATCTTGTAAAATGGCAGAACCCTAAAGTTAGGATTTGCCCCTGCTTGTCAGTGTGAATCTGAATCAAAGTCTATCTGTGGTTAATTGAACACAGTTTCCATTTGTATTATCTTTTAGGACAATAGTCCATTACAACATTAATAATTAATGTTGGGATCCAAATACCTAACATGCACTTACCTTTCAGGTGCCAGGTGCTGTTAGACAAAGTCCAGTGTGAGACTGTATGGGGGGGCAAAGGAATTATATTTGTTTAACTTAAACAAAACTAATTTTACTCACGTTCCTTCCTTCCAAACCCACACACCCACAAGTGCCAAGGCATTTGTGTCCAAACAGTTTGGCCAGGATCCCCTGCAGTGACATAGAGGATGAGAGACCCTGGCTATCAAATGCTCGTCATATCTCCTGGATTTCTTTGTTGGCAGCCATGTGCTGTTTTTTGTATATGCCTTCTGTATCCCTTAGGATTTGAAAGTGATTGTGATCTTTGGTCTCTTCATTCTCTCCCACCTCTGTGAGTCATTAGAAAAACAGAAACATTCAGGTCAAAAGGGACATCTGGAAGTGTCTAGTCCAACCTCCTGCTCAAAGCAGTGCTAAATCCAAAGCTAAATCAGGTTGCTCAGGGCCTCATCTAGTTGAGTTTTGAAAAATCTCCAAGGATGGAGAGCCCACAACCTCTCTGAGTACATGTTCCAGGGCTTCACCGTACTCATTCTGAAAATGTTTTCCTTACATCTAGTCAGAATTTCTTTTGCTACAATTTTTGACAAGCTGTAACTATGAGGCAAGATTCCTGATTTTTGTGCTGTCCTTTTTTCTTTTTTTCTGAGTGTAATCTGTCTTTTGTTTTAGCCTATGCCTTGTTTTCCCAGCCTCAGTGTCTTTACAAGTGTCTGGTAGATGTGCTGTGATTTTGATGATGTGCTACTCTAGGTGCCATTAATATCTGCTGTTCTTAAGCCCTTCTTCTGGTTGTCTCCTCTGGAACTTTCACACCTAGACACTTCTGTTCATACTAATCTTAACTTTTCTTTTACAAACCTCTACAGTGCTAGCAACCTGGTGTTCCTAAAATAAATCCTAAAGTTCCCTATGCAGACATTAGCCAAAGGCAGGTCTCCTGCCTACCTGTACTGTAACATTAAAGTGTAAAGTAAATGCCTAAATTAAGCACATGGAACCCCAAACTAAGTTCCATGTATTACTACAAAATACATTCAACAAGGCATAGCCAAAAGGGCAAGCTAAGCTACACCACTTCAACAGTCAGTTTAGGCATCCGCATAATAACAGATTGTTCTCCCACTTATTGAGAAAAAAAGAAAAAGGTTTGTAATAAATTTCTTTATTTTCTACATGTCTCAGGTACTATTCTACACCAGTATCATCTAGTATTTACTCTAACTGCATAGAATCCATGCCAAAGATACATAATGTCTGAGTTAATAGAGAAGCTTCTCAGAAGTTAGTGCTTTCCAAGGACCATAGTCAGTGCGAAAGGCTACACATAATCAGTCTATGTTCTCATGAATATTGTGTCTGCTCATTCTAATTTTGTCAGCTGCATTCTCTCTCTCTCTCTCTTTCTTTCACTCCTGTAGGTCACAATTTAATGTGTTTTATATGTGCATCTTGTACTTAAGCTCCCAAATTCAGCAAAGTGGTAGGGTGATTTTAGGCTGCATCCAGACTGCATGTCACACACATATATGTTTTTTTATCCAATTCTATTTTACAAGGTTCTTATCTTGCATTACATTCATGTCATTGCCACAGGATAAACCACTTTGGCTGCCTGTTCTCCATTTGTTGGGGGAAAAGGAGTGAGAGAGGGAGTTTGCCTATTGGAAATGAGCAGGAATATTTTGGAGATTTGGGAAGATTACCCTTCATATGTCTTATCCTTTCCTTGAAATAAAACAAGTTTTAATAATCTGTCTGTATCTTTACCTTTATCTTACCAAATTAAAATAACTAACTTTACAGCCAGGTTTCTCTTTCCTAGATGAAGTATTTGAAATGCAGCACTTGTTAGTACTATTAGAGAACACGCAAGTTTTGTTGCAAGTAAACGGACATAAACGTGTGGTTTCCATTTTAAGCAGTATGAACTATATTATAAAGGATAATTTTACTACATGGAATTAAGGGCAAAACCAAATCAAAAAATATTTCATCTCATTTACTATTCAGAGTAACTTAGCAATATAATAAAAACATGCACCATAACCAATCTTGCAGTTTTTCTTTGAGGAGTTATAGTTCATTATCTATCTATAAGTGTATTTAATTTACAAAGGCATTGCCAAAATTATTGCCAATATTATCTATTTTGCTCTAGTTTTGCTTTTCACAAGCCATACACTATATACTACATGTAGTACACACTACATGTTCCCCTGAATAACCAGGTCCTTCTAGTTAGGACTCAGAGTAACTCTCCAAGTAACTACTCACAGTACTTTCTGATCATGTCAAAAACCTTGTAACTGTAGATTTTTATGACTATTTACCTCCCTCAAGGTTTTTCTACCCTTGTTCTGAAGGTTAAACATTAATTAAAGATTAAAAGTTTGTGGTAGTTCTGAAAAATATGTGAGAAGAGTACAGAGAGACTGAAAAGAATGCAGATTTATTCCTTGCTTATCCCTGACTCACATCAATGAATGGTTAAAAAAAGGAGATTTTACTTTTATTCCACCTTCCCATAAAATCTGGACAGAATAAGCAGAAACAGTAGCTAGAATAGCTTTCTATTACTCTCTGAGGAAAAAGCTTGTGGGCTTTAGTCCTTGATGACCTTTGTTATATAATCCACTCCCAAATGTATGAATATGAAAATTTGACATTTATTTGCTTTAGATTGTCACCATTGTAATCCTCTCTTATTTCATATTTTCTGTATTTACTAGAGACCACAACAATTCTAAAATACTACAAAATGGATTTGTCTGTGGAAGATGCAGTGATCATACAGTTTTATTTGTATATCCCCACTAATACAATCAGTAGGATTCCAGCAGACACATTTAAACAAGTGCTGTTTATTTGAGGATATTATACCACATTCTTCTTCCTTTGAGAAAAAGCTTTCCTTCTGATAGCCATTAGTTTATGTATGTATGTTCTTCCCCCAAAGTTTTCCAGCTGCAAAGAGAGAGGAGTTTGATGCTAAAGTGATATTTTATGCTGTAGAAAAACAAACAGCATGAAACTGAGGTCTGAGAAGTTTTGGAAATAATTATGGGGACAGAGTCAAAGCCAAACAAATCAAAATGTTTGTATGTATGCGCTGTACAGTGGAAATAACATGCTGGCATTGGGGTGGTATGGGAAAGGGAGATGTTGCCAGGGCAAAGTGTATAGGAGGACGGGGCTAATTTCTCTCAGCAAAAGATACAGAACAGTGAACCAAATTCTAAATTCTCCACTACTATGTGCATTACTTGTACATTTTAATTTGTATTTAGCTGTTACTTTTCTTCTGGGAAAGCAAAGTGTAATAAAATGTACGTTTCAGTGACTTGGCCACAGACTAGCTGAAAGTGCTTGCTACCCAACTCATACCCTCTAGAGGGTACATGTCAGTAAATATGAATTTCCATGCTGTTTGCAAATGAGTCAATAAAACTGGAAAATGTTAGTCCAGCTGAAAATTGGGCTCTATCTCCTTCATAGTTGTCAATCTTTAGACACAAGGTCATTTTACAGTTAGGCTCCTAGGGAATGGGGGGAATCTTGAGTAACAGCCTGGTAAGAGATGGATGAGAGCCAGAGCAGGAGATAGTTTAGGACAGATAATTTTTGTAATATTTCTTTGCTTCATTTTTTGCTAAGTCTCAAACCCCTGCCTTAGTACACCACTGGTCAGTAAAGGTCAGAGTTCTTAAAATATATGTAAAAAAGAATAATATCTGCTATGTAAGCAAAGGGAGCTAGCAGTCTGAGCATGGTTTTCTTTTGTTTTAGTTTCCAAGGTAATGTTTTTTGATTATGAAGATTTGACTAGTGCTACATTACACCTCCTGTTTCATAGGTTCTGCCTTTGCTGGGAGAACAAAGTCACAACCAAACTGAAAAAAGAATGTTTTAGAAGGGTCTGTGTTTGTTATATTTTGACCAGGAAATCTGAGGACATCATGCTCATCAAAACAACCATCAGCTGAGAAAATAGCTTTTTCCCTGACTTTTTTCAATGATTTAAATTGGTAAAATCCTCTAAGGTAAGAGAAAAATGAAGTTAAAAATTTTAAGCATTAAAGATTGTAAAATACGTCTGGCCTAAGAAATGTGACAAAACCAATGACATGACAATTAGCTAACTTCCCATGAAGGATATTTTGGTACACCAGTATACCTAAACATAGATTTCTATTTTGGAACAGAGACAAATCAATTTTCAGAAGTGCTTGTATAAAAGGGGACTGAGTTTGGGGAAAAAAAATAGTAGAGCTGGAAGGACTTACATCAGAGTTCTTGTTCTTTATTCTGGAATTCTTGAATTAGGCCTAAAACTTTCTCTTCTGACAGAGTCTAGTTACTTGTGCTTGTTTTGCCTAGAACTAAGTACAGAAACTTCTCATTCCATAAAATACTGTGTAATCACTCCTTACATTTCTTCTCTTACAATAAAATACAACTGTGGTCGCAGTTATCCAAGTATTTAATCTACATTTTTGTGTTTGTGTACATGTTGTAGCAGCAGCAAAGAACCCTTGATAAGGTCAAGGATGGAAGAACATGACTTTCTTTTCTCTCAATTGGAATAAAGTTTTCAGTTCCTTTTAAGTGCTTTTCCTGAGCTGTCTTCATTTCTTTGCTTGACTTTTGGCTGCCAGTAGATGAAAAACATTACATTATATATGTACATTATTATAGATGTACACCATCTACACAGATTTTCTGTAGGCACAGCAAAAATTGTCAGCCTGACATCTCATTACCTCTGTCTTGTTTTTTTTCCTCAAAAATTTCTGTATCTTATCCCTAATTCCACACCTTCTCAAGAACTATTCAAAGTGTTTCTGACTTACACTGTTGTTTAAATTGTTTGCTCAACTCTATTACATTTTCACATATTCAAGGTATATATAAGCTCTTGCCTCTAAGGCCTTTCACAGCTCTGCTTTTCTCCATTTAGCCTATTTCAACTTCTGATGTATCAGTTTGACCTTTCTGTCTACTATCTGAATAACAACCTTTCTCCTTGAATCTGTTTGGCAAGGCCTTTTTAGTTTGCATTGGGATCATTTTTCATATTTTCAAATATAACCTGTTCCCACCACAATCCCCAGTTCATCTTCAGTTCAGCTTTTTTTCTTCAGAGCTGCAGATTTTCAACATAGCATCTCTCAGATCCTGCATTAGATGGGGGTGGGGGAAGTATCCCATTATATTCCATTTGAGACCAGGTTTATCAAAACATTTTGGCATTTTAGCTCTCTGTCACTTTGATCAAGGAAAGTGCCAAAAGTGGTATTTTTGAAAGAGAAACTCTCAGTGTGTCCAGATATAGAATGAAAATCATTCTTTGCTTGGCTGTCCATTTTGAAACTATTCTTCTCAAAGTGAGGTGATGGGCTCGTGCTGATTTTGGTCTTTAAAATCTTCAAACGTTTTCTGAAAATTCTATAGAATCTCCAATTTGTTAAACCATTTTAGATGACACAGACATTTGCTGTGGAATTTAAATGAGGATGCCACAAACTATAGTGTATCTGACATAACACCAAGAAGAGAACTCTAAACTTGTGTGAGCTGTCTATAGAGGAATGAAAAATATTATCCAATTGTAAATTGCTGAACATCTAAGAATGAGGACAAGACTCTTCACCTTTTGACAGATAAACCTTGCACACCTAGAATGTTTTATCATGTTACTGACAGTCCCTGTCAAAGTTACAATTCATTGTTCCCATTGCCTATATTGCACTATATGTTTGAGGTGAAAGGTAAATGAAAAAAGCTGTAGTGCAAATATGATATGAAATTATATCATTGTGAGAAAAAATATTGTCTGAAACATGCATACAAAAGAAATCGCAGACTATGGAGAGCAGAATGGACTTTATATTCTTGCTTCTGAGGATAGCAAGGAAAGAGATCAGAAAGAAGACAAAAGCCTTTATTTATTGTTTCTTTATCTTGCAATTATTTTTATGGATTATAGCTCATTTTATTATTCTTCTGCTGTAGATGTTTCACATTCTTTAATGAAGCTACAATAGTTCATGGATGGATCATATTTAGAGGCTTATACAGCCATAAAGATGAGCTCTTCCTCACCTACAAGGAAATAAAGAAGGGAAGACAATGAATATCACTATGCTTAACACATTGTATCTATTTTTAATTTGTTCACATAACATAGTGCCAGACCCGCAGTGGAAGAGACTGAAATACATGAAACTTTTGACTAAGTAAGGACAGTTGGTCTGATTTGCATAAGGTCATTTAAAGTTCTTGGAAAAAGTAAAGGTGAGTAATGATAACAAATTAAGAACCAGGTAGTGACATTTGCAGAACCATTTTCTGTGGGATTTAGACTCTCCTCCTTGCAGGACAGTTGCAACAAAAGATTCAGGTAGTCTCCACTAGCTCTAAATGATTTTCTAACTAGTATGTGCTAAATATGTAGTTTAGCTATCACTGTGATTATTTTTATAGATATTAATTTATAAGAAAATGTTTTTATTAGGAAAAGGACCCAAGCTGAAAAGAAATGCTTGTTCCTGTTCCACATAATCTCAGACTTCAGACTTCAGACTCAGTGACACAGTTTTCTCCTTGCACCACGTACCTTCCACACAGAAACCTTTTCTTCTGTATTAAAGAAACCAACACTACCATGAAGATCAGACATTTCCACAAGGTGAAGGAGGATGAGGGGGATGTGATTCCTCATCACATCTTTCACCCCAGATCCCACCCTTCTTGTTGGTGCGAAACTGTAGGCATGACATGCCCAGTACCTAGCATTGTACATTTACATAGCTACCTGAGCTGCAATTGCAAACCTGTTGTGATTTATAGCATACAGACACACAAGTGATAACCCTCTGGCAAAAGCATTGAAGAAGCAGGGCTTCAAAGTCTCCTAAATCCGTCATTCGCATGGAGAAGTTTGTATCAGGAATATGTGTTAAGAACAAGGACTGGTAATGTGTTATCTCTAAACCAGTTGCAGAAATAACATTCTCTTCTACCTCATGTCTCTTCATCCTCAGATCACATGGAGCTAACTGGTAAAGCAGGTGTATAGCAAACAAGTGAGGTGATGGTCTATGGATGTAGTCCATATTATTTAAATTATAGCCCTGTCATAGGTTCCTATCCCTTTTTTCCATATCTTCTGTTCTTCATAAAATGCTAAACTCAAAACATTCTGATTCCACATAGTCTCTTGAAGAAAATAAAGGCACCTGAAAACTATTTTATAATGATTTTTTTTTTGTTTATAGGCAATAGTATGTCATAAACACATCTCTTAACAGGTACCTCTGGTTTCAGATTATATAATTCAAAGTACATGTTTAAAGGTTAAAGGTGATGAACTCTTGGAGTTCATGTGTGCAACAAGAAAGCATTATGTTTTGATAAACTCTGATAGTACTTCAGATTAGCTATGACCAGTAATTAACTTGCCTATTATCTGACAAGCATTATATAGCCAGCTTCCTTGATGGGGCAACAGTTGCAAAGAACTGAATTTTTCCCCCCTGATTCATCTGTATGCAGACATATCTCTCTGTACATAGTGTTTGTGGAATGGGTCACAGATACATGTCATATCTTCTGTTTAAGGCATTTGAAAATGCTGTTTGATTTAAGAGAGCCTGAAAAATATTGTCTGCCCATGGACCAGCTGGTGTGATGGTCAGAGCTCAGTGCAGCCCTTGAGACACTCAAAGCAAATGAAGGAGAGTACCAGGAGGGTGCTACTGTTGCACTATGCTCCCTGCCAGCACTGACCTAAAGGTTGAGCCTCAGTAAAAGACTAAAAAATAGTCTAGTCCTTAAGAATATGTAGAATTCAAAAATCAATAGGTGACAACTCATTTTTCAATAACTCATCTGACTCCTCCCTAATAGAAACTGATGAACTGGTAAGAGAACATTTAAAAATGAAACAATATTATTTATAAAATCTTCATCAAGGCAGAGAGAAAATAAAATTATTTTTCATTTTTATGAAAAGCTCAGCTCCCCAATGTTGTGGATTTGCAAGAGGAGTCCACGTGATTTGAGATAACAGTTTTTTACATTCCTAAATGCCTGTCTCACATACTGTTCTGTTTTCAGAGCTTGCCCATCTGAAACGCAGCTGTTTGTTGGTGAGGAATCAGTCATCATGGTGTCAGAGGCTGGGCTTTTGCAACCTTTTTACAAGAGTTGTTTTATAGGATGAAGATGACTGTGGAGGACAGAGGCAAGGTTGCCAGAAGTCTTTGCTAAGGAGCATATACTGTATACAAGTATAGCAAAACAAAACAAGCTGCAAGCAGCCTGATACCTCACACGTGCTCTTCTCTGTGATGGGAGAGACGGGTTCTCAATAGATGGTTCCCTCTCTGCTCTTAAGGGGTGCTTCTACAGCATGCTCTTCTACCTACTTGGTAACTTCTTTTAGCTTCTGTATACACATATTACGCCTTATCAGAATATTTATGCTGGTGAGACGGTGAAATCCTCCTAGGTTCAGGTCACTTTGTCCCAGTTTCATATCAAAGTTCTCCTATCAGCCACAGTCTCATTTCAGCAAGACGCTAATGTACTTAGAGATCCAAAATATCAGCTAAAGATTTTCCATAGCTGCAATTACCAGCAAAACAAAAGTTTAAAAGTTTAGACTGAACACAGGTAAGCAATCAAGACTACACACCTGGCTACGCTAAGGCAAAGGATTGTGTTAGCCTAAGTAAGCCAGTAGGAAGGTTTTGGCAGTGCTACAGCTATTTCCGCAGTGCTTTTAGCTGAAATATCAACTTGACTGGGACTAGCAACATTTTCTCAGTCCCTCAGGGGTTCAGAGTCTTGCACTGCTGGAACTGTACCCCCAGAGCAGTACACGCCTCCAGGAATGGCATGGAGTAAAACAGCTCTCCGGCACCCAGAGCAGTCATTTCTTTGGCAGCTGAGGGTTGCACAGAAGGCACATTTAGGAGCCCGATTGCTGGACTTCAAGATTTGGGGAGTCATAGGAAATGAAGAGAAGCACCTCCTAGGATATATGAACTTTATTCCCATTCATACTTCATTCATGCTGATCTTCATATTTCTACTACAAATTTCTACGTTTTAATCACAGGATCCTTTAATTGAGGGAACAGGTTCCTTCACCATTAACGCTGAGATTTTCCAGAAAGCATCTCAGAGAAGTTTAAAGAAAAATGTTACTGGTTTTTGGCTGTTTGTTGATGTTCACCTTTGCTATAAACTTTTTGACTGTTCTTACCTTAATCCTCTCCCCTTAGGAAATAAAGAGAATGCCAAATTCATGCTTGTATGTGTATCAGCCTTTGAAATGATCAGACCAAGAGCTTCCCACCACTGTTAGCAGAATGAGGATGGCAAAATATGTTAATAAGCTATCCTGGCAGTCTGTACAATTATTTCCCGTGTTTTTACTGGGCTAAGTGAATTTGTAAATGGTTGGATGGAAACCATCAAGCTGCTTATTTCACTGTGATTCTGCACAATCAAGGGGAAAGATTAAGACTTTTTTCTATGTATTACATCACACATCAGACATTATATTGTAATCTAAAGATAACCTAAAACAGAGCCCTCTCTCATCTCTAACAATGGGCACACTGCTCTCCCTCTTTCACATCCATCCTTGGGCAAGATGGATATATTTCTCGCTCTGTCACTTTGCAAGTTCTTTTTTCTTACTTCTTTCTGACTTTTCTCATACTCTAACCTTCCAGTACCTCTTCATCTTTGCTCCATGTTTTTGAATTTTATTTTATTTTCTCTTCCACCTCCTCAGCATCTCTACAAAAGATTAAAAAATATATATCCTTAATATCAACAATTTCATTTCAGCAGAATCTGATTACCCAGTACAAACTCAGAAGATAGGTGGAAATTTGCTGAAAGATGCTTTTGCCTCTGCTAACAAGGTAATGCAGGTAAACCTTGTTCCTTGAAGTGTAACTTTAAAGCCGTATATCTTCAAACAACAAACCATATACTTCTCTTCAACACCTGAGTAAAGCAGATACATTTATTGTTTACCTGGTTTATTTTTAACTTTATAAGTAGTGCAGTAACAGACTTCTTTCTGTGTACTCTATGCAATTTTGTATACAAAGAGAAATGAAGAAAAGCAAATTGGTGTCTACAGTAGCTGAACCATATGCAATAGCTCCCTTCTCCTTGCATTTACTAGAATTTATTTTGCAATATATTGGACTCATGTCCTAAAAATGGCTTTTTAGTACTGCTTTCTTCTTTATTTTGTTAAGTAGTAGATGAAACTTTATATTTCCAAGCTAAAAATTTCTCCATGAAATGAACCACTTCTTGTGATTTCTGTGACGTACTTACGATTTTGGAGATACTGAAATAGGAGACCATAATATCTTTAGGGTTTCTGCAGACATAACTAACCTGTCAAAGATTCTATGTTATAAAATACTAAAAATCAGCATATCTTGTTAAGGCAGACTTACTTGCAAACACTTAGTTTCACTTTTCCTTATTTTGCCTTTGATAAAATTCATGCAAGAAATTAGCAAATGAAGCTCCTCATACTTGTTTGATGAAAAAGAATGCATATAAATTGACACTGACAATAAGTCACAATGAATAGACACTGTGTTTTCTGATTATTGCTTGTAAAAGAAGCTCCCAAAGTGATCACTGACCATTTGTTTAGTTATCATCTGAGACAATGACCTTCCAACTGTTTGTCCAACAGTTGTTTGTAACTTTTATTACTTATAAGAATTTCTGTTCTTATAAGTAACAGTCATCATTACAAAAGACCAGGGAGAAAAAAATTCCAAAAAGCCCTTAGATGTAGAGGCCATCAATTAACATAAATATCAGTTGATATAAATGTCTTCTGTGTGTCTGCAATAAATCACAATTAAGAGATATGGCTGCTTCTCCCTTAACCTTGCAAAGTAAATACCCTTTGCCTTTCCAAGTTGCACTTTTTCAGCAGAAGAAAGAGAGAAGCTTGCCTGTGCTTTCAGGACTTTAGACCATTTGTTTCTTCCTACCTCTTTTATCTCTTTCAGCATTAAGGATCTCTAATTGACCTTCATGTCGTCTTGTATTACCTTCTTGTGATATTCCTCATCATGCCTAGGAGAAATTCCTTCGAAATGTCTACAAAGAAAAATCATTTGTCTTCCTTAAACTCCTTCTTCAGACACTCCTATGCCATGATACCTACAAACCTCTTGCCAATAGATGGGCAGCCATTGCTGTAATCATTGTCCATCATGCTGACTACTCCTGTCTCGTTATTTCTATTTTCTCTGTGATATGGCTAGGTCCGTCTATTGTCCTTTGTCTTATACTTTGATTGTAAATGCCTTTAATCATCTGTGTGTGCAGTTTTTAGCACATTGGCTCTGCTAGGTGTTTGAGCTTTTAGGCTTTACTTCAGTACGAATTCTTCTTTTTTTTTTTTTTTTTTGTAATTCATTCATAGAAATCTAGAAATGTCAGTAGCAAATGTTAAAAGACCAACATGAACTTTAAGACATTCTTCCTTCCGTAATCCTTTAGACAAAACAAATACATACACCCAACTACTGACCAAAGGTGAAAGCGCACAAGGCACTGTTGTGATTCTGAGAGACAGGATTCAGATGGAGACATAAAAAATAGAAAATGCTGTGGTGTCAGTCACTCTACTCATACAATTAGAACAAAAACAGGTTAAGAAAGAAATCAAATGAATGCTGATGTATAGGTATATCAAGAAAGTTTTTCAATAAAATCAATAGCAGGTTCTCAGACTGACTCACCTTTATTTAGAGTTTTGCTTGAAGCTCCCAGGCAATATCTGAAAGCCGCATAAAATAAAAAAGGGACTGGAGTCAAGACAAGCAGGAGTGGCCTTACATAGGTTTCATGATTAAACCTATGTGCAAGTTACAGCTTTTGCTATGAGGCTTTGTGCAGGTTTGACTAATTTCCCTGCATCATTTTAATGAGTCTCTTTTGATCTGAGACAACAGATTGCATTGCATCACTATCAACACAGTATTAGGTACATCTCAGTTGCCTGTATAGTTTTGGCACATCTGATTGCAAAAGTACCGGTAAACTCAACAATTGTTCCATAAGAGAGAAAAATAGTCATTCCTGTGCATATAGTATTCTTTACCTTGATCAAACTATGAGTTTCTCATAAAAAGTAGAGGGGAAAAAAAGAAACAGAATAATATATTAATGTACAAACTAGTGCATTGTTAGTGGAATGCAAGTTTCATAAATCAGGTAAGACAGCAGCAATGAACTGCTGCCTGAAAGGACTTTGAGCTTTTACAGAAACATAAACCTCACCCATACAAGATCACAAAGCAGAATTCATCATAGAAGACATATAAAATAAATATGAAAATTATAAAACATCTTATACATATTTATACATATCCTCCCATCTACTTTTCACCTCTTCTTTCTTCTACGTTCTTTCCCTTTCTCATTTCCTCTCCCTCTTCTCTTTCCTTGCTCCTTTATAGCCTTTTTTCCTTCTCTTCCTCCTGAAAGGAGGCATTTGAGGAAAATTAGCAGGGGCTGTAAGAGAAGAGCTAGTGTAAATTGTTGGCCTCCGCTCTCCAGGGGTTACAGAGACTAAGTGATCCATTCTCATGTCCATTTGCTCTTTGAGGAAGCCCTGTTTCCATCTGCTGAAGAAAGCATAGATAGTGGCAAGAGTTTTCCAGCTTATTGCAAACTTTTCTAGACATCTCTCTGCATTGAGTTTTGCAATATAGTGTTTGTCTGAAGAAGCTGGGGAGAGGGAAAGGAAGAGGAAAGTGAAAGAGTGTTCTGAAGATAAAAATAAGGGAGAAGGAACTGAGAAATGGTTAAAGGAGTTTCTTACTGTTTTTTTTTTCTTTTTTTACTTTTGGATTTTTTATTCAGGTATATACAGAGGTTATTTATTCAGTTTTAAACAATTTATTTTAATTAATAACTTGATATGCAAAATGTCACATTTCAGGCATTCATTGTCAGCAATGGATGTGCTGAACGAAAAGAAGGAAACACGGTGAGTGAGTGGTTGCATACTGATGCTTTGTTGCTTCTTCAAGCAAGAACTTTAGTATATTTCCTCTCCTATTTATTTAGCACAATAATAATATTTAGCACAATAATAATATTTAGCACAATAATTTTCCACAATAATAACTGCTTTGCTTAACTGACAGTGGATAAAATCTTATCTTTGCTATAAAACCTTATCTTTGCTAGCTAAATTCTGTTCAGAAAATTCTCCAGATGTGATAACTTCTCTAACCTAATTATAATTTTTGAGAAATAAATAAAGGAGACTAAATCATCCTTAAATTTTCTATAGATACAGATAATGTGCAAACTTTTTTTTCACTCATGGAAGATATATTACCTCAAAACATTACTTGGATATAATTAAAAACAGACAAAAAATCCTTATGAGGATGAATTTATCACCTCAGATGCTAGAACAGGCAGAGACTAAGGCTGATCCTGTGCTGACACTACAGTATAATGAAATGCTGATGTATGAAACCTGGCAGCTTTTAGGGAATAAATACTTCCCAACTGGAATGTAAGATATTTCAGAATTTGCTGCTACTTAGGAATACACGTGGTATGAAAAACATTGGTTTAGAGCTCAAATGGCAGTGGTTCCTCACAGTAACGCCTTTCCCAAAAATTCTTCACTCTCCAGAATCTGACTGCCATTTTTAAAAAAGATTGTTAATTGCTGTGGTTGAATAGAAAATTCAGTGTAATTTATAGTGTTGTCTGAAAGTTGTCTGCATATGAAAACTATTCTGAAATAACTATTCCCAGTTAACTACTCTGAATTTACTACTCATAATACGTTTCATGTTTTCATGCTCTCTTTCTGATATGAATGGTTGTTTCCATGTTAATTTAATCCACTTTGCAAATGGGTTGTACTGATAGTGGACAGGTTGGGCACTGTTGAATAGCTACGTGTATGTAGAATTAACACTGTTTTGCTTTGTGTTAACCTTTTACTAGTTGTATTTCATGTACAAGCAAACCCTCCAGACATAGAAGAATTACATTACAATCTGCTTTGTTCTATTCGTGGTATGTCATTTCAGGTTTCCAAGCAGTTCTTGTTAACATGTAAACACTTTCAGACCAGCTTATAAACAGAAATATGGGGGAAATGGATATGCAATTGTCCATCAGAAAGCTCTGACTCTTGGCCACAGTACCAGCACAGGCTTGCTCACACACTTTGAGTAACAAAAGATAGACCTATTAGGGAAGACAAGATTGATCATTTAGACACTTTTCAATAAAGAGACAAGTGAGGACCACATATTCACTTTGGATTTAGCACTATACCTTAAAAAAGGTATTTTAGGCTGACTGTATATGTGAGGAAGCAACACTGAAAGATATAGCTTGGATGTTTTAATTTAACAGGTTATCTTCAACTGAGTTCTCTGAGTCAGAGAAGGGATTAAAGCCCAGGAATTCTTGGCTTCTCAACCTATAACTCTTTGTTTCTCATATCTATTTTTCATGATTATTAATTCCTTTAGGTATGTAATAAATACTGTTTCTGACACAACTGTATAGTAGTCTGTTATGCTTAATTATTAATCCTTTGAATAAAAACAATTTCCTAGTTCTCAATTTCTGTTTTTCAAACTTTGGAACAAAAAATAAGATAGATAGATAGGCACAAAGTAGGTGAAGTAAGAAAATGAGGTAGATCAGTATTGTACAAGCAATCAGAAAACACAGTGTGTTGCAATAGTGTCAGTTTTATTATGATGGCCCCCGCTGTAAATCAAGGCCAAAATATTTTGTTGCCAAACCATTCTTTGCCAAAGAAAACAGGTTCTGCTAATATTTTCAAGCCTTTGATACTAAAGGTAATTAACCTGCTACAGATCTGGAGCAAAGAAAAGGTGTTACTGCAGATAAGGTAAAAAAGCATGAAAAGTCCCACCCCCTCCTCCTCCCCCAATATAGCCCATCCTAATTTCTGCCATTTTACAAAAGTCCACATGTAAGAACATTGCATAGATCTTTTAACAAAGAGAATGAATGTGAGAAAATAATGTCACCAGGTTCTTTACCCACCTCCCATTTTGGACCCATGAGATGGAATGAAAACCTATTACTTCTCTTCAGTCTACATTTATCTCCTGCATGACTCCACAGATGTCCCCCACACCACCTGCAGAAAGGGGAGAAACAGTGCTAAAATGACATGCTAGAAAAGTACCCTATACAGGTGAGCTCTTGTCTGCACATAGAAAACCACCACTTTCAGGGATGGATTGTTCAGTGAAATTCATTGCCATATAACTCTAAAGAATAATTACAGTCTGTTAAAATTGTTTCAGTGAGAAAAATTTAGGGCTCCCTACAGTCCATATTTTTCATTGGAGTTCTTCATTTAGGAAAACTTAATCTAAAAATGCCTATCTCTAAAGCAGTGTGACCATATACTAGAATTAAATCACCTTAATTTTGTTTCAAAATAATGTTCACATTAAAGTCTAAGTTTTTAATATTCTAGTATATTTTTAAAGTATTTATAAAATCATATGTAAGATAAATTGAATATAAATGGGCATTTTGACTAAAAATCTCAGTGTTTGGTTCACAGAAAATGTTGACAGCATTTCCAAAGAGAAATGAACATATTTTTGAAATCAGGGCAAGACAGTTGCAGCTCCCGATGAACCTGAGTGCTAATTTTCATGATAATTACCTAAAACTTTTTTGACAGTTAGTTAACTGCATATAAAGAATTATCAGCTTCAGCACTTGAAGCAGAGCAGATTTAGAAAGCCTTTCAGTAATCACTGAAGGGTTGTACCCTGCGTAGGGTAAGTTCCCAGACACATCTTCACCACTTTCTTCAGAAAATGCAGTTTGCAGCTGAACAGGAGTGGTTAGGACCCCCAGCAGTGACAAGTTTCTGTGATTTGCTTCTGATTATAAAACTCCTTCTATTGCCCTGTCATCTGTGAAGAGAAAAATGAATCAAAATAATTCTTGGAACTTTATCAATATGCTGTCAATTTCTCCATCCAAGTGGTTAACCAAATATTCAGGGGCTTGTGAGTTGGTGCAGATAGGATCCAGTTGTTTCTCTGAAGCAATTATTTGCAAAGAAGATACAAAGTCCAATTTCTGTGACCCCAGTGGAATCTGCCAGTAAGAGGCAATGTCCCTTAAATGGTTATTTCAGTCAGTTTTGAGTGCAAATGCATTTATTCTCTCTCTCTCAGGACAAACTTTCAGTAGCAAATGAGGCTATCATGATTTGTGCTTGGCTTTCTGCAATCTTTTTCCACTTACCTGCTCTCTAGTTTAGTTGCTGCTAAACAAGTCACATTCAGGGCTTGTAGATGCAACTAAGATAGATACAAAGGTAAGTTTAAGAATAGGTAGATGAGCAAAGGCAAAAGAGGTTCAAAAGGTTTAAAAGATGAAGCAAAAATACATCTGGTGCCAAAATCGGTCCTAAAATGCACTATGTTTCCAGGTTGGAAAGCATACCAGTGCCAGAGATTCAGGGCTAATGGCTGAGGTTACAGGTAAGGTAGCACTAAATTTTACATATAAACTGCCTAATGGCTACGCTTTTTCTGTGGTGTTGTGTTCCCTCTTCCAACATCCTTCTGGGTCCTAAGACTGTGTTGGGTTCTTCCTCAAAAACTGTGGGGAGGCAGTTTATGACAGCTCATCAGTGTCCCAAGTCCCTTGACAGGAGGGGTTTGATGTTCAGGGTAGGGGTTTCTCGCCCTTGGGTATGACTGGAGTTATGTTATGCTATATATATGTTTGCTACCACACTCCGCTTTCTTTTCAGTGGTTCCCAACTAAATTTTAGAAGTTGATGCCCTACCCCCTCCAGCCCCAATTCACCAAAAGGACTATTTCTTACTATACAATGATTACATAGGTTCGTCAAACCTTTACCCTACATGGTACTCCTAGAATCAAGCTAAAACAAGTTAGACAGCAGTAACTAGACCTTAATAAATCTTGTAATTAGGCTTGTGTTGCACAGACATTTACAGAGTATTTCTTTAAAAAAACAAACAAACAAACCATAATTTATTGGGATGTTGGCATAAGGTTATGTTCGCCCTGGGAATCAAATATGTCAAACAGGATGGCTGGCTGCTGTCCAGGTGGCCACAGGAATTGCTATTGCAAGGGCCTTACAAAGCCATCTTCACCTGGATCAGGTGAGACTCCCTGAACTACCCTTCTGTTCACTTATAATCCAGCTGTCCCATGGTCTTACATAATCACTCCCACATACGCATGATCCATTGCTATCAATTATCTTAAACAATATACAAATATCTCCTAACTATCTTAACTATGTAGAAAAGATTGTCCTAAGTGACCATTTCTGCACCTGCAGGAACAGTTTCTACTATTTAAAAGTATCTTACCTAGACACAGTTGGCCAGTTCTGTAGCAGGAACTGCCTGGGGGAGTCTCTAGAAAAGCCCAGTTCTGCACCCAGGATACCTTGAAACATACACCCTGGTCTAGGAGCTGCCTGGGGGAAACGTCAGGGCAGACCAAGACTCCCAGCTAGAAAGCTGCTGCATGGATTGGTCAATGGCTTTGCTGTACAGGTACCTAGGGCACCTCCTCCCAGGCCCGGCACCCCATCTCAGGCTGGCCCATTGTTTCAATGCAACGCGTTATCTCTTATCAGTCCATTGTCTCATCTGTGCAGACAGGAGCTGGGGAGTTCCTGGATCACTCGGGGAATTAATGACTTAAGTGCCCTGGGTGTGCGCACACAGGCACAGCCCTGACATCCAGCTATGCTGTAATTACAAACAGTCTCATTGCTCTTGCCACACTTAAGGAACTCTTGTTAAGATCCGAAGACACAAGACTTTTTGGAACAGAGGGTGAAAATCCATTTGGGAACACTAACGAACTTTGAGATGAGGCATCAGAAGCCAGCTAGGTTTAGCACGAGAGTTTTAAGTGCTGTTGTGTTGTTGGGGACAGGCTTCCTTTGCACATCCTGAAAGCAGGTGAGACCTGGGATCAGCAACACCTTGCCGCTATGGCACATGATCTTGGGACCCCATGCCAGGTCCACCATACATTTGGCCTTCACTTCACAGCTCTCCCAAAGACTAGCTATCTTTACAGAAACCTAGCAAAGTACCCTGAGTCCCCAGCTGCCACCTTTCCCTTATGCATGTGAAAGCCCCAGCCACACAAACTACCCCTAAGGGTGCAGCTCCAAAACATAGTCAGCATTCAGGTCATTGTGGGCCACCTTGCCCACACCATAGGGCACATTATCTTCTCACTCAAAAGTTTGGCCTATCTTGTCAATGATGTCCTGCATCACTTTACGTTTATCTACCTGATTTTTTTTCTCCCGTTTTATTAACCAGTTATTCAGTCTCATTACCACCCCCTCCCATAGCCTTCATAGTCTGCCTTCATCCTTACAACACGAAATAACTTTTACATATTCTTGTGTGCTCACTTTTCAGGTCATTTCTTCATTATGTTGAACAGAAGCGATCCCAGCACAGAATCCCATAGCATTTCCATTGCACATCATAGAAAGGTTGGGTAGGAGGTATGGAGACACCATTATATTGCTATTTTCTACACAAAAGATATCATATGGAACCCACTAGGCAGACAACCACATTTCTCTGTCAGTAAACAATGTGAAACATACTCAAGTGTTTTGTCTATATCTTTTCTAGCTGACGGGATAATAATAGCAATTTTTCTCAGTCACACCATTCACTCATGTGATAGACGTGTCATTTAGCCTTAGAAAACAAAACCTATTAATGATCCACAGTATAATTCAGATCAGTATTTTTTCTCATGACAGAAACTGCAGTGGAGTTATCCAAAACTTATATTAAAAAATAAAGTAAAATTAAAAGTGTCAAGACTTTGTAAGCTAGGAAATACTGGCTTAAAGTTACTCAGCCTTAATTCCTCTCCCCTTCATACATACAGCCTGACTACATAACTGCCTGCCATTTTCCCCATTCAACCCCTGCCTTCTGCAGGATACACAGTAGATGATAAGGAAATAATCAGGGTTGTGTAAAGAATGGAGCTGTGTCTACCGACTCATTGGCTGAATAAATGAGAGTTGTGCAGTAAATAAACGAGTGTAAGTACAGAAAGTATGAATCTGTAGTTAGAAAGCTGAAATAGCTTCTGTTCTAAAGAAAAATGTATTTCTGTCTTGAGCACAATGTTTCTTACTAGTGCTGGACCAGTCTCTTAAGCCAACATTGCCACAGCCATTCATTAACTAGATGTTCTTTATTTTCTGATTGCCCAGCATGAGGTTTCTAACAAACCCCTCAGAAATGCTGAGCATCACAATGGCAGTTAAAATTGATTAGAACTGTATTTTGAACTCATGAAATACTATAAAAATACTAAGAATTTTAATATACCAGAACTCAATTTTATTACATCAAAGATCACAGCAGCAATTCCCACTCTAGAGGCCAAAAGATTTTTGAACAGGACTGCAAGACAAGGGAAAATTCAGCTGTTCATACTAGAATATTAATGGCAGAAAATTGAAAAAGGTTGCAAAATTGTAAAATTGCATCAAAAATGGCAGGGAGCTGGCCATTCTAGAATATTAAAATAAAGCTATAATCAAAGCTATGAAATATGTAGCAACAATGTCTCCCCTGTGTATTACATACCATCACCATGGGAACCATGGCTAACAGGCTAAACTGCACCAAAAATTTTTCAAATATTTTTACCAAGAAATATTAAAGGAGTACCTCACTTTTGTTACCAAGTTTGAGATGTAAAAATCCTAGTCTTAAAATAAATGCTGCTGGCTGGCTCTGGGAACCAAATGAAGGCAGAAGTTATTGCACAACTTCGAAAACAATTTCAAACAGCTCACAGCAATCCTGCTTATGTGAAGAAGAGATAAACCATCAACCACTCAGGCATCTTCAGGACAGAGAACCTCACTCACCCAAAGAGCGTGAGGAAAGAGCACCATTGCAATTATCAAAAACTCTGCAGAAAGGGAAAAAAATAGCCTTTCCCCAGAAAGCCAAAAGGAGGTGGAAAAAAGTGAAAAAAAGGGTGAGAAGGCATGCAACTTGCTGGCATAAAAGGTGAGGACCCATTTGAGATAGCTGATGCACGCGGGGGTGAGGCGGGAGCTGGCAGGCACAGCGTGGATTAACACTGGCCATCGTCTTCCTCCTCTGGGGAAAGCACAGACACTTCTGAAGGGTAATAGCAGCTACAAGGAGATCTTTACAGAGTGGATGGCTGTCAGGAGCCGAGAAATTTATATTTCCTCATGCTGTTGACAGCAATCAGATATACTGGGTTAATCCTTGTATTTTGTTGAATCGCCTGTTTTACTTAAAAGTGGACAAAAAAAAATCACAGAAAACTTGTTAAGAAAAAATAGCCTTTCGGGTTTTTTTACTCCCCAATGAGCATCTTATTCAGTGCCCAAAGTGGGAGAATCTAAAGGATTTTCTGGAAGGTTATGTGGGGAAATAGACTGCACTTATAACATCTTTGGTTCGTATGCTGCAAAAGTTGGAAGGCAGGCAGTGAGTGAGGCAGGGCCTGACAGGATGGAAGATGGAGACAGGAATCTACACTTAACTGCCAGAGCAGTGCTAAGCAGTGAATCCCATCGGTTATTAATTACACAGTTTTCTTTTTCTGTGTGCTCAGTGTGAGACAGGCAGAAAGGCTCAGTGCCTACAGCCGCAATTGAATTTGCTGGATTTTGGGTATACAGTGTGTGTAAACACGTGAAGAATCTAACAGCATGTCTGTGTCTTGCAGTGCAACATAGTGCAGAGACAAGGCAGTACAAACAGAAATTGATATTTCAAATTTGGCACATTACAGTATTTTGCTGAAACACCAGCTTTGTCCCAAAAGCAGTTTGAATACATTAGTTAAAAATTGGGGCTGAGCTATAATTCCTGCTTCTTAGAAGGCTTACTAGTCCAGGCACAGTGTCATGTTGGTACAAATACGTGCTATCTGGTCTTTACACAGTCTTAGCCAGGGGTGGACTCAGCCCCAGTCAAAGGGGAGGTGGGGGAACAGTGCAGAAAAGATTGAAGCATATCTGTGAGAGGCTGAAGCTTCACATGGTTTAAGAGCATGTGCCACAGAGACAGGTGCTAACATGGGGGCTGGTGGTCCCTTAATTCCCAGTAAATCTGTACTTAACCTCAACCACTTCAGACAATGTCCTAAATATTTAACCCTTTCACAGTTTATGGGCCACTTACAGTTCACTACACACCTACAAAAGAAATACAAATCTTTTTGTAATTACAAGTTTTACCATTTTATGCATGTTTGAGTGAATGTATTAATGTATGGTTTGTAATATTGTTACACATTCATATGTTTCAGTACTTATAAAAATTACTAGCTCCAATATTGCCAGAGAACAGAAAACATGAGACACAGGATAACGGCAAGAATGCTGAGATTAAGGCACCTACATCTACATGTCAACATGTAGGACCTTAAAGGAGAGGTAGGTGTCTAAGCTCCCAGTAAAGTACACAGATGTTACAGCATGATTCAGTTGCTTAAACAAAGGCATCCAGTGCCACCTGCAACACACTAGAACATCCCTCCTGGCCTTCAGCTACCAGGCCGAGGAGGCATGACTTTCACAAACACCGTGCGAGAGCAGCATGTCTTGGATATCACAGGGTGCCTCAAACACACAACATACTTGTTTCTTAAATAGCATTAAACATCTACAATAGAGTCCTTGGTCAACACAGTCAGTTCAAATGGCCTTTTGAGATGCCTTAGAGCCCTCTGGCTCTATTCAGTTATCTAAACTTACACACCTAGAGCCATCTGAGACACCCTGCAGTATACAAGGCATCCCATGAGCCTGGCAGATACTACACAGGACCCATAAGATACCTGAGCCCTACCAGAACAGCAGCTAGAAGCCAGGAGGGATACACTAGGACATTTCAAATGGCACTAGCTGATTACGTGCAGCCAACCAAATAGAACTTAACAGGCTAAGCTCAGTCACTCTAGACTAACCTGATTCAGTTACCCACACACAGACCTCTACTGTCTCTTGAGATGCTACCTAGCCTTCAGCTGTGCTACAAAAGGTCCTGATCTTCCATAAATCCTGTAATGCAAGGAGCTTGCCAGCTCCTTGCAGATGCTTTTGATACCCCAAGGCATTTCAAACACTGCTAGACATCTGTAAATGGGTGATTGACTTAAGCCTTGGCACCTGCTTTATGCTGAGCCAAATTGCTTTCTAGGCTTCGCTGATATATCTGGAGTCGCTAGAATGGGAGTTTACACACTTAACTCACATGCAGACACCTACATTTCAGCTGTCCATCTCAAGCGGAATCCCATCCTAGCAGTGCTGTATTCTTGAGGAATAGAGGAATTCATAAGTGTCCTTAAAACCAATGTTTTTTTCATGGAGAAGTGTCTATATTAAAATTCAGATTATTATCTGGGTTTGAATAAAATAGGTTAGATGGCTTACATATAGGAATTCAAACATAGATATATTCAAACACAGGAATTCAAAAATTTCCTGAAATATTTTAATAGGAATGTTAAAACAGAGGGCAGGCTTGGGGGCAGAGGCAGTAGGTTCTGCAAGTAGCCTATCTAGATACAGAAATACTGGGAAAACAGCTTAAGAAAACACTGTGTAGGCAGGAAGTTTGAAATGCTAATATACTGGCATACCACAGAACACACTAGCCATCCTTGGCAAGTTTGTTGCACACCAAGAGGTAAGGACAGGCCTCCTAAAAGTGATAGCAGCAAGCAACACCAGGAGGAAGTTCCATTTTCCCAGTGGAAGTCATGAGCTTGGAAGCTGATGCTAGGCCCAAAACACACTTGTCACACTCAAGTGTTACCTGCAATCCCTGAAATTCTTTCCAGGTTCTTGACCAAATGTCCCAAACCCTTTGCCAGGCAGTCACATACAGCATTATGCTACAGAGATGATGAGGTTATGAGCAGGTAGTGGCTCTGTGCACCAGTGCTGCTGACCTCTTTCCAGAAAATGACTCACATCAGCATGGTTTTAAGTCTCCTTTATGCCTTTTTCCTTCTTACTCCCCCCTGACCTAACAGGAGGCACGTCTGGCAGTAAGAATGTTTAAAACTCTGCTCTCCTTCCTGGAGGAGGAATCTAGCAACTTCTTGCCCCACTTAGCTAGCTAGAGTACTTGTCCCCCACTTAGCTTAGCTAGCATGGAATTAGCACTTGGGCATAGCACAGGAGCAGCTTCCCCAGAAGTGAATGAGGCTGTATGGGTCTTGTTCAGAGACCAAATAAGCAGTACAGCCACCCAGTCAGCACATGGAGCTGACACAATCAAGATTTGGGAACAGAAATCAAACTAGTTCAAAGTATCTGTTTGGTTCAATTTCAAGCCAATTTTACCCTTGTTTGGGGGAAAAAAAAAATCATGGGGGGGGGGGGGGGAGGCTGTAACTTATTTGCTACAGATTCCCACTCTTACTAGTTTTCTACTCTTTCTCTCTGTCCCTACCATCCAGTCCTTATATTGATGTAGGCATGGGACACAACAAAAGCATGGTATTACAGCAGCTAAGCTGTAACAGACCTAGTTCTTGCCTTCTTAGAAACAAGAAGGGAAAAGTTTAATTGATTACTGTTCAGTAAAATAGGCGACTGTGTACATGCAGACAAGAGGGAAAATAAGGGTAGCCCAGCAGAAAACTTCTCATAATAGGATAGGCTAGTGAATACAGGTATTTTAGTATAAGGTCAACTGAAATAATTAAATAATGCTAAAATACTCATTACCCACCTCTACTGACGATTTACACCTCACATACAAAACTAACACTGAACCACCTCATAAGCACACACACATGCATGTTCACAAGTAGTGTATCTAGAGAAGCCAGCTAACTGAAAAGAAGTTCCTTAATAAATTGGAATTGAATAATCCCTGCTGGAGCAGACTATATCATATGAAGTCCCTGACTTGTCTCTGTACTTTGAAAATATTTGGAAGATAAGTTACTGAGGCATACTAGATATTTTCAGATCAAACTTTATATGAAATACAGAATTAGTCACAGAGGCTGTATAAATGCATTTACAGAGGTAAACTTGAGAAGACACAGCAATAAAGTAGTTCCACAGTATCTTTATCCACAGCTCTTGAAAGTTACCTATGGTGCATAGTTTGCTACAGGAAGGTGGGTGTTGCTTTTTCATTTAAACAACTAAGAAAATGCTATCAGATGTACTAGTAAGATAATAAAGAAGTTCAAGGACCATAATAGTGAAGAGTTAGATTCAGCAGGAGGAAAGTGTTTTATCTTCTTGTTGAATATCAAAATTACAGGTTTACTCCAGTCTTATTCTTCTCCAGAGTCCCAAATGCTTATTAAAAAAAAAAACAATTTAATTCTAAAAATGGTTATGTTACAATCATGGTCCAGAAGTTTAATGTTTTGCATCTGGCAAATTCTAGACAGAGGTAGTAAAGGCATCCTTTAAGGAATCTTTTCTGATGTGAAGACCCGAGAAGCACGGCAGCGAGCCTAAAACGAAAAAATTGCTTTAATGGAATGAAAATATCATTTTAAACCATCAATTTGGAAAACATTTCAATAAGCTTAGCCTGTATGAGGGGTTATATTTCATCTTAATTAACTGGGAGCTTTCAAAGTAAAATTTTAAACAAACAAATTATATTTTAAAGTATCGATCAAATCTGAAAAAAAAAAAAACACTTTTCCATTCACTGTGCTTTCAATTTTAATCCTTTTGCCAGTAGAGGAAAGAGATGGTGTCAAAGTGTCTTTCCACTATTTCTGACACATTCAGAGGCCAAGAAGCACTTAGACAATGTCTCCTTTCAATATACAGCTGTAAAATGTACTTGAGTAGGTGAATCAGTCACCTGTGACTTCATAACTTAAAAAAGCAAGCTGTCTGGAAGCTTCAGCACATTGAAGACTGCTGATGAGACCTCAGAATCAGAACATGGTTCCTCAGAATTTGTTTGTGTAGAAAAGAAGCTTGAGAGAGAAATTTATGTCTGACACACTCAGCTGAAAGAACTTTGAAGGCTTTAAAGATATGATGGCCTATGTGACTCATCTGGACAGAATTTATAAAAACACCAGCTGCTCAAACATATAGATTAAGTTGATAGCAGCTTTGAATATACGAAGTTCCAAGTACTCTTAGAAATCAGAATGTACTAGTACTGGTGCCCAAGCCGAGGAGACATTGGATGGTTTGGCCTCAATATCTGTGTTTTTGTTTTTCAGCTATCAAATGCTGACAAGCACCACACAGCTTCACAAAGTTGCACTAAAAAAAAAACCCCCAAAGTAATTTTATACTATGGTATGAATCATTTGCAACTATCTTATATGCCCACAAGAAGTTATTTGGGAGAAGATACTGTAAGAAAATGAAAAAAATGCCTAATGTACACATACAGAATGCTGTAAGCTTCATAAGAGATTTAGGAGTTCTCAGATACATCAAGGTGACATGTATTTAGAGGCAAAGCTTTTTTTGATCTTAAGGATATCTTGTAATCATTCAATTAACGGAGAATAAACAGAAGGTGGCAGAGGGAGGGGAATGAACAAAAATAATTAACTGGGCAACCACATACACGCATTTGAGTATGAAAGCAGAGAGGCAGATTCTTTTAAATTTTGTTGCAGTTTTTTTGAAATACTTACAGCTTTCTCTTCCAATGTGAGTACACCATCTACAGCAACTATCTGGTATTGCTTTTCTTTTAAGCTACCCACAAGTTTCCGTAGTAGTTTGAGGCTCGTACCATCACTGCTTTGTTTTAACAGTTTTTGCATTTCTTGTGAAGGACATCCTGGATCAAATAGTAGTAAACATAATGTTCTATTCTTCCTCTCTTCTATTCCAACAACAGTACGACTATGACCTAATTTCAAAACAGATTTTCAATATTTTAAAACCCATAAATCAAATTCACTTTCTTTTAATGAGCTATTTACTTTCAGATCAAGTAAAATATTAGTTGAAAATTAACCAAGTAAACATAAAAAAAAGCAGATGTCAAATAGTTCAAACCCCCATCACGCCCAGCTTTTCCATCCAGTAAAAATAATTGTTTTTGTTACTCTTTACTTAATAAATAAAAATTTAAGAAAAACTGTGCATACTCAGGATTGCAACACATATAGAGAATGATGGAAAACAGTAAGAAACTAGTGTACATGATGCTGACCTTGGTGTTGCAGGTAGATAGGTGGTCTGGAAGTACACACAACCTTTGCACTGCCTTCATTATCTGTAGAATAGTAGCACAAAATCCACTCAAATAAACGAGGGTGTGTACCCACGGGACCAGTTGGTTTGTGAAAGTCAATGATTTGACACCTACAGAAAATTTAAAATGAAATCTCAACAGTAAAACTTCAGCCAGGCCAGGCTGTTAAAAAACAACCCCCCCCCAAACAACAATCCTTTTCCTTCTCTCCATCCCTACGCTTCTTTACCAAGAACATTTTATAAACACAGCAATCCCAGCAATCAAGTGATGGTTGTCACTTTTTTTCAAATATAGGAGTAGAGGACAAACATAATTATGAACCAACATGATATATATTGTTCAAAACTGGAAGATTTATTCTGTGACAAAAGCAGTACTCTGTTCAGCATAACAACAGCTCACAAAATTCATAAAAATGAAAGCGATTTTGATCTTTGCACAAGCAATATATGTATATCACAGAGTCCAATTAACAGCTTTCAGGATATGCAAGTAAATAGCTCAAATTCAGATAGTTCTTAAGACTGAACTTTAAGAAAAATTAAACTTTTAATCATTGTTTAGCTTTATGCATATGTGGACAAATTTTCACCAGGTTTCAATGCTGTAAGTAAGTATTCAATTTATTATCTGCATAAGTAGTTACACAGCTTTGTGCTGCATTGACTAGACCTTATATCCACTTACAAGCTGGTTAAATTTAAAGTCACTAAGGTGGCTAAGTTGGCTTTTCATCATGCGGTTCTTACACTATAAAGGTATATGCATGACCAATGCAAAAAAAAAAAACAAACCACGCAAAACAAAGAAAAAAAAGATACTTGCTTTATCCTGAGACTAGTTAAGAGCGAATAAATTTCACATGCTCCTATCCATGCCTTGGTACCACGTAACCTGTTGTTGAAGTGAGATGCCCCATGAGGATCAAAGCCTTCTTTCCAGGCATCTTCAATCATGGACTGAATCTTTGGTATACTAGGTGTTAGCATAATACCTGAGACAGAAAATTTTTGGATTAAGATTAGTTACTAAAATAGTCTATTAGTAATGAATATTCAGCCTCTTTTATAAGAAGCAATTAACATCATAAAGATACACCCCAAAAACTAAGCTAAAACCTCAGCTACATCATGTCTTGCCAGTATTCAATCCTCAGATTCTTTCCACAGCATGGTCTAATGGTACAGCAAGCATTTAATAGCTATCTTTGGCCTAGTAAGCTTTGATGTTTTGTCTTTTCATTTACACAACAGTCAAAAGCTTTGTCATCTAAGGTACGTACAACAAATACGCTGTTCTAATTAATACCTTTCAAGCAGTCATCATATGAGCTGTTTTGCAACAGTGATGAAAGGAGCATTTGGAAATTCCTGTAACCGCAACCCCAGCCTTTGTCGCCCAAAGATGAGTGGAAATGATCTACTGATGTAGAAAGCCATACACGTCTCACATCTTTGTTTTCATTCTGATAGTACTTGCACAATGCTTCAATGACTCCTAAAAGAAGACCAAAAACAAAATTTACGCCCATTAAATGAATTACATAATTTTTCAGAAATAGATTCTTCTCCAGCTTGAAACAAAGATTGAGACAATTCATGCCAAAATTTCTAAGTGATCCTACATTAGATCTAGAACATGGATCACAAAGACACTGGACATTATTTCTATTTCATTTCTTATGCTCTTTATCTTGATGTATCTGTATACTATGAAGAATGTCAAGAATTCAAGCTATTTTTTCACTGTTCCTACACAGAGGATATTTTAAATTAAACAGCTTGGACTACATATAAACTGTAATCTGCACAAGAAATATTATTATTATGAAACAGAAGTACTATCAGCAGTAAAGCCCTTACCTCAGCCTCACCTCCAATACAATATCCCTTACAAACACAGAAATACTTATGGATACTATGTAACCCTTGTGTTCCACTCCAAATCATTTTTCCTGGAGAAACTAAGGCAGGAAAAGGAGTGGCACAGAATTTGAGAATTACTATAAATATTTTAAGAAAATTCACTTGAAGGGATGTTACAAATCATTCTTTGTTACATAAAAGAACATGGTTGGGAATTCTCTTTCCTATTTGGATGTGTAAGTGTTCAACGGCCCTTTGTTGTTGTGCTATCGTCAAGGCAAACTTTTTTTTAGCCATTACGGATTCCTTTCTGAAGTCTAAATGGTTGTCAAGAACGAAAACATTGAATGTATTAACTCTACTCAATACATTTTCTAGAAGAAATTTTAGTTTACCCATCAAGATGCAAATGGATATTTTGTAATGCAGAGTTAGTAGCGATAAGTTAAAACACCTTTGAACTGTGGCCTTGGCAAGAAAAGAAAGGAAAGCCTTTTGGGCCTTAAAAATGCATTGGGACTATATTTTTGTAACAATTAAAAAACATTTCAAAGAATATATAACAAGCAGATATTTAGACTAGTCCAGTCTTTTCTTGGACTTAGTGTAAATTTGTCCCAGGTAAGCACCATGTCCATCTGAATTACTATTATTATCACCAACTGAAACAGAACACAAAAAGCTACCATAAATCATAACAGCTAACCAGGTTAGGAAGCAGAAAGTACTAAGTAGTAAACAAACATACCCTTGTATAAAACAACATGTAATACCAGATGCAAACCATACTGAGATCATATTGTGTCTGATCCCTTAAACAGGCAACTTGATTCCAAGAAAGAAAGAAAGAAAAAAAAAAAAGTCTTCAGCTTAGAAGAAAGATTAGAAACATAGCAAGCTCAGATTTAGTTATTAGTTTAGGACTATGATGTGACAGGTCATTCATTAATCTAGAAAATAACACGTTGAATTAAGATGCAACTAATATTAAATGTCCAATTATCTAAGTAGTGAAATGCTTTATTAAAAACAGATTTGGTCACTACAGCCTAGGCCTAAAAAGTACACTCTTAGTTGTATAACTTCAGCAATTTACCTGAGGTCTTTGTTTTCCCATCATCTATACCAAAAGCCAAAGATTCCATCATGTCAGCTTTTCTCTTGTGATATTCAAAAGGCTGCATTCTTCCTCTGTCAACTTCCCTTTCCACATTCTTTATCAATTGCTGCTTGTAGCCTCCAGAATTATCCAAGCCATATTGTTTCTGTTAGGGATGGAACGTGCATCATTTAGATGACATCTTTTAAATTCACATTCATTAAAGATTTAGAGAAGCTACATACATAATCAGTAATGTGGAAAAATAGTAAACAGTGAGACAAAAATATCTCAGTTCATGAGATTTTAGAGCTGAAGGCCAAACTCCATTCCAGACCAGGAATGCAAGCTTAGGAGAGCCGTCCCTGGAAGCGTAGACATCTCCCTCTGCCATCTTTTGGGCAGAGAGCCATTGGCACAGAGGCAGTCTATGACCCGGAGATAGCAAGAGAGGGTGGTGAAGCTATCAAGGCTGTGAGGTGGGAGGGAGAGGGACATTAGGAGCTAGCAGGGAGGGTCTGGGAACAAGCATGTACCAAAGTAGGTGATGGTGTACAAGAGGAGGATAGGCAGGATGCTCAAGGGCTCAGGTAATGCCCTGTGAGGCAGAGCACTAAAGCAGGAGACACGCCAGGGCAGCGCAGCACGCACACGGAGTCCTGCAGTGCACAGGCCCCATCCTGGGCCAGCACCACTCACAGCAGTAGAGCCAAGCAGCTCAAGGCACGCATGCTCAGCACCAGTGCCAGGACTGGGGTTACTGAGGGCTTGCATCTGTCTACAGCCCACTCCTGCACCACTGTCTCAGTACAGCCTGGCTGATTGTGCAGCTCTGACCTGGTATGGCTATTCTAATTTTCAAGAAACAAAACATTACAGTTTCTAGGTACGCAGCTTATATAATTGCACAACTCTTTCAAATTTTATCATTTAGAAGTAATACTGTACCTGTAACTTTTTAAATTCTTCCCTCTCTTGCCTCTCTTCTTCTGACCTTTGCTGTTTATCTTCTTCAGTCTGGAGCTGCTGAGCCAGTTCTAGATCTCTTAAGTTTCCACCTACCCAGGAAAAACATTTTACAAAGAGAAGACTTGATCAGGAAGTTAACAATGCTTTGAATAATCATTTGTTTGATCTTTAAAACACAAAACATTGTCTTTTACAAGCAGACATACATAAAAAGACCTATGCATTAATTTTAGGAGATGCATCCCCTACCATATTCAGGTATTAGCAAAGAATACTAGGTAATACCAATGACATTCAGTCTACCAAGACTCAGCTTCCCAATTTAGACAAAGATTATGCAGGATTAAAGGACAGTTACTTGGCAAATAATGCATGTACCTCTACTACTAAGAAAACACCTTTTGTTTACTACTTTTCACCTGATTTGTTAGCAAGAAGTCCCAATTTGCTGAGTATCACAGATAGCTTCTAGGATCACTGCTAGCAATCTCATAATGATGAAGTGATACAAACAAACTTAGGGTTGGAGAACCGGAAACCCATAGGAAGGGAACTGTGCTAACAAAAGCAAACTTATTTTGACTCTTTTCCCTTATCACTACAGCTAGTTAATCAGCACGATCATTTAGAGAAAAGATTTGAGAATAAATTAGAAATTTTAATAAGCTGTTGCTTTTAAACTCATGTTATACCAGAATGTTCCAAGTTCCATGTATATAAACCTTCTATAGAGCTGGAAAAAAAATGGCAATCTTTTAAACATTTTTCCCCCCTAAGTTTTATTTTTCCCACAATATAGTGCATTTATTTAATAAGCAGGCACAGACAGATATTTCTTTTAGCATGTGTAATTAAACAGAGCACTCAGCCACGTGATAGGACTTGCTATTAACTATGTTAAGTTTATTAGGGAGGCATACGTTTTTTGTTTTTTTTAAATACGGAAATATTTAGTTGAAATTTTGCCTAAGATTCTATACCACAACAAATAAATAGTTTAAAATATTTTCAAATACTATCAAGCTTGCATCCTTTCACGTACCTTCTGAAAAGCTATGCTCCTCTAAGTGTAAATCCACGTGTTCTTGGAGAATCTGAACATTTGTACAGGCAAGACTGCATATTGGACATTCATACAGCTGTTCACCATCTCCTGTGTTTGAAAGAGACTTGCAGTTTCATGCTTAATTAGTTTTCATGCTAATTTTTTTTTTTTTTTGCAAGAATCATCCCCTTCATTGATGTACACAGTTTAAGATAAATACACAATAATGAATTTTGTACTGTCAAATTCCCCAGGGAAAGACAGCAAACCCCAAAACAGCTATTACGTTCTTAATCTAGAGCACCATTTAATTAAAGATTCATATTTAAGAATTCATATTTAAATGCCTGTCAAGTTTGTCAGAAGAGAGATTTTCCCTCTTTCTACTAATCAAGCTTTGACCTATTCAACTTACAGATCACTATTTTCTGTGATAATACTTGTATTAAGAAGTGCTTAGTCTGAAATATCATATCGTTAATAAAAAGATCTATCCTATCTATCCTGCTAATGGAGGAATGCTTGTTTATAATCCTTTAATGTTTGTGTGATAATACAGCAGTTGATGCACAGGAAAAATAAAGTAAAAACATCTTCTCATTCTTATTTTGTTGGTCTTTCTATATCTCCTCAAATAAATATTGTTTGTAGTTTTAGTATTACCAAAGAGCATCACAGAATCTTAGAATAGTTAAGGTTGGACAGAACCTCCGGAGATCATGTAGATAAGCCCCCTGCTCAAAGCAGGGTCAACCAGAACAGGTCAGGTTGCCCAGGACCACGTACAGACAGGTTTTGAATATCTCAAAAGATGTAGACTAATCAGCCAACAGGACAACCTGTTCCAGTGTTTGACTGCTTTAAGTATAAAAATATAATAAAAAAAAATCTTATGTTTAAATGGAACTTCCTGTATTTCAATCTGTCCCCACTGCCTGTTGGCCTACCACTGGGCACCACTGAGAAGAGTGTGGCTCCATCTTTACTTCTCCCATGAAATATTTATACACATTGATCAGATCACACCCCCTCTCCCCACCCCCAGAGCCTTCTCTTCTCCAGGCTGAACAGTCCCAGCTCTCTCAGCCTCCCCTCCTATGAGAGATGCTCCAGTCTCTTAATATTCTTTGTGGCCCTTTACTGGACTTGCTCCAGCTGGTCCATGTCTCCCTTGTACTGGGGAGCCCAGCACTAGAGACAGCACTTCAGGTGTAGCCTCAACAGTGCTGAGTTGAGGGGAAGACTCCCTCAGTCTGCTGGCAGCACTCTCCCTGAAGCAGCCCAGGAGGCTGTCAGCCTTCTTTGCTGCTAGCAAGCATTGCTGCCTCATGGAGCTCATTTTGTGCTAAAGATGTCTCTGAGGGACCAAAAGACTGAGTGGAGGATTATCCTTTTTTTAAGGATACTCATTGAAAGTACTGTAGCATTAGCATTTTCCATGGCTTTCTATGAGTTATTTCTATAGAAGATGCATAATTAGAAGAAAAGTACAATTTTCATCACTGCAGTTTTCATCATCTTCTTGCTTTCATTAATATCTGTAGTGCGTTTTGTGAATGCAAAACATTACAGGTCCATCTACATTGTGTTTTTAGTTCTGCTCAGGAGTAGGCTTTTCAAGAGACTCTATCGCCTTCACTCACTGCCCCTCGTCTGCATCCCTGAGCGATCCTGGAGTACTCGAGGGAGTGAGTTCCTTTGCAAGAGGCCCTCCGGGGGCGCCCCCAAGACACTGCAGTCGCAACGGGGCACTCAGTCCCTTGGACACGGAGTAAAATCCCCGCAGCGCCAATAGCACGGCACTCGGCACCACCGCCGGTGTCTGCGCTCCGCACCCCGCCGGGGCGGCCGCAGCCAGCGCTACCCTCAGCACGGAGCCAAGCGGGATGCCGAGGCTCCCTGCTCGGGGCCCGGCCCGGCCCGGCCCGGTCCGGTCCGGCCCGCCCCACCCCGCTGGGGGCCGCGGCACGCAGGCCGCCCGCCCGGGCCCCGCCGCCGTTCACCTGTGCCCGGGGGGACCAGCAGGTGCCCGTGCCGCGCCCTCACGTGCCCCTCCAGCTCCCGGCCCGCCGCCGCCTCCCCACAGAAGGGGCATTCGGGAGGCCCCGGGGAGGGCTCGGCGCAACGGGCGCCCGGCGGCTCCAGCTCCGGGTGCGCCGCCTCGATGTGCCGCTGGAGCTCGTCGTAGCCCGGCGCGGCGGCGCCGCAAAGCGGGCAGCGGGGCAGGCGCTCCAGGTGCGTGCGCCGCAGGTGCCGCCGTACCGCCGCCTCCGAAGGCAGCACCTGTCCGCAGATATCGCACACCAGCATCGGGGGGGGGGGGGGGCGCCGCCGCCACCACCAACGGCCACAACCGCCAGCCCCACCCCAACGGGGAAATCGAAAGACTCACAACTTCCGCCCCACGGCTGCCTGAATCAGCCGGCGTCGGAAGTAAGTTATGCGCCTGCGCAACGCCGCACCCGATGTGTTCTGGGAACTGTCGTTTTCTTGCTGCGGCTGCCCCTGGGCGGGCGTCGCTCCGGCGCGGTTCCTCCGCTCCCCCTCCCGCCCGGCGTGGGCGCGCAGAGCCTGCTGGGAGTGGGGGGCCGCCCACCAGCCGGTGCGGCGCGCAGCGGGGCGGTGTCCGCCATCTTGAGCTGCGATTCGTCGGGGGGTGCCGCGCTCCAGGGTGAAGCGGAGCGGGGTTATCTCGCCGGGGGGCGGCAGTGGACGCGGGCGCTTCCTGACTTCACTTCAATGGGTAAGAAGGAGAGAGTGCTGAAAGCTGGCGGGTAGAAGAGGGAGCTGTTCGCCGGCGGGGAGGGGTGCTGTGCCCCTCGTCGTGGGGAGCCCCGGCGCAGGCCGGTCTCCTCTGCCTTCCCTGCCTGGCCGGCGGCAGCGGGGCGGGAAGCTCGGTCCCCGCCGGGCGGAGCGGTCAGGGCCGGGACGGAGTCCTCCCGCGCTGCTCTCTGCCGCCTCCCCCGCCGTGGGCTGCCTTCCTCCGGCCTCCCTGCCCCGCTGCCCGGGCGGCGGCGGGGGGCGCTTTTCCACCCCCCTTTTAGGGGACGTGGGTGAAATGCTTCGTTGATCTCTCTCCCTCTCTGGCCGGGGGGCGAGGGGGCTGGCGGCGTGACACGGCCGCGCCGGCTCTTGCGGCTCGGCAGCCCGTGTAGCCTCCCTCGGCTCTGCGGGACGGCGAGGCGGCGGCGCGGCGCTCGGGGAACCTGGTGCGACAGGGGGAAAGACGTTTTTCTCGGGCAGGTCTTAGCCGAGGCACAACAGGTGGGCGCGGTGCAGGATGTGGCTCGTGGAGGGATTTAGTGTTCAAATAAGTACAGTTTAGCGGAGACGTTCAGAATTTCTTGGATCTAGGCGCAAAAGTTGTGAAGCTTGAATAGATAGGGACCAACAGTGTTCCTGACCTTAAAATATGCATGTAAGATCTTTGTAGGCACGAGCGTATAATTTGATGAGCTTTCCTTTTTGAAAACAGTTTTGATGAGAGCTGTCTCTCAGCTGATGCATCTGTAACTGATTAAGGAGCTGGTGAACTAGATGGGGTTACTTTTAACCTAGCGCTTCTGTTTGTTTATTGCTTGGCCTGACAGTTTTATTGGCACAACTGAATTGGCAGGGTTTGAATGATTAGAGAGGTGAGGTGTTCTGGAACTAGTTAAGCCAGTCTTGTCCGAAAATTGCTCTTGTGAAATTGTACCTCGAAAGTCACAATACAATTACAATAAATTTACTTTGGAGGGTGGCTCAGTTAGCCATGGTCCAGAGATGGCAGTAGTTTACCAGGACTCTCAGCAGCCTAATGTGTTGATGTGGAACAGGCTGCTCAGTCCTCGGGGTGTCTTCTTGATGCCAGCCTGTCTGTGGACTGATTTCCTTTCATAGATGGTGTTTATTATTCAGCAGCCCTTGATACTGATATAACAAAGCCTCAGCATGGAAGTTGATAGAGAACTACACGCAGCTCAAGAACTGTAGTTCAAATATTCTTATGCCTTACTTGTTCTTTTGTTGTGAAAGAATTCCAGACAAATGAGAGTTTGTTTAGAGTTTTGAATCATATTTTTGACGTTTAATTATTTCTCAGACGAAGGCTTCAGTTTCAGCTTTAAAAACAAGCACCATACTATTAAACAAACTTTGTCGGTCAGTTACATTTGATCATTTCAGTGACAGAATCATGCTGCATCACTTTTATCTTTTCAGAATCAATATGCCAAAGATGACAGGCAGATACTAATCTTCATTATACCTCAAAAGAATTATTAATTAAAATGAATCGATCACTTTGTTAACTTAGAATGGAAAAGGATAGACCTGTCTGGGTGCTATTGACCCTTTCTCTGCAGATTTTTTTTTTTCTGTATATAGATGAGAGGGAAAATGTAAGATAACTCATAAATCCTGTGTTGTGTTTTAGTAGGCATCTTGTGTTAAAGTAGGCATCTTCAGTTAAAAAACTGAAGAAACAATAAAATAAGATGTTAAATGAAGCAGTAATTACTGCAGGTTTTCTTCTTGGATTTGTTCTTATTTTTTTTGATACATTTAATGTGTCCTTTCGAAAAGGAGGAAACAAATTCCTGTACTTGCTGACAGAGTGGCAGATAATTATTTCCTTAAATCTTAGATCAACATTTAGCAATGTAGTGTTCTTGCTTTTTGTGTCTCATAAGACGAGTAACTTAATTTCGTAGTAGCTTAAGCTATTTAATTAAGTGCTTGATCCCTGAGATGAACTGTAGTTTAATCTGCAGTTTAAAAATGCATATCTAGGCAATGATTTTTCTTTAATTTCTATTTTCGCGACTTTTTGAATGAGCTAGGCATTGCTACCAGGAGTATATTCAGCTGCTCTAGATACTTTTGCAGTAAAAGAAATGGCAGGTTTGTCTTTCAAGTCTTGGCCTTTTGGGGTAATTTTTCTTTTTTTAACAGACAGCATGGCAAGCCCGGGGAAAGATAATTTCAGAATGAAAAGCTACAAGAATAATGCACTTAATCCCCAAGAAATGCGCAGACGAAGAGAGGAGGAAGGAATCCAGCTTCGGAAACAAAAAAGGGAAGAACAGGTAAGCCTCTCATTGAGATATTAACTGTTAAGGGTTTGTGAAGTTATATTCAGGTCTGTGAAAGCAGATTCCTCTGGAGTAGAATCCAGAGAACCAGGTTAAATATATGCTTTCTGTGCAATCTTGGTGAGTGCCAGGCACCCTTCAGTAGGATCATAAAACAAAAAAGTGAGCAGAGGCGCTCTTAAGTCATTTGGGAACATCAAGGAGAGATCAATATCTTGAGCTTAATCCCTAGTCTTAGCTTAAACATGTAAGACTGGGGTGAAAGGAGTGTCTTAATTCAGAGTAGGTTTCAAAAACCCTGCATTCTCTTTTAGAGTTTGGGCCGAAGTTGCACTGTTAAAAGTGAGAGGATTATTTTTGTCTCTGAACCCATGTCTTAACCCGTTCAAGAGCTTTTCATAAACTAGGTTAGTGCCATGGCTAACAAATGGCAGTTCCTGAACTATTATAAATAATATTTTCAGTTGTTGTCACTGAATTTTTGGTGATGAGAGTACATAGAGTATTGTGTAATTTTATGGCTGGTGGTAGTCCATGTTCCCAAAATGTTTCAGAATTCCTTTTCAGGAAAGTAAGGAAAGTAGTTTGTTGTTCTCCTCAGTCTAAAGTGGTTGACTCTTGTCTCCCAGCACCTAGAGAGAGTCCCAGGCACTGATCTACAGTTTCCTCTGAGGTGGGAGTGCTTACCCTTCTCTTGGGAGAGTGGTGCCACTACATGGAAAAGGAATTTAAATTAGTTGGGCCAGAGAGGTAAGAGTAAGAAGTTCTGTGGTACTGGAGCACCTGTGAATGGGTTCGTCTGGATTTCACTATCTGTTGAAAGGTTTGTTTGTGTATTTTTGTAGTAAACTCTCCCCAGATAAATTATAAAAATAATGGGTGTTCCTTGTCCTGTGCTGAGTGTCATCAGACTGAGAATACTGTTGTGTTCTCTTTCTTCTTAATTTGTTGGACTAATGTTTTCTGCTCCTATAACATTGAGGGAACAAGTTATGTGGGAAAATGAGACTGCTTTTGTGCCAGAAAAAGTTAGAACTGCTAGATAGACTGTGTCTGTAAAAAGCAGTTAACAGGTTTCAACCAAGAGCTTCCACACTCTTGCTGAGTGCTGGAAAGAGTGGCTGATCTTACAAAAGAGGAACATTGTCTCTCCTTCCATTTTTAGGTTTCAGTGGAATTGACTGCTGTTGTTTTGTGTCCAGGGTTGTGCTGAATCCGGAAGTTGTGTGTTGAACGAGAGACAGAATGCTTTGTTTTAGGATGCTGTTTGACGTGGGTAGAAGTAAGCATGGAGTTACTTAAGCAGTTTTGGCCATGTGTGATAGCAGAAATCTAGTTGTCTAGACAACTTTGAAGACAAAACCTTCAGGGTTAAGTAGGCAGTTTCATTATTATACTGAAGAAGTGAGATCATAAAGGTGAATGGATTGAGATCTTACCATTTATTTTTAAAGATATTGACATAATATTCTTAGACTTGTTAATTATTGCTTGAGCAGGGGGATTGGACTAGATGATCTCCAGAGGTCCCTTCCAACCTCAACCATTCTGTGATTCTGTGTAATTATAATAGTTGTAAGTGTAGTACTGAATTGAAAATAAAAATGTAGGTTTGGTTTCTAGAAGCAAAACAGGCTAACATGAATGTTCTGTTTGTTTGCCAGAAAATGAAGCGGTACTCATTAAGCATACCTTTGAAATACTAAAGTTCAGGAATGTATTTAGAGTGTAGGCAGTGCATAAAGCCAACGTTAAACATTCACGATATCCAAAATCACTTTAAAGTTACGTCTTTAGAAAGTTCACCTTGAAGCTACACTGTTTTTTCCTCCATCTATATTAAAATAATGTTTCTGTTTTAATTTTTCTGCAACTGTAAATGTGGTTACCATATAATTATCTTGGACCTTCTGTTCTTATTGTTAAAGGGAGGAGTGCAGTGTGCAGAAACAGGAATGCTGCCTCTGTGTTGATGATTTTAGCTTATGAACTATGTAAAGAAGAAACAGTATTCTACCAGCTACTTTTTATTTAAAAATAAGTGCTGAATTGTGAGGGATTAAACATTAAAAGCAAGATGATCTGTATTTTGTTTTTCTTACTTGTGAAAAATGCATAGATCTTGTCTAATTAAAAAGAGCTCAAGTATTTAAGTATTTCTGTGATGTGGTGCAGTACTGTTTATCAAGATACAGATGTAGCAGTGTTTTTCTCTTTTATGTTCTTTCAACTTTAATGTAGAATTCCATTCGCATGGATGAATAGGAAGGTGAGTAGCTGAAACAGTTCAGCTGTCATTGGTGAAAGCATTTCTTCAAATACATGTCATTACTACTGCTCTGTGGTAAGCTTTGACAACTCCCATGAATTTCTTCTTTGTTTAGCTATTTAAACGCAGAAATGTTTCTCTTCCGGGAAATGAAGAATCTATGATAGAAAGTCCAATTCAGGATCCTGATGTCAGCTCTACTGTACCTATTCCAGAGGTAAATACTTTAGAGTGTTTTTAAAATATTATCTACATATGCTTAGTATTAGACATAAGAAATCGTTCTTTCATTTTTAGGAAGAAGTTATTACAGTAGATATGGTACAGATGATTTTCTCTGATGATCCTGATCAGCAACTCACAGCAACTCAGAAATTCAGAAAATTGCTATCTAAAGGTACATAAATATTTTCTGGTTTTGGGGGGATTCTTTTTATGTTGGTATTACAAATTTTAGTCATATAGAATCAGTTAGCTTCTAACTTTTGTTCTGCTTTAAAATAGAGCTTGCTGAAGCTTCTAGTTCTGTTTATGTAGAAACAGTGCCAAATCCATTCCGACATAATGGCGAAATACAAAAAGCTTCATTATTCTAATGTTAAGTCTTTCAGACAAAGTAACAAAAGCAAGGGCATTTTGATTAAAGTGTCCAGGACAATATCTAACTGCACATTAGCATTACTTACGGTACTTGTTGCACTGTTTGAATTTCTGGTCCTAATGCAGCCCTGTATTTGAGGGGAGAAAAATGATACAGCTGCCAAAGAGCACTTGTAATTTGTTTTTGTTGAGACTGTAAGACATGCAGTCTTATGTTAATGCCAATATTCATACAATGCAATGTAGTTAATCAGACTTTAGCAATAACAGAGTTAACAGAATTGAGAGAAAAATTGTGTATCAGAGAACCAAAATTAATCAAGCACCATATTGGGCAAAGGTATGCCTAGTTGTTTAACGTAGTATCCCATGCTTGTTCTTCTTCCATTGACCTGAATTACTGTTTCAGGGAACAGTGGTTTATGAGTTACTAACATGCCAATGGATAATAGTGTGTAGAACTGTTATTACACACAATAGAGTGTTTACTAAGTTATAGCAGTTTACGGAGATGATCCAACAAGCTATTCTAAAGTCAAAGTTTAGCTCCTTCATTTGAGATTGAAATGATTGAAGGCTAAAAGTTATGGTAAGAACTTCCTGAGAACCACACTGATGCTGTGTTATACTGAAAAAGTAATTTATTTGCTCTTTTTTGTTAGACTTATACAAATATCTTTGTCTTTTATCTCCTAGAACCTAATCCACCTATAGATGAAGTCATCCAAAAACCAGGAGTAGTGCAGAGATTTGTGAAATTTCTAGAAAGGAATGAGAATTACACTCTGCAGGTGAGTCTGGCTGGTACTGGTTTAGGATTTGGAATAGAATTAGAAACCCCCAAAACATCATTGGAAATCATGTGTTTTTTGTAGTCGGATTTAATTATTTTATTTGTTTATTTATTTATTTATTATCAAAGCTGTAAATCTTAGTTGTCTAAAATGTCAGTTATCATCACAGAAATTGTGTCATGATTCTACTCAATTTCATAGTAGTCTGTGGGATTATGTATTCAGCTGGTCAAGTACTTGGGTATGGCAGTCTTTGTTCAAGAGTGTTTCCAAAGTGGTAAATTAAGAGCATCAACACTGATGTGTGAGCAGCATCTGTTCTGTTTGGGTGCAGTGTAATATTTCTTTTCAGTTGTAATCTTACAAAAGAAGGAAAAAACACAGAAAACTGAAAGGCTTGTATGAAATACTTCCAGAAAATCTTTGGAAAGTTAATAACAAGGGAATAATTAGTTCTGACTGCCTGTGGTAGCCCATGGAATGGCACATGAGCCTTGTTTACATTTATATTAGAAGAATTAATTTAAACGTAATATAGAGTAACCAGAAAGGGTTTGTGCCAGTTAACAGAGATTTGAAATCTGGCTTAAAATTAAAGTGGTGCTAACCAAAGCCTAAAAACAACATAGATACTAACAATGCTTAAAAAATAAAGATATATTCTATCAGTGACAATTATTTTCTTATACAGAAAGTACAGTAATAATGATAATTACATTTTAGTGGAAAGGAAAAAAAAAAAGTGGAAAATAAACCTCTGCAACTTTCATGTCATAGATTACTTTTAATGCTTATGCTTTCTGCTCCTCAACAGTTTGAAGCAGCTTGGGCCTTGACAAATATAGCATCTGGAACTTTTCTACACACCAAAGTAGTAATTGAAACCGGAGCTGTTCCAATATTTATTAAGTTGCTTAGTTCAGAACATGAAGATGTACAGGAGCAGGTAACTGTTTTCTTGGGGCATTTTATAACTACTTAAAATTTATTTGTGAATGTCTTTTTTCTTTGTCTGGTTAAAGAAGTTCTGAGCCTCGTTTGCTTACTAGCCCATTGTTCGGGCTCCAGGAAGTTAAAGCTTTACCTTTGCTGTTTTTTTCCTTGTGCCTTTTTTTTGTCTGTTTCTTTCAAGTTCCTTTGAACCTATTTTTTATTTCATGTCATTGAATCATTTGAGAAAGTACCTCATTTCTATTGTGGTATTTACAAGTGAACAAAATTTAAAATATCATAATAGACAAAAAAATGATGACTGCTCTCCCCCCCCCCCAAAGTTACCATGTAGTGGGGTTTTTTTGTTTGTTTTTTTGTTTAATATATAATCCTTTTCTTCTTCCTCTGTATTATTTTAGTCTTCATTAATGTTTTCCTGAATTTTGTTTTTAAATATTTTGGAGAGATGCTGTAATATACCGGCTTGTACTTTAGCGTGGTTTTGGAATGCTTAAGAATTTGAATAGTGAAGGTTTCTGATTTAAAATGCCTTTGATTCCTCATGCGTGGTTTGCATCTTTGAGCCAGTTTTATTGCAGCATTTATTGAGCAAATGTAACTATTGAGAAGAATATGTATACCTTTTATTGAAAGGCATATGAATCAACATATTTTTGTAACAGAAGACTTTCTTTAGTTAAAAGTATGACCTTGTGTACGTAACTGACTTTGTATAAGTATGCAACAAATGCAATATAGAAATCAATACCGTCATCTAGGAATTTTATATTCAGAATGATATTGCTAACTTTTTTGACTCCATAATATCTGCTGTAAAAATATGTAGATTATCTGTAGAAGTTGATATGTAAGCATGTATAATTTCACTTAGATGCTTTACTTTTTTAGGCAGTGTGGGCTCTTGGTAACATTGCTGGTGATAATGCAGAATGCAGAGACTTTGTTTTAAACTGTGGAATATTACCACCCCTCTTGGAGTAAGTATTGTAAGTTAATAGTGTAACTGTAGTATAGAGCTATAGATAACTATAAGCTTCAACTTAGAATTCACTTAAAAATAAATACAAGCTTTCTGCTAAGTTGAGAATACTTATTTTTCTTGATCAGATAACTTAAAATGCGCTCTAGATACAATTTTGTTTTAAATATTATACTGCTATGGATCTAACATTTCAGATTATCTGATCTTTATATATAATTTTTAAATAATCCATCACTAGACACTGTCACAGGTTTTCAAAAGGTTATTTTAGTGTTATTTCATAGAAATAAAATGTCTGTGGTGTGCAGCCAAGGAGAGCATTGTCAGAGTTCTGAGTGTATATAAGGTGGGAGAAATGATTGAAGTCATACATACATTTGTCTGATTCCCACTGGCTGTGCAACAGGTCGTCCTCTCTGGCTTCTCCAACTTTGTCCAGTAGCCCCAAGCTTCAGTCCTGCTATCCATTTGGCTGTTGAGATGAGCTGGCAGAGTAGTTATTACATTAGCCGTCTTACGCCAGATCTCCCTTCACTAGGAGTGTCGTTCATAACTAAGCACAGCAGTTACTCTGCTAACTTTATGCTTGCGGTAGGATGTAATGTAGCTTCATCACAAACAAAAATGTATCCAACAAAAATCTTCTCAAATTTATTATTGCTTAAAATAATAATTACTTAAAAGGATTTGTAAAATAGCTTAAAATAATATAGTGCAATGTTGTTACCTTCCTAAGGATTAAAAGGCTTAAAGATTTTGGTCATTTTGGTATGTATCTGAAAGTGAGACTGATTTTTCAAGTTGTGCATCTTTTGCATTCATTAAGCAAAAATAGTAGGTTTTTTTTTTTTTAAGATCTTTTAAATTCTAATATTTTTTGGAATCTTATTTTTGTTTTTATATATATATTTTGATTAATTGCATCCTCTGAATGAAAACATGAAAGTGAACTCAAAGCAGAGTTTTGTCTCCTAGCTCCTTCTGAAGAACCTCAGAAGAGATTAATTGGATGTTTTTTTCATATTAGCAATGGTGTACTATATATGAACATACTTCATTTGGGAATGAGTTGTTCATGCAAAATAACCTATTCAGATTCAGTTCATTCTAAGAAAAAATTTGCAGCATGTGAGCTATTAAGAGAAATAAACTGAAACTAGTACTCAATAATAGATTCCCCCCCCCATATGGCAGTGTTAGTAACAATACACAAGAAAAAGGCTGTTTATCTTTTTGATAACTTTTTTTTTTGTCTCTCTTTGACAGACTGTTAACAAATTCAAATCGTCTTACAACAACTAGAAATGCAGTCTGGGCTCTCTCAAATCTCTGTAGAGGAAAGAATCCACCTCCAGACTTCAGTAAGGTATAATAAAAAATACTCATCTTGAGAAATCAGAAAATTGAAGGGAACTAACACACACAATAACACACAATCTTTATATCTGGGGATCAACTCGATTTTGTCATTTTAATGTAATCACACAAGTCTTCTCCATCTGCTTGTTCTGCACCAAATTAATGCTGACAAGTATCAGAATAGATAAAATCAAATGACTGTTAAAAACTTTAGATTTAAATTAGTTAGCTGCCAATAAATAGTCCTTCACTGGTGTGAAATAGTGGACAAGTAATACATTGAGCATCAAACCCAATGGGGCTGTACTTTTTTTCAGATTTGTTTTAGATGTGAGTTATGACTGAAGCTTTTCTTCTGTGAATTTGTGATTGTTTAATAAGATGCAAGCTCACACTGCAGGAATAAAATTTTCTTTGCATTTTCCCCTCTGTCAAGTAGAACTTAATTGGCCTGTGATTTCTGAGATGGTTTGCCTATATGCTGTCCACCTCACTTTCTTCTCTCTGCAGTCAGTGGTTATAAAGACAGTAAGACTTGCAGAGACTGGTAGAAATAGTAGCATCTTATTTTCAGTATTAAATTAATTTCTGGTAACTTTAATGATCGTAAAAGATGGAATTGAACATTACATGTTCTGGTAGAAGAGACTGGGGTTAAAAAGGCAGTAAAGATGATTTGGAGAGAATGTGCATTTATCTTGAAATTCAACTTGTAGAGTAGTGATTACTGTCACTGCTGCTTTACAATTCCTGAAGAAAAGTGAACAAAAAGGGGGAATTTCTGACATCAGTTAATTGTTTTGCAATATCTCTTCCGAAGCTACACCATTCAGTAGCATTTCCTTCTGATAGTAAAAAAACAACAAGGCTCTTTGCTGCTTAAACCATTTTTACACCACTGGAAAGGATGTTTTGTAGGCAGCTGATAATAAGAATAGCTCCTTTGCTTTTTGCCCTTTGCAATAGCACTGATCGGACATGTAAAGCAAGCTGAATTGAATAACAGATGCAAGATAAAGTTTCAAATTATACATAGAACATGACATTCTTAGTCTGTACAGCTGAAACCTGACAGTTTTCAAGTGGTGTTAAAATGGCCCATTTTAGTGGGCTGCATCCATCTGTTTGTGTGGAGCTTGAAGAAGACGAGGGCTAGAGACCACAGTTGAAAGGAGAAATGAGAGCACATGTAGCTTGTTTGATTTGCCTTGATAAAATGCTGATTCCTTTTTGTGAATTACTCTGAGAGTCTTTGTATTAAATTTATATAATTTGTAAATAGGTTATTACAAATAATGTCCAATACTTCTACAATGGCAGTAGTGTCAAAAAGCGTGATTACTGTGAATTTCCCTTCTATCTGGGCACTTCCAAAAAAAAAAAAAAAAATCAGTAATTCCTGATCATCTGGTTATCTGTAAAAGCAGATGTTTTCTGTTTAAGTTGATTATATACCAATTATATACCTAATAGGCTGTAAATCAAAATTTATCCAATTCACAAGTTTGAACTGGATATGTAGTTTAATCAGGAAAGATGCCACCCAGGTCCTGTCTCATTAAGGAGCACATGTGCTTTGGCAATAAATAGCTTTGCACCTCTATGCTTTTGAAAAATGTTCTCTGAAACATGAAAAATAGGAAATATCTGTATCTAGGAAATACTTATGCAATATATATATTTTTTTCACCTAGGTTGCTCCTTGCTTAAATGTTTTATCAAGACTGTTGTTTAGCAGTGACCCGGATGTATTAGCAGATGCTTGCTGGGCCCTCTCTTACCTTTCAGATGGACCCAATGATAAAATCCAGGCTGTTATTGATTCTGGAGTATGTCGAAGACTGGTAGAGTTGCTGATGTAAGTACTCTCTTCATCAAATAAATGTCTTATACTATTGTTAATATTAATGAATTCAAACAGTATTGAGCTCTCCATAAGGAGGAGATCTCCTCCCGTTGGTGTGGGGGGTTTTTTTTGTTTGTTTGGGGTTTTTTTTTCATCTCAAGTTTGAACTTTCTTTGGGAAGTAATGAACATGAACTCAGTCTGAAACCTTTTCAGTTACTTTCTAGGTTGCTTTGCTCTTGGGATTTTTCCTGAGATTAATAGTGAAAAGAGTTTTCTCCAGAGTACTCCTTTTTATTCTTTCAAAATTTAATGTAGGATATAATCTACATATAGAAGTCAAAAGGTGAAGGCTGAAGACCAAGCTTGAACTGTAAATTAATTTCTCAGCTTAATTTTTTAAATGTCAATGTTTTATTTTGTTTCTTTACCAGCAATGCTATTTTCTAGGACATGAAGTTGAAATACAGGGAGGTCTTGGACAACCAAAGTCCAGAGACAGGCTTCTGCCGCTTTTGAGCCATTCAAGAATACTGTACTTGTTTTATGGTTATTTCCCTAGAAAGAGACTAAATCCCAATGTTCATATGGGGACTGCAGAGTAGGTGGTAGTGCAGTGGTAGTAGTTCCCAACACTGACAGCTGAGCATAGCTCCCTATGAAAAGCTCATTTGTGTAACTGTCAGGAGAGGGTAAAATTCCTTTTTCTTCCATAGATGCTTTAAGAAAACTGAGTAGTTTTCCCACTGCCTCATCCCCCCATTCAGTAGCTGAGTATGGACTTCATATGTTGGTTTCTATGGTCATTCACTTACAAAAGAGGGGAAGTTCCCTTACAAAAGGAGTCTTCTAAGTTTTAGTATATAGCTAATGACACACCTTTTGTCTCTGGGGCTATTGGATGGTGCAGTTTCCAGATTTATATTCAGTAATATGAGGTCTGAGTGAAGTGTTCACATCCTCATCTTGTAGACAGCATCTGCTATACAGACTGCTGCTCTTCTGCTCTACAGATGCAAGTTTTGTTGTTCTGTAAAGATGCCCTTTCCTTGAATAAGCAATTCAGCTATGGGTTTACAGTTGTCAAATTTGGCTAAATAGGGGGAATTCATAAGAAATATTGCAGTAGTTTCTGTAAACAAAAATTTAGCACCTGAAGTAAACCATTGTTCACTGAAAATGCAAAATTATAGTGTAACATTTGGTAACATCAAACAATTTAACATTTGTAATATCTCCAGGCATAATGATTACAAGGTGGTATCCCCTGCATTAAGAGCAGTTGGAAATATTGTTACTGGCGATGATATCCAAACACAGGTAAGACTAGTTGATTTAAGAAAAAAATGAATTGGCAGGAAGAAAAAGGGATACAGAATTTTGTAAAAATTAATTGTAACAAAATGTGTGTCTGGTACAGGAGTCCATATACCTCACTGAAAGAGGCTCTGTATAAATCTCATTTGTTTTTTATACTTTCAGTCTGACAGCCAGTTTAGACTGCTATTTTAAACACTAAATTATTGCAAGAATTAACTTTTTCTTACAGCAACATATAAGTTTAGGGGATTGCTTCATTTCTGTATGGTATTTTGAATGTTGCTTCTCATGAATTGTGAAAAAAAAAATTATTTCTTAGCGGAGGTTCTATTAAGATTTTTTTTTTTTTTTTTTTTTTTTTTTTTTTTTTAAGCCTTGAAACGCAGTCAAGTTTTTCACTTTTTATAAGCAGCACCCCTACTAGGTTTGTGCATGAATTTGTCTGTGATAGTCTTGCTGATGCAATTTGTCCTGAAGATTTTTTTAGGCAGTGGAATCGAGTTTGAAGCAATGCAGAAAATACTACCGAGACAGGTCCTGTTTTGAAGAAAATTGTGTCTAAAAGGCTTACAGAACTAATGTACACGGAAAATAAAGAATTCAGTTAATTACTTTTTTTGTTTTGGGCTCCATAGAAGAGGTTTTCATTGAGGAATTAAATACAAAACATCTGTGCCTTAAAAAAAAAAAAAGTGAACAAGTTAGGTTTAAACTTCTCCGTTATTTAAGTTGTCATATTCTAGTGTTAACCAGCCTTATTAAGTCTTGCTGTCTTTAATCTCCATGTCTGAAGTTAATTGAGGGCAGATTCTTTCAAATCATTGTTTATTCAAACACTGGAGCATTGAGAACCTTCATTTTGCAAGATGTTATCTATGACATTTTGTAAAGTATAAAGCTGCTGCAAAATCTGTTTCTTTTGAGATTATCTGTAAAGTGCTTTTTTGTTGTTGTTGTTAATTGCACAAGCAAATTTGCAATTCTCCAATTATTTTAGGTGATTCTAAACTGCTCTGCATTGCCCTGTCTCTTGCACTTGCTGAGTAGTCCCAAGGAATCTATTCGAAAAGAAGCATGCTGGACTGTTTCTAATATTACTGCAGGAAACAGAGCTCAGATTCAGGTAACAGCCTGTATATTAGTAATCTGGGTTTGTTTGTTTGGTTTTTTTGTTTTCCTTTTATGAGCTTGCATGATTTTCCATCACAAGGAGAAATAAGTAGATGTAACATTAACTCTGCATTATTTGTTTTAGTCCTGTTTATAATTTTATCTATCTTTTAAATTGTTTGTTAATTTTGAATAAAGATTATAAATAACTTCATAAGATACTCTTTTTAAAAAAAAAATAGTTATCGTCATTTGTACTGGAGAAGATGATATGTTTCTTAAAGGGATTCAGTTAATTCTTATAGAAGGAATGAAAGGATACCTAAAATATTCTCTTTAGATTTAATATCAGCATTTGCTATTTTTTCCTGTGGTGCATCATTTAATGATATATTCTCTTTAATTTTGTTATGCTTTGTAGTATATATGTTGTTAATGTAATAAGCAATTTTCTGTCTTAAAAGTTGGAAAGAAACACCTTGTACAAACTAGTCCAGTGAAAAGAGGACCATTCTACCAATTCCGCCTATTTGGAAATGTTGACTATTTTGCTTGTTTCAGAAAATTGGATGATGTCATTAATACTGAGTTGTCTTGTAGAAATTATGAGATCCTAACTATTTCTCCAGTGATCAACCTAATGTTATTACCTGAAAAAAGGTTCTGTTAGAAGACACTTTCACAAAAATGAGAATTCTGAATCAGTATGAATCTTTTTTTTTTTCTTCTTGGATCATGGATGAAAACATTATTTGGTTGAAGTCTTTTTAGATATTGTTGTATAGTCTCCAATTACAGATACATCTTTTCTATAAAAATTGCAGACCTGAATAAAAAGGCCAGAGTGAAGTTTTGTTCCGAGGCTTGACCTCAAGTTCGAAATCTCGGATTTTTCAGTGCTTCTCTTAGGTCCTGTAGCATCATCTTAACATATTAATACAATTTTTAAACAGAGCTATCCAGTAAGCGTTATTCTGTCCACCACAGAAGGCGAAATCAACAAAGAAAATATTCTGAAGGCTAGTGTGGTACAATGTTGGAATAGTTCTGAGTATCAGTTTAGCATTCCTAGTTAATGTGGTGCCTTCTTGTTAGGAAACAAAACATTGTATCCTTTGATATGAACAGCTATGGCTGAAATCTATAGTGAAGGGTTTCAGTGCTCTTTTCCTATGTAAATTAACTTTCTTAATTATCACAAAAACCTCCTAATTTCTTCTTCTAGGCTGTTATAGATGCAAATATTTTTCCAATATTGATTGAAATTCTTCAGAAAGCTGAATTTCGCACCCGAAAAGAAGCAGCGTGGGCCATAACTAATGCAACATCAGGAGGAACCCCTGAACAGATTAGGTAATTAGTTTGTGCATGTTGCTGTTTTCTTTGCCTTAAATATCTTTTCTAACAAGTTTTTATTTCTGCAATTGCATCCTAACAAACCTAGCAACAAAACCATAAGCACAACTTTAATTTCCTGAAACTGTCTATACAGTGGATAAACATGTAGAAATTCAGAAAAATGAGTAAAAGATATACAGTAGGATTAACAGCAAATTGTCCGAAATTACTTTTTCACTGGTATTAATTTTGTGAAAGCTTTAGGCATAACTTCCAGAATTGATGTTACATTGTCAAACACAGTTTAAATAGTTAATGAATAGTTTCAGTATTTGAAAATGGAAAATTTGTGCAATGAGGCTGTATCTCTATCGAGAAACTTCAAAAAAATTATCTATTTCTTCATGTATTGTAGATTCATTGTCTGTATTATTTTAAAACAGATAACAAACTTTTTCTTCAAAATGTAGTTTAATAAAACATTACTATCAATAGCTATTTATGTACTGCAAAGACTGGACATCTTAAATGACTAGAATCAAATACTCTGTAGTTTCTCTGAATGCTATTAGTGTAGTTGTTTGTATTACTAGTTTATATCTGGATTTTAAAATGACAGTATAATATTTAGAGGCCAGAACTGAAAGTGATATAATAATTCCTCCAGCATATTTGTGAGATCTCTTACAACAGGTGCATGTTTATTTACTGAAAAGTTAAATCATTCTTGTTTTCTTACAACTGCTAAATGTTATCAGACATAAGGAAAGTTTGTTATTGTAATTGCTTGCATAACTTAACATCTTAAATTTTAGCATATTTAATATAAATTTTAATGCAGGATCTTGGAATAGTAAACATTCATATGAAACTATACATATAGCTTCCCATCACAAAATAGATACTGTCTCTTTCATGAAGTTTTAGCCCTTTTAATATCCTCAAGATACTACTCTCAAACTGCAGGATGCTTTACATCCTCTAATTAACTACATTCAGACAATCTCTTGATGGAGACGAACAATACTGTCTTCATTTTACTTGCACAATAGGAACCAGGACAGAGGTTCTGAGTTCCCGAAGTCCACACAGAATTTTGTGCAAAATTGAGAAGAGGAACAAGATACTCAGAATCCTCATGTTTTGTTGTATTCACAATTGCCTCCTTCCCTTTATAGTAGGCAAAACTAATGTCTTAATGGGTTGTTGGTATGGACTGTGTTAGTATGGACCACTATTCTTACCTCTCTGTAACATGTTACTTGTTATTTTTGCCACTATGAAAATTCTTAGTGCCTGAAAAAAAGAACTTACTACTAACTTTTTCTCCTATACTCAGACAAACCTCTCTGAAAATTGTACATAAAAAGGAGCTGAAAAGATTCTTAACTGAAGTTTGGCATTTATAGAACATACACATTAATTTTTAGGGTAAACTAGCATAATTATTTTATTTGAGATTAAGTTTATTTTTATGTTGTTGCATGTTTTATAAATATTTTGTTTCAGCCACTTTTTTTAAACCAAAATTAAGGACCAACGGTGATAGAATGGCATGTCAGAATAAATGTGCTGAATTATCACCCTCTCCCTCCCCCTCCCCTCTCTTTTTCTGCTGTTATAAAGGTACTTGGTAGCATTAGGGTGCACCAAGCCTCTTTGTGACCTCCTGACTGTGATGGATTCAAAAATAGTACAGGTGGCTTTAAATGGACTTGAAAATATCCTGCGTCTTGGAGAACAAGAGTCTAAGCAAAATGGAATGGGCATTAATCCTTATTGTGCTCTTATAGAGGAAGCATATGGTAAGAAAATACTTATTGTAAAACTGCATACCTATTTCATTATTCATCATATATTATTTCAGGCTGTAAAAACAAAACCATTGTCAACCATATGTATGAGATTTTTAGGTAAGTTTAATAGAAGAATTTTTTTCTTCAAGCCTAACTGGACATTAATCACTGCAAATTGAATAATGTAACATGGTGGGAAAAGCAGTTAAATGCAGAAAACTTTTTTCTTTTTCCTTTTTTTTTGCCTGTGATCAGTTTATGAAATACTCATCTAGAGAAACATTCTTGGAAGCATTTAATACACAGGTATCCTAGTCTATGGGAGCTATGGTTTGCATAATTTTATCATTTAATTGTAAATATGTGTTTATTACTTTAATATATACTGTTATCAGATACAGTTTCATTACCAACAGGGATGCAAGATCAGAATTTGTCTTACTGTCTTAGTTCTTCTAATTTATAACTTCATTTAAATACTAGCTTGACAGGTATTTTTTTTTTTATTCCCAAAGTTGATCATTTCTTAGCATAGTAAATATCAGCAATAGCAAGAATCTACTTCAGATCATGAAATTAAATAAGTTGTAGTTACTTTTGAAAACATTTCGTTCTCCTCCTTCTTTTAAGACATTTTGAATTAAACCACTTTTAAAAGGCAGAGTATCAAAATTAAATTGTATCTGTGAAACTTTACAACTGGATGCTTTTGATTTGACAAAATTAATGTTAAAACTGAATCTGTCATTATTTATGGAGGCTCATCTTTTCATAGTTTCTGACAAGAAAAAATTGGCAGGCCTTTTTGTTTCAGAAACTGCAAATAGTTCTGGTTGGCTATATAATATCTGATTAAATGCTACTAACTTTTCTGTAAGACAGTCATTAAATCTGAATCCCTATTAAGGAGTTACGCTTCTAAAATCAAGTACAATTCTATGCATTGGCAAACCTACTTTGCGATCTAACATGGAAGATGAATAAGCACTTAATACTTTAATGTGACTTACTATGAACAGACTCGAGATCTGGGACAGAATTTCAACTATTGAATGTCTGGGGTCCTTTTGAGAAGGTTAAGTACGTCTTCCGAGAGATGTTAACACTACTACAGAAATATTAAGATTGTCACAAAACAGCCAAGGTTCCCATTTCATATTGTGATGGACTGATTGACTTTGGCAGTGGGCTGCTGAAACTGTGGATAGAAGTTAATTTGGGGAAACAGCTGTGCCAGCTGATGACATCACCTGCATTTGGATTCTGTAGTGACCAGAATGGTTCATATGAGCTCTTCCTCACCCAGCTTAGGTGAAAGCTGATTTATTTTAAATAGCTAAACAGGAGTTCTGAGTTAACCTAACTGACTTTACCAAAAGTAGGACTGGAGACAAGAAGAGAGGAAGCACTTACATGGTGCTCTGCTGGCAGAATTATATAGGTATAGGTGATGCCCTCTAAGTTTGAAAACTTTGAATTTAAATTTGAAAATAGAACTAGAGTTGAAAAAAGATATCAGGCTGCAGCCAGTGATAACCCCATAACAGGGGACAGAATTACTTGAAAGAGTAAAACTAAACTCCTTGTATCAAAAGATATGAGAATACTAGAAGTTGCTTTAGCAAACAGTTTTATACTGTCCTGATTTGAAACAATTTGCTTTCTCTGTAGAGATGGTGTGTTTCTTTGTACATATCACAGCTGTTTACTTATCTTAATTTATATCCTATTAATACAGTTCTTAGAATTACAGTTGGAACTGCAAAGCTGCAGCAAATGTAGCCTAGAAATAGGTTACAAAATTCAGTAATCTGTCTTAATTAGGAACATTTGGTGCAGAAGAAAATACATATTAATTTCTGGAAAGAATGGGGAAGGAGGAAAAAATAATCCATTTTTTGTGAGGTTCAGTAACAGTGAATGAAATTAGATGGCTTGTGGGTTTGTTTTGTTTTTTTTAATTTAAGAAGTACCACTAAGTTTTCATATTACAACCTGTTTCTCTTTGAATTCATTATTCTGCTAATCTTCAGAAGCAACTAGATTTTGAAAAAGTTTTGTTTTTAATTTAGGACTTGATAAAATTGAATTTCTTCAGAGACATGAAAACCAAGAGATCTACCAAAAGGCTTTTGAACTCATAGAACATTACTTTGGTGTAGAAGAGGAGGATTCCAGTATTGCACCTCAGGTGGATGAAAGTCAGCAGCAGTTTGTGTTTCAACAGCAGGAGGCTCCAATGGAAGGGTTTCAGCTGTAAAAAAAACTAAGTGAAGACAAGCATAAAATGTAAACACCTGTAGTTTTGGGGGGGGTTGTTTTTAAGAGATCTCTTCTTTATGGCCAAAGCTAGAGGAAAAGTTGAATATGTTTTTCAGAGATAGAGGAAGAAGCAGCTCATGCACTTTTGTACATTGTGTTAGATATAACTGTTCATTTTTGTTTTGTATTTGCATTTTTCATTATCTCATATGTACAGAAAACAACTGTGAATAATCATGTCTACAGTAAAGCATTAAATGTGATTTAACAAGAACTGTTAAGCTAAGACACAGTAGGATTTTAGGGGTTGTGAATTTTTTATGTAGTCTCAAACTGCGTATCAGCAATACCGTTATTGACAGTTGCATTTTTGGCAGTAGGCTTGACTTGCCCAGTCTCTATCAAATCTACCTCTTGTATTGAAGCAAAAACATTGCTTCAGAGCTAAGGCATGAAATAAAGATGAGCTTGTAAAGAAGCTGAATTGGAATGTGAAAAATATTTATTTAAATTGTGCAACTTTTATGCATTACTTAACATACTGATGGAAATTATTTATAAAATGTATTTAAAGACATAATAGATATATAATGCTAATTACCTAATATTAAATATATGAAAAAGCTTTTTCTGATGTACACAGGAAGAGGACTATTTCAGAGGCTTTCAGATTGGAATCAGCAGAGAGCTTGCTGGTCATTTGATGCTAGCTCTGTAATTAAAGCTGCTAAATGGCATTAAAAGTCAGCCACAAATATAATACTTTGCTGTGGAAGCAGTTGCTGTAGTTACCACAAGAATGCTGTGATTATGAATGAGAGAGATGATTTGCACAGTTGCAAATACAAGGCAGATGGTTTACAGCTGTCTCCTGTCAAAATGTGGTAACACTATTTTAATTTGAGAAATGTTGCAGTGTTTGCCTTTCTAGTAACAGTAGCTTTGTTTAGAGGGTAGGTGTTATGTTTTTGACCAAATCTGTTAACACCATTTGAATTTTTAAGTTAGCTATCTTGGTTTTCTTTTGGTAAAACAGTAGAAATGCTGCAGTGAAAAATGGATAGAGAATTGCTCCTTTCCAGTTGAATGAAAAGTTTGTTGTACTGTAAATAGTATTAGGTATGTGGACACCAAACTAACTAGAAGTTATTGTCTTCTAAGCATTTATGTTCTACAATACAGTGTTTGCTGTTAAACACTAAGACAAGTAGGATTCTAATATTTACATTAACCATTTTAAATGCAGAAAAATATATGCTCTGCTTGGACTTGCATATTAGTAGTGTTTTTGGAATATTAGTAGTATGTCTCATTTGGAGAAATTAATCCTTTGGGTTAATTAAATTGAGTTTTATCTGTATTTAATGTATTAACACCAAACTCCTGGGTTAAGTGAAATCTTTGACATGAGAGCATTTCATGCTTTATAAAAGCTTCAATTTAAACTTACAGTTACTTTTCCCATGGCACTGTGCTTGCTACTAAATATTTTAATGTACTGAGAAATACAGGTTAAAGGTGATATCATTTATAGTACCATTTTATATTTAGAATTTTTTTATGTGCAAGTTAAGATTCATAAGATGTTTCAGTTTGTTACAGCAATATATACTATATTGTAATTGAATGTGAGACTTGAAGTTTTTTTTTAAGGTTAATGGTCAGTTTTGATTAAGATGTAACTGGGAGGGAAGAAACCTCTTTTGAATATTTTACTGGAAGTTAGAGGTATGTTACAAGAAGTGTATATAGGAGTGCTGTTACTTTATGAACTCTGAATAATGAGATATTTTAGCAAATGACACTTTAAGCCTAGATTTGTACAGCATACAGCAGTTTTGAATAGTATGATAATACTGAGTACAGCTGCCAGGTTTTCATATAATGTTAGATGATTGTATTTATGCCCTTTTTACTCTTATAATTTTAGTTTTTGTATTCTGACTTCCTCCCCTCCCCCCCATCTGTTCAAAGTACAGGGTAATGATCATGGACATCTACCAGGATTGCTAGTAAATACTGAATTTCAATGTTCTTCTAGTGTAAGAAAATTATTCAGGTAACAGGGTGTTCCACTGCTTCTAACAAACTTGTTTTGATAATATTACATAACCATCTGTGCCTGCTTTTTATTTGGAGGACCCTGTAAACACTGCATTTATAAGCCTCTCTAAGCCAAATCTGGATTAAAAGACTATAAACTATAGTCTCTTATAAACTATAAGAAATACTATACAAATCTTGATTGAAAGACTTGAAAATGGAGAGAAGAGGGGACATTTAAAGTATTATATTTGTTTTGAAAGAATGTCTTCAGTTTTGTGGATGTATTATTCTGTATGTCTGAGCAGTTAGTGACTGCACTTTATGCATTTAGATAAACTATATTTCATGCCTCTGATACATTTTAGGTAGTAGTTTAAAAGGGAACTAAAATTGACTGACTTCAGTAATGAAAAACATTATTTAGTCTCAGCACTTGCTTTACCTTAAAATTTGTTTTTGAAAATACTTTATTAGCTGTTCTGTAAAGGATAAATGTACAGATGGCCTTTCCTATTTTAGCACTGGGTTTACAACAGGCTTTGTGAAAAGTGCATAAACGATGAGTGTAAAGCCAGGGACGGTGACTTGGAGTCAACTCTGGTCTAGTCATTTGCAGGTAGGGAAGTGAACATGATGCTGTTTCCTAAACAGATGAAACCAGTGAGGGTGGTGGGGAAGATGAGAAAAGATCTCAAGTCTGGCATTTAATTCAAATACAGAATACTGTAGTGCCCCATCAGCCAAAAAGTCTGTTTAAAAACACAGTTTGGGGGGCTTTCTTTAATTAAGAGGGTACCATTTATTTTTATTTAAATGTGAATAATAACTAGTTAATCTATGCAACTATGCAAAGCTTACTTTTTTTTAGTTCCCTACTCTGATACACTGAATAATATCTGTTTTTTTCATCATTGCACTTTTGTCTGAGGACTGGTTCACACAGCTTTTTAATTTTCTAGTATTTGCTTTAAATACTGTTGCTAGCAGCAATCAGAAAATAGTAATAATGTTGGCACAGAAATAAGTTAGCTATAGAACAAGTTTGCAACTGGAAAATATTTATTGTCAGGTCTGTCTGTTCATCTGAAAAGATGCACTATTGTCTTTGCTCCATGGTTTGTTCTCAGTTGGTTTAAATTTCTTAAATTGCAAGACCGATGGTTTTTGTAATAGGTCTGTCAATTGTTATGTGAAGTTTTAACTCTGACCTCGAGTTCACTGAAATCTGGAATGAGAAATTTCAGTTATTTATAGCATGACATCTTCATGTAATATTGTGAAATTAAAATACCTATATTAACTTTGGATAATAATAGTGCATCTTTAAATCCAGGCCAAAGGCCCATTACTGTAACAAAACACACGAGTAGTATGCAATATTATGGAATGTTACAACTCCGAATACCATACAGAAACCAATAAAACCTATTTTACAGATGTTTATTGTATTTATTTAGTGTTCTGGTAAGTGTGTCTTCTTAAACTAGAAAACAAAAATGCCATTTTGAATGCAGCATTGAAACAAGTGAATTCAAACTGGTTGACTTGTGTGCTTTAAGACTTTGCACTGTCACCAGACAGAAAACTTCTTGGATTGTTTTTAAGTAAGTTTTTGCAAATATCTAGCCAAACAAGTACTTTGATTGATAATCACAGACCTGTCTCCACATCCACAACTGACAACTTCTTTGGGAATTCCCACGAAGTTTATAAGGACGTGAGAACTTGTAAGATTATCAGTACATTTCCCCTGCCCTTGTTTTTCCAAACATTCTGCTGATAAGATTTGAAATATTCTGGCTTTTTACTGCTTGTTCTTTATTTAGAACTGCAACAGTAAATTATATGAGTTTTCTTATCTTTGCAGTTTCGGTAATCTCACTTCAGTACTCCTTGGTCTTTGCGGAATTTAACCTTTCATTGAAAAATTTGACTGGTTTTTATATAAGGAACTTCTATCTGCATAACAAAGCTCAAAATCAAGCATGAAGAAAGGGTTTTAGGGCAGACAGCAGAAATGTGGCTCCCCATGCCATACATTCTCAGGAAACTGTCTCATCTCTTGAAATTAATTACTGGTTTTAATCATATGCAACAGAGACCCTACATCTCTTTTCATAATCTTGTAACTACTGCCATTGTTTGGCTCCAGTGTGACTGCAATATTAGAGTTGTCCATTTAGTGGTTAAATTCACTAATTATTCAGAGTAGCAGTTTATAAGAAATTCTGGATCTCTTGGTAGGAGCAAAATTAAGGTTACTTTGTCTTTGACTCTGCTGCCAGTGCGGCCTCTCTCCGCCACTTGGCCTTCTTTGCCATGTTCCAGCTTGTTAAGGACTCATGGCGTGCAGCAGCCTGCAAAAATAAAACACCTGCTTCAGAATAAAGTAGTGGGAATAACTATACACCTTGGGGAAAGCTACCACAGCTCAAGAATGGCCAATAACCCCTTCAGACGTCGCGGGTAGTAACAGCATCTGTTACCTAAAGCTATGGTAACAGTAAGTTGTTGCTGTTTGGATTTGTCTACATTAACTTCTCATAGATTTCCATCACTTTTAATTACCAAGTATGCTATGTATTAAGTAGCTAGCAATCTACTCACCTTTTTAGCCGAAGCAATCACAGCAAAACAGGCAACAATTGAAAGTCCAATCATGATGTAACAAGCTTTAACTCGAGCTTTGTTTCTTGCCCTGTCAAGCATCTCTGGCCTGCAATTCAAGTTATTGAATCATTACAAAACTGTGCAAAGTATCTTTTCACAGACATAACATAACAACTGAAGAATAAACGTAAAATTAGCTCCTAAAACAAGCATCTTTGGATTGCTTTTGTACCACCAAGAACTTTGCATTTTCTGATCTTAATCCATTTTTGGTAGAAAAGCACCACTTAATGGGTTTAAGCTGGTTTTTTTTTTCTTTCTTTTTTGTTCGTGCAATAAATATTTGCACCTAAATATTTTGGGGGTAAGTATACTAGAAACCTTACCTTAAGCTCTGTATGTGTAGTGAAATTTAAATATTTTTGTACTTTATAACAGATGGAGGAGTGTATGTGGTGTTAACCAAAAGTGATAAAAGTTCCTTTGGCTGTTCAAAATTAACTTTTGAAATAAATCATTGCTATATCTAACCTGTTTGGATGATATCCTGTATACAGTAGATTAGGGATTTTACATGTTTGGATATGTGAATAAAAGTTTGTACTGCTACAAGCTAGTGTTTTGTTTTGATTTTTAGTCAGTTCTCCTTTGGAAAAGCAGCAACTCTATCATTTAAAGAAGGCTTCTCCTCACTATTAGAGGAATACATACCTAAATAAGAGCAATCCACGTGATTGTTTTTCATATTCATCAAATGCAAATGTAATGAAAACTTTGCCATGCATTGGGCTCTAGTTCCTGTAAGAGATGCATTTTACATTCCACAACCTCAATTTGTACAAGTCTCATTTAAACGTTTTTGAGTTTCAGAAAGTGGTAGTGGGCTGGGTACTTCTGAGAACTAGGAGGACGGGAAATCTCCATCTCATTAAAATTTTCACCAAGCTTTGAGCTCAGTTATTTTCTGGGAATGCTGCTTTTAAAGTTCATTGTATTTCTGGCATTAACTACATTGCTGGCTGTACTCTATTTTCCAATCATATTTTTTTTAATCCTAAAGCATGTTGAGATGCTTTGTTTATTTTTGAAATGGGTCACTACATAAAGAATCTATAATTTTATTTTGTGAACAAAGAACTTGTAATTTGATATCTTTTCCCCCCAAAGCAACTTTACCTTTGAAGAACAAGACCAGAGTAGGAGACACCAAGCATGTTTTAATTTTTGTAGTCAAAACTCTGACAAAGGAAGTCTGTAATAAGAGCCCGAGGACTGCAATGTTTCTCTCTCAAAGGCTTAATATCACAGAAGATGGCAAGCCTTACCAGCATCTGTTAGACTCTTCCCCCCCCACACACACAAAAACACGCATGCACTAATGAATGTTGTGAGTACCAGGTTTCTTGCAGATGACTGACAGTACTTACAGTTTAAGGAACTATTTCTGTGTTGTACAATGGTAAATGCATTATCTATCACAAAAACAAACCACACAACAGGCTAGCACATGACACCATTAATCTAGAATCCATTTGTAGCAACAAAAGAAAAAAAAATAAATTGTATTAGTCTAGCTTATTAAAGTAATTACATTTCACAGTGCACTAATTGAAACTCTTCTGAAACAGATTTTCACTTTCTCCTTGTTTTCTACCTCTGCTTTAAGAAAAACAGACCTTATTATGTTTTTCTTTAATCACTCATTAGAGCCTGTGTTACTTAATCCCTAATTAAGACTCTGGCTAAACCTCTGCTGAAGTCAATAACAACTTTTTTCTTTTTCTTTTTCTTTTTTTTTTTAAGAAGTAAAAGTCTTGAATAAGGACTGCAGATTTGGCTCTTGGTACAAAATATCTTCCACAGCTCCATTTTGTTCACAGATAACAGGATCTTGCAATTAAGTATTTTATTTTAATAGCTAAAGTAATGACACAGTTCAGCTACAGTGTTTCAAAATTGGCTTCTTTTAGTATATTGTGATTTATGAACTTCAGTTTTTAAAAAGACTTTGATCACACAAAAAGCAAAAAGGGGTGATATTCTCTTGTCAGGCCGCTACCACACTGAAACAGGTGATTTGCGTGCATGTGTGTCTATGTACTGGCAAAGGGTCTGTATTTTTATAAACACCTCTCACTCATTTCAATAGTCCAATTTTTTCTCAGTCAGACCTCTCTGGCCGCCTGAGCCCTGCCTAAACCTTTCTCTAAGGAAATAGAGCAGGATTAACATACGGTAAAGGAGAATGGAGCATTCAGAAAGCTGCTGCCCTGCTCAAAAAACAACGAAACTGATAGGAACAAAGAATAACAGAGAAGCTACAAGATGTATTATTGCTTGATAAAGCTCAGTGTGCTACTTGCACTGAACTTATCACCCAAGACAGGGACGTATTCTGCTGATAAAAAGTACAGTGCCCTAGAGAGAGGCAACACTATATCTATCAGCCAAAGAAAAAGGCAGCAAGTAGCAGTACACAGGCTTCAGGTGCTCAGCAGCTCCCTGGGGAAAGAATAACTTGCAGCAAGCAGAGGGGAGCAGGGGAATTAATGGATCAGTTGGAAGGGGAGGCTAAGACTATGCCAAGTATTTGGTTTGCCTTGGATTTGCCTTTGGAGGGTGATGTTTCTCTCATAACCTTCTTATCTACTTTTCCTCAAACTTCTCTTCGGTCTATAGTAAGTTGTAACTTGTTTGTTGTGATCATTCAGTGACTGTCAGTTCCTTTAGAACTGTTTATGTGTGCTATAAACGGAAAATATTGTTTACTGGTAACATCCTTCTCTGATTGCATATTAGCAATAAGTAAAATAAATAAGTTAGTATATAAATGTAACTGAGGCTAACTACCAAGATGGCTCCAATTCTTACTCCCAGGCTCTGGGAACTTCAGTAAGGAACACTTTTTTCTTCTTAATCTATAACCAGCAAAAGATGCCTCAAGTCACAAAGAGACAGGAAAAAACACAGCCCAGAAAACAGTTCAGGCCTGACATATTTAAATTTCCATATTAACATAGATTTTTAGAAATTATCTTCCTTTGTGGGTTCTTTTTGCCCGTGTTTAAGTCAGTGGCAACCGATATTATGTCTCAGCTTAAGTTCTTCCATTTTTATAGTAGCATTATCTTCTCCTTAAACATCTTTAAAAGTGTGACCTGATGATAAATAAGCAATGGAGAAGTCAACATGGCTTCAACCAACAAGCCACTAGAGTAAGTGATACAAGACCTGGAGCCAGACCACAGAGGGTACTTGGGCTTCCTAGATCAGGTGTCAAAGCCACGATACAAGGAGACTTTGAATGTTAAATAACAGGATGAGTGAGCGTCTAGTAGCTGGGAGCACTGGCATTTTTGGAGAGGCTGCAAGGCCAGGCAGGAGCCCTTCAAAACCAGAAGCCAGAGCTGATGCTTCTCACAAAGACCAGGCTCTACCACTGTGCAGATTAGCAGCACCTCTTCTGTAAGAGATGGCATCACCCACTAGCATTTCCATCAACACGTTTAAATGCTAATCTGTAATATAATGAAAAGTAAAACCCATTTGAAGTACTGTTGGCTCTCTCCCCTAGGAAACCTCAACAGGAAATCCAGGACAGCTATTCAGGTAACCTGCAACTGCTGAAAATCAGAGCACCTAGCCTGTCCAGGAATCACCCTTTAACAGTTCATTTCCTTCCCTTGGCCTCAGCTTTCACTTCCTGGGAAGATGCCCTGATCAAGCTAAAGGTAAGTCTGGGATGGATATCTTCAAAACTCCATGTTCATTCTGTACAGCAAAGAACTACGGATTCATAGGGATGAAAACAGACCATGCAAAGTAAGCTTGGTATTCTGGCCTACTAGTAAACTCAACTAAGTCCTAGGTCCTGGAGACAACTTCTCAGATTGTTTCTGTCTTTTATTCAGTGGCTACCTAATGCACAAAAGCAGAGAAAGTCCTAGCTAGGTGATTACTAAGCACAGTTATAAGAATTACAGTATACAATCTTTTAAAATAAAACAAGACAACTACACACCATGAGGCCCCAACCCTATCAGAACAGGCTAGCTGTGATCTGAATGCACCTACCGGCATGACCCCTTCCATGGGTGTATACAGAGGTGTTGAACTCCCACCAGCTTTGGCAGGAGCTTGGGATGGAGCTATTCAGCCTCGTCAGGACTGCAACAGTTCCAGGCACAAACAGGGATGACATTACAGGCCAATTAAAACTTTCAGAGTAAAATCAGTAGGCATGGTAGAGAGTAGATCTGGTGTCAGCAGCTGAAGCAAGGTTTCAGGATTGTACTGGTAAACTGGTAAATGTTACTTAGCCACCAAAGCAGTGTTTCTTAATGATTCTGCTTCTAGATATCTTTCCAGAAAGCTACACTTCGCTTGGCCAGTGAGGTCTGAAGGCAAATGAAGGGGATAGGGACCCCCCCATCCAAAAAGGCAAAAAGAGTCACCAAGAAGCCCTGAGCTCTCTATTCAGAGAAAGAAGGTTCACTGCATCTCACTGCCTTTTACAGAAAATCCTTCTACCCTCTATTTCCCCCCCCCCCGTGTTGTAGCTACTGACTGGTTCAAATCCTATAGACAAGTCTTAGACTGGGAAGAGTCCACCTCCTTCTTTTCAGCTCAGTTGCTCTTAGGCAATGACAGCACACTTACGGGATCCTCGGAGGAATCTCATCTTCTGTCTTGAAACGGCCGGTCCAGAGGAGGATTTTTTTGTCAAACTTCGAAGGCTTGTAACTTGCAGCCACCTTGTGAGCCTGCTCAGCTTAAGGATCAGAGAAAAAAAAACACCCCATCACACCATGCACTAAGAGTAAAGGACGGGCACGGTAGTAACTGTGGAAAGGGAAATCCCTTCTTACTGCCCATCCCAGCTGCTGGAAGCAGCCCACTCAGGGGTTAACTTCCAGGTGTTCCCTCTCTCCCACGCAGAGTTGTCTCTACACCGCATCTCGAAAACCTCTGCATGCAATGAACCCCCGCGGCGTCCGACGCCGGCTCCAGCCCTGAAATCCGCCCCGCTTTCCTCTCCGTGGGAAACCGCCCCGGTGGGAGCCCGGGAAGGGGCAGCGCCGCGGCGGGAGGGCCGGCGCCGGCTCGGGGCTCCCCGCGCCCTTACCGCGGCTGACACCGCCCAGGCCGCGGTCTCGGCCCGCGGCACCGGCGGCACCGGCGGCGGCCAGGAGGCGGCCCGGGCGGAGGCGGGCGGGCAGCATGGCCAGGGCAGCGCCGGTCCCCCGCGCCGCCGCCGCCGCCGCCGCCGCTGCTCCCTGGGCGCCGCCCGCCCCGGCCCCGCCCCGCCGCCCGCCCCCGGCCCGGCCCGCCCCAGCCCCTGCGGCCCCCGGGGCGCGGAGGGGCAGCAATCCCAGCCGAATGTCCCCTCAGCCTTCTCCAAGGTCCGAGCCGTGGCCCCTCCTTGGTGCAGCCGCCCGGCGCTCTCCGCAGGCAGCTGCTGAAGGAGCAGCACCGCCGCGGCCCCGCGGCTCTGCTGCTCGGCGCCTGGGCTGCCGGGGAGCAGCTGTCCCTTCCCCAGAGAACTCCTCTGACAGCTTTAACAGCTGTATGAGATAAGTCTGTGGGTCATTTTCTGGAGACCATTTCTGCTACTTGAAAATAGCCACTGAAAGAAGCCATCCTTCTCACTTCATCCACCTAACAAGTTCATACACTAAATCTCTAGCCTTAAAACATTAACACTGAATCAAAACATCAAAACATCAAAACTTGCTAAAGAAACACACGAGGTGGTTCAATTTCATTTTTCAACACAAAGTGGACTTATGCCCTGTGATGCCACCCTGTGCATATCCATTTTACCCCTTCTAGAAGGTTCAGACAAATTCTCATGATACGCTTTTCTGTTTATTTCAAATTAAAAATGTTTTTTGCTTTCCCCCCCCCCCCTTTTATGTGCTGGACAGAGTAAAGCTTTGTTAATGAAAAAGACAAATATTCAGTACAAACTGATATCCTTGCAAAAAAATGAAAAAATGCTTTAACAGAAAGCTAGAAAACTCTGCACAGAATACATATTTAATAAATGACAGCCAATGCTAGCATGATACCAATGATAATGTAACATGGTGTTTCAACAGAAGTATTTCTGAGGCACCAAACAGCAGATGATTTTACTTCTGTTAACCAGCTTGAGAACTTTGGGCAGAATATAGAAAACCCTGTTTCATACGAATGGGTCACTAGGTGGCAGCTTTTCAAGTCCCTTGCAGATGAGAAATCTTGAGTGTTTGTAGCCAAACCCCTCGGTTTATTTTCAGCAGCAGAGCCTGAGGTAGACAACTCTTTCTGAAGGCAAATTCTTGAGCGGAGATAATCAGAAATTTGTCACCAAAGTAATTGTTAGCTTCCTTGATATTATAAGTTTTTAAAAATGCCATTTGGACAACATTTCATTCTGGAAAGACTTTCAATAAAGTGTTTTCTATGAAATAAAAAGCCCCATGTTGATATTTTCATAATTGAACATGTACAGTTTCCATTCTGAAATCATTAAAATAACAAAATGTCCTTATTAATGGACATCAAAGCCATTCCAATCCATTTAATTCATGCCAAGTTAAAAAAAAAATCCTCTCACATTCTATTGCAGGAAAAAAATGTCTTTTTGCAAATAAGACATTGTCTAAACAGAAAAATCCAGTTCTCTCTGAGATCTGTATAAAAGCCACACACTGGCTTTCTGATGACTGTTTAAAAATAACCAAAACAAAGAACATGCACCTATTTGCACACACAGACAGCTGTTCTGCCCTATTTCTGAATGTTTTGGGGGAGAAGCAGAAGCACCAGAAGAAATAACATAGAGGATAAAATAGGAGTTATGGTCTGCTTGTAGCTCTTCTTCCTTTGCTTTCTTTCTGCTTGAGCAGAGAGACTGGACAAGTCTCCTTGTCTCTGGAGATGCAGCTGCAAGGGGTAGGTAGAGACAGCGCAGCTTGGGCTGGGCTGCTCAGTGGTGCATCCTGAATACTGCTACTATTTGCTAGTAATTTTGGTAACCCACAGATGTAGAGTCATGGCATAGCTCTGACAGCATGTTACTATTCATGAGCGATGCTACTTCTCATGACTGCAATAAGTGCCACCTGCAATCAGCAGAACTGCAGGGAAGAAGCCTAGAGCTCAGATAAATAGTCCCCAGCACTGCAAGAACTGCAGAGTAGAAAACTGCTCAGAAGCTTATGGGTGGATGAAAGAGGTCTGAGCAGTTAAAGCTCCTGAATCTTGAGGAACCATCATTATGCCCTGGAAGAGATGACTTAAAAAACCTGGTGGCCTTCACAGTTTTCATTCTTTCTAGAGATATTGTATACTGTTTGCTATCACCTTCAATTGCAGTCATTTGGTATTACTACAATGAATGAAATAAAATCCCAAAAGATTAAATAGCTTTGTATTTGGAACAGCCTCCCATTGACCTCAAAAAATGGAATTTTCATGCTTGACTTCTCTGTGGACAGGACCATATTTGGGGATAGAGATAGAAAACGTCAAGATGGGCATATGTATCTGTGAGCATTGTGACAACTGATGTCACGCTCTCTTCACAGTAAGAAAGCAGATCACTGGCTTCTTGCAGACAGGGCATTTAGAGGAATATTTAATACAGCTTGGTATAGTGTCCTCTTTCTCCAAAAGTGTCAGGTCCTCTCAGCTACTCCATTGACTTTGCTTTACACAGAAGACCTGAGTAGCTAGAGAGGCAGACACAGCATACAGGAGTCATTGATAGAGGGTGCTCAGTGGCACCGCCAAAGTGGACGAGCTGTTTACATGTAGCAAAGAGGTTCCTGGCAGGAATGAGACATGGGATGTGTTTAAAATTAGATCAATCAGAAAAAAAACTTCTCTTGTTTTTTTTTGTTTGTTTGTTTTTTTCTTTCATGCCTGCTCATTCATGTTCTCCCCTTGAAATTCAGCCATATGTGATGTCTTTCCTCAAAGATCACCTTTATCTGTATACCTTCATATTGCTGTCATCACTCCTGTTCCTCAAGATACTTTTCTCATTGACCTATAGATCAATGATTGCCTATCGTACTTGGCTTTCAATCTAAAGGACGTTTCCTTGTAAGAAGCACAGACATCTACTGGGTGGAAACACTGCACAGGTACATGTATTGCTGTTATTCAAGGCTAAATCAAATTTCATAGGGAGAGATAAGGAAATTAAGTAAACAAACTCAATTTTACCTAACAACATTACTTTAATCATCCCCTTTCCTTTTTTGTTGAAGACACAGTATACTTAACAATTTGAAAACAACAAATACAGATACAACATTCTAGACAAATTAATTTTGCTAACCAGCTTAGTGCTGAAAGTCATTGTACAATGTAAGCATTGTTTTTTCTCTTTTAGGGAGATTTTTTTTTGCTGCACTGGCAGACAAATTGCAGGAATTTTAACCTTACAATACATACTAGTTCATATTCAGAACAGTACTTGTAACAACGGATACATGAACAGCATTTGGTGCATAAATCTTCATTCCTCTCATCAGCTATAGAAATTAAATAATTACACAAATCTGTATGTAAATTGTACCCTTACCATTCAAATTACTTTAAAAACTTGCCTTCACAGATACATGTTATATATATACGTCTATATGTCAAAGTAATTTCATTGCTTGTGTCCATCATTGAAATGCAATCTATAGCTATTTTTACTAAAATTTGAGCAGAAAAGTCATATAGATATGGGTGAAAACATATAAATAGAAATGACAGAAAAATAGATATATTGTACATAACAGTAATACAATATGTTTGTGTAATGTTGCAATTACTGAACTTGATTTTTATCTGCCACAACATCAAATTATTCTAGATTCAAACAGAAGCAGAGGCAAAATTTAAGAAATTAGTATTTTTTCACATTAACATGGCACAGAAGTTAAAATAGCAGTGCACAGTTTCTATGTTCCCGGCTATTGGCTTTATGAAGACAGAAAAGTATTCTTCACAGTGCTGGACTGGGCCTACATATCAGAGCTCTGGTGGCATGGTGCTGCTGTTCAGGGTTTTGAAAAAACTGTTCCCATCTAGCCCAGCTGGGGAGGCAGAACCCCCAGGGCAGCTGTGGCCTTTCCAGGAGAAGAAAGCCTTTGCCACTGATGGAGAGAAGTGGTGTAGTTGTCCTGACAGAAGAATCCCTCCTTCTCTGAACACACGCTCTGCTGCTAGTACAGAAGGTGCTGCATACCTATACGTACAGAGCTACAAGCACACACTCATGCGGTATAGCTAATATCAGTTACTAGTTGTGCAATTGCTATGTATTGGAATGATGCATTGTCATTTTTTGTTGAAAATCAGATTTTTTTTTTAAACAGGTAACAAAAAAACTAAAATTCCCTGGATGTATTCATGCTGATCTCAGTGGTTACCTTATTTATACTAATGAAAAGAATTGGTTAGGGTTTAACATTTTTTACATTACACAGTGTGGCAGAGATTGCTTGCTTCCTTCCTTGAACTAAATAGACACCTCAGGACAAACATGGTGGGTCCTCTCTCCTCATGCATCAGAGGAGGTGTGTGAGATGCAATTACCTACAAATATGGGAAAAAAGGGAAATGAAAGTACCTATAATCACAGAGCCCCAGAGAAACCCTTCAGTTTTTATATAGACCTGTCTCTTTCATTCATTATCAACCTGGTAAATAGAGGGAACTTTAAATGTTGCTGTGGCACTCATCTGGAATAGGGTGTACAATTCTGGGTGCATGTATTGAAAAAAAACACAAAGGATTCACCTGTACCATGCGCAGAAAAGGTTTACTTTTGGATGATCGGGAGAGTGGAAAGCCTATCTTAAAAGTGGAGACTCAAAGACTGGGCTTGTTTAGCTTAGCAAACAAAAGCTAAGAGAGGGTTCTGTTTCCTTGATAAAATATATTCAGGCAAAAAGATGAGCTCCTTAAACAACCAGGCACCAAAGATACAAGAACAAGAGGGTATAAACAATTTGTGCCTTCATATCTGTGAGGAATAAGAAGAATGCTGCTAGCTCTTCTAACGCTTCTACCTCACTCAGAGATGTGAGGTTTTGGGAGAGGCTCCAGTAGGTTTACATGAGCAGACAACCTGTGTTAGGATGGAGAACAAAAGGGACTGCTGAGTGGGACTGGATTACGTGGTGCCTGCAAGAGCAGAGGCTGGACTCTGTGACCAAGGAAATCCTTTCAAATTTAGTAATGAATAACTTTTTAAGTATCACTGGAGATGGCATTTCCTGTGGCCTACTCTCTTTGGGGAAATCAAAAGGAAAGAGACCTAAAAGAGAAATGGCTCACTCAAGTGCCTCGTTTATCTTTGGTCATTTTAACGCTACCCGGTCATATGCTGGACAGTCTTTTCCTGGACAGCATCCTTGCTGTACTTTTAGGAAGAACTTTCCCTATTATTAGTCTCTGCCCAGGCACTTGAAAATGGCAGTTTCCGTTTGCCGAGGTTTTCTCAAATTTACATGAGTCTGAGATGGTAGCTCGGGAGCTGGAAGACTTTGAATCCAAAGAAATCTGACTAACAGCAACACTGCTTGCACTCTTGGAAGAGTATGTGTAAATCATTTTGAGAAAGGCAGATTTTGTGTTTGTTTCTTGCTTATAAATTATGATATAGCACTTAGGAAGAAAAGTACAACAGAGAATTCCATAATTGGATATTAAAACAACAATGATTTCAACTGCTGGAAGGTATTTGCCAAATGTGGTTGCATAGACAGGGATAAATACAATCCATGCTATAAAGTAAATTAGCATGCCAAAGGTTATGAATTTAGCTTCATTGTAGTTCTCAGGTAACTTCCTACCTTTAAAGGCAAATATAAAGCAAATGAAAGCGAGAGCAGCTATATAGCCTAACATAATCCCGAAAGCCACAATAGAACCTTCATTACATTCCAGAATTATTGCTCTTGGAATTGAGAAATTTTGGTTCACAAAAGGGGTCCTAAATATTAGCCAGAACGTGCAAATGATAACTTGAATTCCAGTGCAGGTGACCACAATGGGAATAGGTTTATATACACATTTCAGGAAATTCTGTAGCTTGGGATCAAAGCTGAAGGCTACTAAAATTTTTAGTGACTTTATTAAAATACATGAAACGCAGAGTGCAAAACTTACGCCAAAGAGAGCTTGCCTAGTTTTACATTTGAATTCTGTGGGTTCACCCATGAAAAAGGAAGTGCTTAAAAAAATTAAGAAGTGGCTGAAGAGAATAATATAGCAGACAGTTAAACCTCCAGATGCCTTTACAACTGGTGTATTCAAGTTTTTAGTAAATATTACACTAATTGCCAAAATCAACACAATCCCAAAAGCAGAGAGGAGGAGTAGAAAAATAGCAAACCAGTCAGTCCAGTTGAGGAAATGGATTGTCTTTTTGTAGCACGTAGTACTGTTCATGGGAGCCCAGTAAGTTTTGTTGGTGCATTGGTAGCAGTAATCTATATCTGAAAACGGAAAAGCAAAGATAACTTAGAAAACCGAAGTAAATAAACTACAAAGTGGATTATCAAGGCTTGAGATACAGCAGGAATGTGGGATGCTAAAAGAAAATATATATGTCTGATCACTCCTGACTATTGCTGTTGCTGTCCAGGTGGAGGAGCTGCAGGTCTGTGGTGGCAGTGGCAGGAGGCAGTGGACGGTGGCAAAGATGACCATCTGCCACTTGCGAGGAGGCACTGGGTGCCTCCAGGGACAGGAAGGAGACAGGGAAAATGGCCAGAGTCCCAAAACTGTCTTGACCATCTCTGACAGGGGATGCATAACCTGGTCAGAGCTCTGCACAGGTTTACTTTAACTGAAACTTGAATAATTACTGGAAATGAAATCATTGGAACAATGTTTCTTTCGTTCACCTACTGCTATAGGAACCAATAGCTTTCTCCTTACAGACAGCTTTTGGAATACAATAGAGAATAATCATTGGTCTAGATTATGCTTTCAAAGGCTAATTTTGCTGTAAATTTCCTATTCTCTGATACGGAGAAATTTTGCAAGTATTTGCATTAAAAGGATAAAATTTAATTTCTTTCTGCTCACTATCAGGATATTCAAAGGACATTGTACCACAGATTTCTTAATTACATCTCTCTTTTCCATAGTTAACTTTCCCCTTTTAAAAACATTATTCAAACTATAAGTGAACCAGTGGTAACATACACATCAGATTTGTTTCTAGAAAGTATTACTGTACAGTCATATCAAACGTCATAGTACTCCTAGTAAAGACCAAAAATACGATGATAGGCAAAATAAATAACCCTTGTACTTCCACTGAACTGGGTGTACTGCAATAAGACACAAAACAAGGCTATCTTTTAGTGAGAAACAGTCTCATGAATAAATCAGACAGCCTCTTCCTTCAGACAAAGGATAATGCTAGTCAATTGGAAAATCTAATTGCTTTAAGTTTGGTCTTCTAAAAAGCATTTAAACCAAGTTTTATATACTGAATGCTGTTCTTTCCCTTAATATTTGGAAAACTGGGCATAAACAAATATTTTAATCTCATTCTGAAGTTATACCCAAGGTTGCCAAGTTACATTATACACAAACAAAACAATTCTATTGATCTCTAAATAAACTTTTATTTAGATCATAATTCTTTACCTGTTTGATTGCTGTAATGGTTTTCCGGGCAGTAAACACACTCATAGCAGCATGTGTGTGGACTTTCTGTAACCTTTTTCATCTGTCCTGGTCTGCAATGCTGGGAACATGTTGACTGAACCTTCTGCAGTGTGCAGAGAACAAAAAAAAAAAAATCAACTAAAGCACAGCTAATTACTAAGAACAAATCTCTTTTAAAATAAGCCTCCATTAATTCTATGACTTGCATTCTCTTTTTGTAACTTACAGGTGTTTTAAGGGAATTTGCAAATGATGCTGAAAAAAGGCATTGTAGGCTCTGTGTTTCTTGTATTTTTTTCCGCACAGTCAGCAAACGAAAGGAAGGGGAACTATCTACCTGATAATTTTGCAGCCATCAGTTTTAATTTTTGGCCCAAAATGGCAATCAGTGGAATTGTCTATACTTTTAAGATCCCGATTTAAGTGTCTTATTCAGCTTTGAAACTGGACTTTAGACTGTGAGGATCAGATACAAAAAAAGCACAGAAGCATCTGACATGGGACTTGGGTGGAATTTAAGTGACCAGTTTCACAGCTGAGATCTTGAAATCCTGCTTGGTTGCTCTTAACCCCAGGGGAGACACCTCAGCTCTGCAGGTGCTTCCTATTGCGGCTCTGAAACTCCTCACACTCAGCAGTACACGTCTGAGTCCTGCCAGGATATGGAAACCAGTTGCTCTGCCCAGGTCTCCTGAGAGGTTTTCTCTGCCTGGCAATCTCACAAAACAACTGCCATGCCAGCAAGGCTGAGCTCCCCACCAGTTTTAATGCAGTGGTAAAAGCATTTGTTAGGGAGGTGTGGGGGGTCTCAGAGGAAATCTGAGCTGCATCTCCTGGAGGACTGTCTTGACTGCCAAGCTATCAGTCTCTGTAAATGAGGGACTTTCCATCTTTCCTTTGGGTATATTTGTACCAATATGATTTCAGGAGTCATGGTCCAAAAGGAAGCACCATTATGAGGCATAGTGATTAGAGCCCTTTCTCAAGATCTGAGTTCAGGTCCTTGTTCCAAAGGCACTTTCTGTAACATGGAGAAACAGTCCTGAGGGACACTGCTATTTCCTCTCTCTCCAGGATGTAGCCCACAAGCAGATGGAGATACTTTCTCACCATCCTGTGCAGTGCCACAAAGAGGGAAAATATTCCAGGTCTGCTCCTGTCCTCAGCCTTTTCTACTAGCTGAGTCTACACCCTGAGACTAGCATTCAGCTAAACAGCAGGTTAGCCTTCCTTTTCCCATTAGTGATGAATAATTGGCAGCACAGGACCACGGTCAGTCACAGCTGCGGGGTGAACCAGCACCATCGGCAGTGCACAGACGATGGATTATCCAGCTGGAACTGACTGGGACTACCCACGAGTCCTGTCTACACCAGTGCTAGGGCTCCAGGGCTCCACATGCCTCACGAGCTTGTAGTTGTGCTGACCCCAGGGCTAACAGGAGTAAATAAGCAACAAACACCTCCCCCCTCCATTTTTTTCTTTTTTGCAGTAAAGTGACCAGATATGAGTCTTTATGTGCAAAATAAATGGCCATGTTGCATAAGAAAGAGGACACTTATACATAGACATTTTCTATTTTAAAATACTTTTCAAGATCCTGGAATAGCATCCTTAGGACAGACATAGCTTCTGATTTGTTCATCTTAGGAAACCTCATAGAGCATTCTGAACCTATAATTCAATCTGAAAGCATTGAGGCTGCTTACAGGTTGAAGAACTTGCTGAATGTGCAAGGCAGTAGAATACAGCCAGGGAGGATTCATCACTAAAAGGAGAGCATGAAAGTACATAAGAGATTTCTAACTGACACATACTTCAATTGAGAATCCCAGATGGAGAAAAAATATATGAAGCAAATTTCACACGTTATGCCAAAAAATTAAAGGTTACCTTTAAGTCCAGAAATTCCTTTCTTTTCTCCTCATCCTCAAAGACAAAATGACCTGTCTCTGTGTTGTATTCTGCCATTGTGGTGATTTCCATGTGGCCATCAATTTCTTTCCAAAGAAGTACATCATAATTAGTGTTCATATCTCCTTTGGAGTCAAACCTGATTTCTTTGTCATCATCAAGGACTGTAACTTTTTTAAGTTCTTCAAGGAGCTGAACATAGATATAAGAAACAATGCTATACATCAGTATCATTTCAGTGTGATAAAATCAATAGTCTAACATCTGTACAATGATATGAAGTTAAAAAAGGGAGAAATTCTGCTTTTTAGGAGTACAAAAATCTTAAAATTAAAAGAGATCTTTATAATTGTTTAGTCTGACTTCCTACACAGAATTACATTATTCAGGTAATCCTGTTGGTCATAAAAATCTATTACTCAAAAATGATCACTTCTTAACTCTATGTAATGTATACAAATACTCATGTTAGTATTTTTTTCCAGCCTGGGAAATTTTGTTACAATGATGGGGAAGAAAAGGTTTTGTTTACCAGAAACAAAGTAGGCCTTTCAGAAGTCCCCTTCTTGTAAAGAATTACCATGAACGATGCTACTGCTGTTATTTTATTATGCCCGGAGTAGATCTGAGCAACATTCGCTTCCAGACCAAGCTCCTCTAGGGTGTCTGGAAATATCTACTTTAACATTATTTTCAGCTGTGACTCTACTGCAGCTGATGCTGTGGATTGCAAGGTGAGACTCAGAATTATTAAATAAAAAATAAATGCCGATTCACTCAGATGAAACAGCATACATCACAATGGCAATAGATAGCAGGGTTGTATTTGATAGAACATAGGAAATATCAAAAACAAAGGTGCTTTAATAAGATAGCTGTCTAACTTAATGTTAAATCCATTCTGTTCTTTTTAATAGGGTGAAATTTCTCTCTCCCTCATCACAAACAGCCAGATCAAGAAGTTCCATGTGAACCTAGAAAAGGACAGGTTAAGGCACATATAACTCACTCCCAACTCATGGGGAGACCATAAGAGGACAATTAGCCATACTGGTTCTTAATTGGAGCAGCAGCTTTTTCTCTTTGCAGGCATAACAATTTTAGGCAATAGGGGTTAATTAACATGAAACAAACCACGGTTTTGATGAATGGCTGAAATTAACTGCTTCATTTGAAAAGCTCACTCTTACATAGATCCTGTTTGAGACTTGTAGCATTTAAAGATGTTGTCAAGAATGTCATCTTAAAAGGGTCTGGCATATATAACTGAGAAGAGGTGTCATTATTTTGAGAGTTCATATACTCTTGCTGCATCTCTACCAGTTTATGAAGACCCAAAGTATGCTTCTATCTGGTATTTCATCCAAGATAAATGTACTGTAGTCTTATGGGACTGAAGAGGAAGCTTTTTATTCTATATCCCCAGGCAAGTTGTTTAATCTTTCTCCACCCCACTTTTCCAATTTATCTAAAAATATAGAAACAACAGTGTTTTTTGTATATATCTTGAGCTTCAGACAGAAAGCGCTAATAATTAGCAACATTATGGCTAAGTCGATGAGTGTTTTTGCAAAGGCTGTAACACCAATGACTGATTTCTCAGTATATGGAGATGTGTGATATGGATTAGTTTCAACCTAAACTTTGTATACACCCACTTCTAGAGGGCTTAGGTTCGGTGTAGAGGAAATGTATAACAAAAACAGCACCAGGGGAGTTAATTATCTCTTTTGGTTTTCTTCGTGAGTTCTTAGCCTCTTAACAGGCCTCTTAATTTTGGTGGTTTGGGGTTAAATTCAGTCATGATGTAAATGCAGCTCCATAAAGTTGCATCCACTGTTGAGCAGTCCTGAATTTGTCCTATCTGCCTTTACAAATTTATGTAAAAGGTTGATTGTTACTGTTTTTTTCAAAATCCCCTATCTTGGTTTGACCTGCTCTGACCTAGGATAAGAGGTCAGAGTAAGTCAGAGTGCTTCAGTGTTTGTTTGACTTTTAAATGAACTTTTGTTTAATCCTCTGAGTAAAAGTGTGTAAAAGTGAATACTCCTGAGCAGGTTCTTGGGTAAAAGGTCAGGTCAGGTTTACTTGTCTGATTTTTCCTGTTCTTTTCCCACCCAGTACCATTTGATTACAGATGTGTTTTAGGCAAGTACCTCACCCATCTTAAAGATGTATGTCTAATTTTCCTACCAGTTTCAGTTTAAATCAAGACACATATACTGCAGAAGAATAGTCTGTTGCATTTCACTTTCAAGTGAAGGTTCTTTATAGAGGAAGATAACGTGAATTCAGACAAAATGGAGACAACAGCTAGGGAGGGAGAGGGAAATTGAAACACTTTGGTGAACTCTCTTCTCCTGTAACATTCACAGCTCCCAAAAGCACTCATTGCCGACTATTACACAGGTTTATAGCAACAGGACCAACCATTAGTAGTCTATCATCAGTATCTTAAGATAGATTGACCATACAGTGTTTATCTCTCCCACGTGACTAGCTAGTAAGATGTTCCAGCAAGAAGCCTATACACTGACTTCATCCAAGCTGATGCCCACTCTGCTGTCCTCTGTGAAGGTGGTGGAAGCAGGTGTTAGCATAGCTAATGAAGCCCAGCAGCTAAATATCTCTTCTGCACCCTGGAGTCATGTGTTTACAGCCATTGCTATTGTATCCATGCAGGAGGAGATGATGGGTGTGAATTTGTTCATTATCAGATAGTTCTCTGTACCACTGGACACAGCTGGGGCTTAGCACCAAGACCTTCTGTGTCTATGTGGGCCAAAAAAAAGGAGACAAAACTTGAGCCTGGTTCTTAACACTGCAGCAGTGAGGTGTTTCTGCTCTGGCGCATAGTCTGTGGTGTTTCAATTGGCTTATGCAGCGATGAAGAAAGGCAGGAACAGAAATAAAAAAAATGTCATTCAATAACAGGACCAAGGTAGTAAATCCAAGAATGTGGGAGGGAAAAGGAAACAAAAGTTATGCAGAGAGAATGAGACCTGAAAGAACTAACTTCATACCTCCCAGGGAGTGAAAGCAGAAGGATCCTTGCAGTTTCTGTCTTTGCATTGCCCCTTAATGGCATGAGCAATGGCATGGACTGCAAGTATAGTACTATAGATAAATCCTGGTTCAGTGTTGGCAATCAAAAAATCGTCTCTCCAGATTTGATGTTTATTCTCAGCATTTTGTGTCAGATTCTCTTGGGATTGGTTTGAAATGCACATTTGAAAATCATGGTACTCCAAGTGTGCACAAACTGACAAAAGCGTAATATATTCATGTAAAAACTTGTTGTTTTCAGTGGGTTTTTCGTGAAGGGTTCTCAGAAAGTCATGAAATGTAGATATGTTTCCACTTTTAAATCCAAACCCCACAACAGTTCCCAGCTGTTTGATACTGGGAATTGTACTGATTTTGACTGCAGCTGACCAGTTATCACTTGCAATCCAAATTTTATTTACATTCTTCTCAATTGCCTTGTTAAATAGTTTGAGCACATGGAATTGTCTCATAAAGACAACAATAACATTTACTCTGGTTTCCTTGACAATCTTCTCAATTGCTTGATCAACTTTGGTGTTAAAAGTGTTGTCAGAGAGATAGGCAGGCAGCATTTCTTTAAAAGCTATGCAAACGTTGTTTGCCATGGCCTGGACCCCAAAGCTCTCCAGAGCAAAACGCCCATTGTCATCATCAGTGGCTATCACTCCAATCCAATTCCACTCAGACTCACAGATTAAGCGGGCCATTGCTCTTGTCTGATAGAAATCACTGGGGATAGTCCTTAAAAAGGAAGGAAACCGGATTTTGTCACTGAGGATTTCAGCAGATGATGCAGGACTGACCTAGGAAGAGAGAACAATTCAGTTATGGAAGGGGTCTGCTCCAAAGGAGACCAAGATCACCAGTCACTTTTGCTCTGTCACTCAGTATGACCCAGGGCACCTTCTTCCGTGACTGGGCATGAAGCAGGTGCAGCCAAAGGGGTGGGTTTCCTCACCCCAGCTATTAGGATGAAGATACAATCCCAGTACTTTTTCTTGGTAGCCACCATTTTTGTCCTCTTGCACTTAGTTACTTTGGTGAAGGCTGAGTACACAGTCTTTCAAAAGGGGTATGACAGTTATGCCGGTATAAGAATTTTGTTTTAACCTGTTCAGATATCATCAACCTGCTATTCAAAACCATATTCAAATCATTAGAAACATTCAAATATTGTTTGAGTTATTATTCAAATGATTGGTAACTTTATATTTCGCAGTATTTTTCTATCACTGAGTATGCTAATGTGGTTCATCCACATATACATTTTCTCTCCAAACTTCAATTGCTATGTTTTAAAAGTATCATAGTCTCTTGGAAGAATCTCCCAGAGAAAACAGTAACCAATACTACAGAATACTATAATAATCTTTTATATAAAACATTTGCTATCTTTTTCCTGTGAATGTAGCTAGGGAAACATAAATGGAAAAGTGACATTTAAATCTGTTTAGTTTTTAACCCTTGTCTATGCTCTTTTTGAAGCTTTCCAAAATGAGAGGCACTTATCTCAAGGGGATACCAAGTCTTAATGTTGTCAGAAGATTACAGATGCTATTGAAGAGAGAAATCTACTAGGTCACCGTTTCCATCCCCATGTCACAATGCAGATTTCTTTCCTCACCTGCCTTTTGATTGAGTTCAAGTGTGACATTTTAATTTAAAACCTACTATAGCTCTTATGGTGGAGCTGGAGGTCATAATTCCTACCACTGCAGAGGAGTAGATTCAGTTATCTTAGGTCTTTTGCACGCTTGGTTACTATGCTGCTACTTCACAGTAAAGGTAGTTTATGCCAAATTGCCACCAGGATGTGCAACACAAAATAGTGTGGAAGTGATTTTACTTCTCAGTAGCATGTCCTGGCCCATTATAAACCCAGCTCTTCCACAAGAGTTGTGCAATCCACAGCAGCAATGTAAACCCCAGCCTAAGTGCAAGCATGGGACTGTGCTCGCTAGCATTATTTCCTGTGTTAAGAGACAGGTCAGAAATAGGGAAGAATATTTTGGGACGGTGTGGATCCAGATCTGTATTCCTCCTCTTCTACAGCTACATGAAGAATAACAGGAGTAAAATTGTCTTTTAGAGCAATATTTCTCACTTCCTGTGCATAGTTAGAACAGACCTGGACTCCCAAATCCAATCTCTCTCAGGCAGGAGAGAATTTCCAAATTTCTGGCCAAATTAGATTTTGAGTTTCTTTCAGCTTGAGATAGAGTATTATCATATAATACATTCATTATCACCACAGGCCAAATTAGACACGGTGACTGTAATTCAGCTGCCTGAACAAAGACATTGAGTAGCATCGGAGGTACTTTAAAGTAACTGACACATCAACATGGGTTTAGCAAACATGCTACAGGACCTACAAGAGACCAGCATCATCCTGGAATAGCACATAGAGACATGTACCTAGGGCATATAAAAGAGCACTAAATGCCTTTGTTTAGGCAAGCGAATCAAGCACTTCAATCAATCTCACGCCTCCTGATGTCCTTAGCTTGAGTCAAATCCTGCCGTGTAATAAACATGTGACTTGCAATCCCTGTGATCAGAGCCACATCTTCTAACCATAACCTCTGTTCAAAACAAAATCATTCCCTCAAACCTACCTGTGGGATTAGTTGCAAAGCCAATAGCCTTGAAACTGCCATTGACACCTCAGAGTAGCTGGCTCCAATGACTGCCTTAATTCTTGGTATGTAGTCTGAATAGTTACACTTGAATTCTACAATATCCTTAGAAGAATTGAATTTAGACAGGAACCTCAGAGCAGATGCCATGGCTCTTGTAACTTCTGCACAAGTATCATAGATTTCATAGCCCAGAGTAACTCCAGATAACAATGTTGAATTGTTGATCATTTCAATAGCATGTATCATTGCAAGTGTCTGAAGAAAAACTTGAATTTCAAAGCTGTCAGGAAACACAGAAGTTTTATTTTAGATAAGCATCTTTGGGAACAAGGCTGAAGCAAAGTCTGTTTTGAGCATATCCTTTAGAATTTGACAACTACTGGAAAGAAATGATGAATAATATATTTGGTGTGATTTACTTGGGTTTTTATGTACTAAAAATTAGAAGTCATGTATTTTGCTCTTATCTGCAAATCAACACAAAACTTTAAATTTACCTAAATAAAAATTGCTGTTCTGAAAAAAAACAGGCACTAAAATCCAAATTTGCATGGTAAATGAAAATTTGCAAGTTATATCTTCAGGAAGTAGCTGTCAAAATCAGTAGGGCTATTCTAATTTACTCCACCTAGTCCAGTAATCTTTTTTTTTTTTTTTTTGGATGTATTTACTTTCACCAAAGACCTGAAGCAAAGAAAAGAAAGGACTAAGTATTTCTGAATAGAACTAAATATTTCAGAGGCTGAGGTTTTCTAGTGGTTGCATGGAGTTTTCTAAAATCCTCTTTAAATCTAATGAAGTTAATAGAGCTATTCCCCTTATCATCAGTGAATATTATAATATGTTCCTTATCAGAACTACAGTTATACAAAATATCTGCAATACCACCAACAATCCTCTCAGGCTAGGTTCTCTAAAGCTTTCAAATCTTGCAAGCCAAATTAAATTTCAAATGGATCTGAGACAATTTATGACTTTATATAAAAACAATGGAAGGCTTACAAAATGACCAATTTTGTCATCATTTTGAAATAAATCCAGGTTGATATCTGCATGTCTAATTGATCATTAAATTCACAGGTAGGATTAAGTTGGATCTAAAATTCAAATGAAACTTTATGATTTGTACCTGTATTAAAATTAAAGACAATGTATATTTGGAATTTCTAATTTAGGAATATTAATTAAATATTAGAAATATTTAAAATAAAGTTCTTCACCACATTTCCTTTGCATTATTTCCATAAAACAAATGTTTAAAGTACAGTAGGATTTAGAGTCAACCAAATAAATATTTTGATGCATAGTCTAAACCTGAATGTGTACACAACATGGTGTTTGCACAATCTATATAATGTAATTCCACTATTATTATTTGGATAATAATTACAATCTAGTCAGCAAGGTACTATCATAGATTTCAACTGCTTTGTCCTGTGAGGTGAGAGTCATAAGGACTTAGATAAAACAGAGCGGTAGAGCTCTGTCTGCGTCCAGATCATCTAGGTGCAACTTCATCACAAATAATGAACAACTGCACAGCAGAGTACTTCAGACAAATAGCAGTAAATTAGCATTTACATGAAAATTAAATTAAAAGGGTTGTTCAGCCCAAACCTCTAAGGTTATATGATTATTTATGAAGATTGAGATAGGGATCAAAAACTCATTTCCTTCCTCAGACAGCCACGGTAATTTCTGCTGCATGCATTCTGTGCTATGTTATGCACAATTTATTTGATGTCCCAGATATTTTAAGGAGTAAGAGGAGTAACCAAAACAGATTTTTGTTGCTATTAATATGAAATGTACATGACCAATGTCAGTGTTGCCTTCTTTGGTATATATGTAGTTTACAGTATTACTCACCTAGCACAGTTCTGAATTACTGGCTTGATGGGATGTTCTTCTGGATGCAGCATTTCATTATGAACTGCAAACAAGCCTCCAATAACAATGTCTCCTGGAGAACTGGCGCCCACAAAGTCATCAGTATTCTGGCAAGAGTAGGCAATATCAGTGCTGATCGCAATGCAGGGAATCAAAAAGCTAACTAATGCCATGTTTCTATTTCACTTGCTCGCTACCAACTTTAAGTCAATTAAGTTCACCGCAGTGCCAACAACACTGTTCCTATTTCATCTATAAACAGCAGCAAAGGAAAAAGGCTGCACTCAAAGTTAGTCACACTTCACAAGTTACTCATATTTGCTCAGCTGGCTTAGGCTGCTTCATTGATACTACTAAAGCAATGCTGTCACATAAAATGTGTGAGTGTAGGGGTGTGTGAGAGAGAAGAGGGCGGGAAAGAGATAAATGAGTTTAAAAGGAAATGTTGGACATAAAATCTGTTCTGCTGTGTTCAAAGATTATTATACTTTATATAAAACACATGGCAAATATTTTGGTATAAATTTGGGCTTGTCCTGAACACCTTCCAGATGAGTGCAGTGTGAGAAGAAGTGATCATGTAACATGCTAGTAACATTACCGCAACCATATTTTGAAGGTATGGTCCAAAAAATATCAAAAAGAGACCTTTTCACTACAGTGGGCTTTTGATCAGACTCTGATCTAAAAAAAAGCTGTCAAAAGGTTGCATTTCTCTCAATCTTTTTCTTATAATTTTTTAAATCTTTGTGTTAAAAAATGGTTTGGATAATCTAATCTTCATGGTTTTGGTGCATCCACAACTCTTACTAACTTCAGTGGGTTTAGGATCAGGTTCTGTACTACAAGCCAGGCTTTGTTTGCTGCTTGCTAATCCAAAAGACAACAAACAGTGGGAAATTATAACATAGAGCCTAATTTTTTGAAAATGTGGAGTACACTCTCTTCCCCCTTTACAGAATCACAGAATGGTTGAGGTTGGAAGGGACCTCTGGAGATCATCTAGTCCAACCCCCCTTTGACCAAGGACACCACCACATGTGTGGCAGATTCTGTGCTTTGGAAGGATCAAGAAGCAGCTATTCTCAGTACCATCATTTCCCTCAGATTCGCAGGAATCTCGTTTGTAAAATCTGATGCCATGGCAGTAGGGAACTGAGGAAAACAGAGAAGCAGAGGCTGGGTTATCAGTTTTCATAAACTCCAAGCATAGACACCAAAGTGAGTACATCTCTTTAGGACACAAAAGTAATTGATGCTACTAAACTATACCAATTGACATAAGAGACAAAGATTTTAAAAAAATACCTGTTTTTTCTTGACATTGGGAAACTTATTTCTCTATTTTCTTATAATAACTTCTTCATACTTTGCTTCCTTTGGTAGAGTGCCAAAACACTCCGAAAAGAATGGGGTCAGTCATAGAGCTGATTGTATTACAGGAAAGCTGGGTTTTGCATTGCAGAAGTTTTGACTTAAGCATCATTTTCTTGCAAGCAATAAAAGAAAAATGGTACGTGCGTTACATATTCTTTCTGATAAACATGATGCATACTATATAACTGATCTGAATTAATGCATTTTGCTTTTTTTCTCACTAGGCTCTTCACACTTAGAGTATTTTTTTGCAACAGAGGTATTGCAAATACACGTTAATCCCCAGTAAAGTTACCATTCAGCCTCTTTGTTATAGTATAACAGCTTGCCTGTCTTTCATCTGCCTTCTTTCTTTCCATGTGATACCCTTGCTGTCAGTTCAGACCATATAGTAAAAAGCTGCCTACATTTTCTTTAATGAATCTAATGACATGCATTTATGGGCAGATTATGATATCAATTTATATTGCTTTTACATTGATTTGTAAAAATTCCACTTATTTCAAAGATATTCCTCTTGATTTATACCAGCATAAGTGTAATCAGACTCTGACCCTGAATTATGAGCTGTACTAGCAAAATATTTTGCATAGGTATGCTTACATGGCAATTGCAACCTTTAATCCTGTTTAATCATAAATATTTGATATGGTGATGTTATGGTTCACCTTCATTTGCCTGGTGCAAAGCAGAACTATTTTCAGTTTATACAGCCTGTAATATATCATGTCTGGTGTTTCCTGGATTACAGTGCAGTCACCAACTCTTGAAGGAGGATGCAGAAAGTGAGAACAACCAACCCTGAATCTGTGTTGGGAAATCCCAACTAGATCACATTTCTCACATATCTCCTGAAACTTAGCCAGCCCTTTCCAGGCAGGTTCCCATTCCTTTCTGCCCAAGAAGTACACCCTAAAGCCTGGCTCCACCTACTCTGGAGTTTTCTTTTCCCTGACTTTTGTATGTAACTTCTTCTAAACCTCCTGCCAAAAAATGATGTCTTATGGGGTTAAAGCATAAGCTGGTTATTTCCTTAAGCAGGTCACAAGAAATAGTCAGTATTATGCCTCTAGTATAAAATGTAACTTTTAAGGACATAACATTAAGTACACATTAATCACATTAAGGAATCAATTGAAATACAGTACTGATAATTCCAGGCTTGAAGTTTGTTATAGTTTATGATTAGAAGCAGGTAAGAAAATCTATTCTGGCCAGTACCTAAAAAGCCATTAATATCTATAGAAGAGGGTTTTATCCAGAAACCCAAATCCTAATTTGGTCACTTTGGAAAGTGGAAGTTGACAAAATAAACATCACATATAACTGGTGCATAATTTCATGTTATTTATAAAAACACCATGAAATGAGGTGTGCTTTAAATCCAGCTGCATTGGTTTTATTTCATTGTGTACAATATATTCACAAGGAGGGGGGTTTTTTGTTGTTATTGTTTGCTGTCAAGACCAGTAATTATTGCTGGTGGTGGTAAGTACTTAGAAACATTACTGAGATCAGCGTAATCTAGTACTGCAGAACTAACTAGAAGTGTTCTCAAATACTCTTTTTCATTGATACTTAAGTACCAATAAAAATAAGCATATAGTACAAAATGTTCTTTTCTTAAAATTTAGTGATATATTATTGTAACATCAGTACACTTTCACAGTCACTTGTATAGGAGTTATTTCCTGGGAAAAACACAAGAGTAGATGATACCTTCATACTTCAAAAACCACAGGTGAGGTAGAATCAAGCATAAGATTCAGGGGAACTCTTGAAGTATCATTGTCTCTAGAAAGCAGAGTTTAAGGGACTGTGCAAAGGCAGAAACAAACCCACCAAACCTGAAAGTATTCTGAGAGGCACAGATGAATTCTGAGAAGCTTTGGAGGATCTGCATGGAGACAAAGACACTCTGTTAGTTTATCTGTATGCCCCAAAGCTACCTGCTACCACACCAAAATGGCTAATTACTTCTTCCACCTGGGCTTCAGCTCCCCTTTGAGGACTAGAATAGGTGGGCTTTGGAAGATGGCCCTGCCAAAATCAGCACTAATCTTGCAGATTCCTTCTTGTAAATTCACAGCCCATAAGTTTTTGTCAGCAGTGCCATACCTACTCTAAGGCTCCACAGTGCAAAACATGTAAGAGAAGCAAGAGGGACCTGAGTATGAAACTAACTGAGTGTACTCTCAGAATGGCAGATACAAATAAATGGACCATCTGCAGAAAACAAACATCAAGATTTTGGCTGAGCTTTTTGTTCTAGTTTTGGTCTTTTATGGAGAAGTTAATGAGTTAGATTCTAACAGAAATATCTCTTCTATGAAGCCTGTCCAATCAGATGCTGTTACAAGAGAAAGACATTTTTGATCACATTCTGTTTTATACCACTTTTAATTGTACTGTTTACAAAACAACATACAGCACAGAGCTAGATCCTCTTCTAGGCATATGCAAAAGGGAAGGAAAAGAAGGAAAAGATTTGGCTATTCTGGCTGTTGTTCAGAAGAGCTGGATAACCACACCTGCCAAGACCTGCCAGACACAAGGGACACTGCCCTGTTTGGAGAACCCAGCAACATCTGAATAAAATCCTGCCATACCTAAGTAAGGTCAAGCTTGTGTAAGTTAAGAAGAGTGACAATGTCTTCTCGGATTGTTCTTCGAATTGGAAAAACTAAGCCACAAGAGAAAGGAAGAAGAACTATGGTTTTAAATTCCCGAGCTGGGTGGGTTTTTTTCTCCATTCTACCACTGACTCCTTGCATCTGTTCTGCGCAGACTTCTATCATGACCTCCCAGCCCTAATTAGTCATTTATAGCCAAATTTCTGAAAGGTTCCAATTTCTCTGAAAAGAATTAGAGCCAAAATGCCTTGAAACTCTAGACTTAATCTTCCTTTGATTCATATCATAACTGCAAAACAGAGATGACAAGTCTTCCTTTCTATTTACATTGTAAACTCTTTAGAACAGCTACTCTCCTTTACTTATGATGAGCACCCAGATTAAACAGGGTATTTTAATTCAAGTAATAAATAACACAAAAACAAGGGAAGAGAAAAAACAGCTAAACTAATCCAGGTCCTAGTGTAAATCAGTGCTGCAAGAGAGAAGCATACCTTATTCCTGTTTTAGTGTACCACCAGAGCTAAAGAAGCAGCATATGTTCCCATCAACCTTCATGTTTTGCCATGTATGAGGTGTCTATTAAAGAAAGAATCACTTTTCACAGAACTCTAATTGTTGCTGGCAATACTGTAAGCACTGTGGTTGCATGAGCCTTAACCAACTAGGGAGCTTTTCAGTACAAATGCCTGTGACTGCTGCCATCTCCCTCCTGAAAAGATGATACAAAATCCAAGCCATTGCTTTGGCCAGCAAGACATCTCTCAGTTGTCTTTCTTTTGGGGCAGTAAGCCGCATGCCTGAAAGACTCCTAGGTAGCCTGGCTGTTCCCTAAGGTCTTACTGAAGCCCATGGGAGCTGATGTTCCTCACAACCAAGGCTGAAAGGCTAGTTGAAGGCTACGAAAAAGAAAGTCAAACGTGAAACTCAATATGTGACTATGAGCAAAGTCTGGGAACATTCCAAAACCCAGAAATATCAAGGAAAACACATGCGAAAGTTAAAACTGTTCTCCAAAATCACCACCAAAATGCCTGTGCAATTGGAAGCAGCATTTGTTTGCAGCAGTGAAGCCATCAAAAGTGAGTATACCAACACTTTCCAGGCCAGCAAGAAAGAATTCCCCACTGTGAAATCATTTTCTTTTTCATTTTAGACAGCTTCATTAAACATACTACACCAATGGAGGGACCCAGTGTTAGTATCTTAAAACAGTAGCTGTATATTGTACAATATATATATAACATATGTACATGCATATATGCATATGTTTTATATATATAACTAGCAGCATATAAGTCACAAGGCTACAAGACCTTTGGCAACCAAGGAAATGCAGCTACTCAAAGAGTGAGAACATATGATATTGAGCCTGGGTCAATGTGTGGCTTTTCCACAGTGATTTAACCAAAAAGTAAATTTGAAACAATATTTTTAATTATCTCTTATGATTAAGATGCATTTAGTTTATAGAGCCATTTCCTTCAATATCATAGACTACATCTATACTAATAAAGACAATGAATAGAGCTGAGCCTGAGGCCAAAAAAATTAAACCCAGAGGAGGAAATATTGATTAGGATTACCAGTTTATTAGACTAATATCACTGTTATATTTAACCCAGTGATTTTAGATTATTCAGTCTCTGTTAGGGAAATTTAAACAGTGAAGCAAAAAAGAAGCAGGTAATGCATTACTTTAGTTATATTTTAGTTATATTAATAAACATTCTTCTACTTACTGGCACCCTATTTATCTTAATTTTAAATATTAAAATTAAAAAATGGAAAGGGGAATGCCCCATTATTTTGATTCATGCCTTGTTATAAAAAAAACTTTTTTTTTTTTTTTTAAAGAACTATCAATAATGAAATGGAGTTTGGACAGATACCAAGCAGTCACATTAATTCCTGAGAAACAAACTAACTCAGTTTTCAAGGTCATATGGTTTGTCCTCTAGAGCCGGTCAGCTGAGCTACGTGATGGGGGGAATGCGTCCTTTTTTTCTCTACAAGGTCACAACATTATAATGTGTCGCCTGATGTTCTCTGAAAGCTGAATTCCTCTCAATGCAGATAGCCTTTTGGAGCACTTTTGGTAGAAAACTGAGATGCTGGAAATCTCCATAGAGGAGTGCTCTGATGGTGCCTTTAGCCTCCTGTCCTGGCAGTCAGGACAGTCCTAGGAAGGCCCAGAGTAACTTTCCTTTCAGAAAGAGTTGTAGTCAATAGTTAGTCAATACAATCAGGGATATTCATGCACCTCTACTGTTTGTGGTAGCATAAACAGTAGCTCTGGTTCACCAGTGTCATGGAGGGGGAATACATCTCATTTCTACAACTTTTTGAGCTCAGAGCAGAGATGCTGTTTTATCTTCTCTCTTTAATACTTTAACACATTTGGAGTAAATTTGCGTTAAAAATCATTTTGAAATGAAAAATCAAATGGATTTGACTTTTCTAAAGTTGAGGACAAGTAGTTTTGGTTATCCTAAAATTGAATTTTTCTGTAAATGAACTATTCTTTCCAAATATTCTATCAAGGCTGCTCCTATCTCATTCAGTCAGGAAGACGGTCAGCTGAGTAGGATGCGGGACTATTTTTCCTAAAAGATAAGGTGGCAGGCATGGCCCAGTTGACTGAGATGCTTTATTTCTCTCCTGAATAAGATGTTTCCTCTTTGAAGATGTATTTCTCTCCTGACTGTTTTATTTCTTTCCTTTGTTCAACTTCCTCTCCTTTTAAGTGGAAAAAAAGTGAGCAAAGATGTCACTCATCTATTGACAATCCAAAGATGTGGGCCCAGCTTGCAGTTAAATAACCATCCAGAAGGAAACAAAATCTCTAGTTTAGAAGTCTGGGCATTCTCCTGAGACCGTGGAGGCCTGGGATCCAGCCCTTGTGCCAGTGACTTTTTACTGTTGTATAGTGAAACCTTTGCTAGATAAAGGATGAGAATTCGGGTCTTTCCACTCTCAGTGCCCCTTACTTATTGGGATGTCACTGACTATTTGTTTGAGGGAGTCCTTCTAGCCTGATGGTTAGGTACTCCCCTCAGAGAGGCAGTATATTCAGAAATTCCTGCATGCTCTGGAAATCCCTGTCTGCAGGAAAGTCAGGCTGGGGATCTTCTCGTAAGAAAATACTGATGGCAAGCAGGTATGAAATGGGTGTTAAACCTCTCAACACTATTAATACTGAACCATGCCTTAAAACAGAATATTAGGCTCAAAGGGGTTTTGACTGTGGGGAATTTGAGGGTCTTAGTTTTGAAAATAAGCTGTTAAAGTGACAGCCAGCTATCTAAATCCAAATAGTTCTCTTGGTGACCTTGTGCTTAGTCTCACTAAACCACTTTTGCAAATAGTACCTAGTGATTTCTTAACTCTTACAGTACTTGTCAAAACACATAATTTCTTTTAAAATTATGAGCATTTTGCTTTAGTCACTTTGGAACTGGAACAGAATTGATAATATTAAGCAGTAATTAGAATAAGAGACAAGCAAAAAAGATACAGTTTTGGGAGTAAGGATTAAAAGCCAGGTGGTCCCCAATTTTAAGGAAATGTCCTCACCTCTAGAAGATATCATGGAAACGCTTGCATTCTCTCTGACTCGGCAAGCTTTTAATTATTCTGTGCAAACATCAGCATGGGAAAGAATGAGAACTTACTTGCTGCCCTTCCTCAGCATACAGCAGTGAGATCACTTTCAGAAGCATGTGTTAAAATCTCTTTGGACAGAAGATAAAATAAGAGCCCAAGTCTCCCAAATGTGCTGACTGACTGGATCTAGAATGGCACACCAGGGAAAGGATTATTTCTCCTTTGCCCTGATTTCATGAGACTCCTCTTCTAGTCAGTGTCTTGAAATCACAGGTCTGAGCAAGTACCAAAGTGTTTATCTTCTCCCTGAACACTGACTTATTGGACAGAGAGAAAGATACTACTACTTCCAGCAATGTTTTGGGACAAGGGTGGTGACCAGAGGTGCCGAACTGTAGAAGAGCTAAGTGGGATTTGAGGATCTTATCAGTATTTCCTATTGGCTACTGTAGGCAGTTCTTAGCTCAGCCAGCTGGTCTTGGGGAACCCCACTTTTGGGGGCCTAAATCTCCTTCAGTTTGTACAGGAGGCTGAGATCCCAGACACAGCTGTAGGGAGCTCTGTAGGCAGGCTAGCAATGAAGTCCTCAGCACTCAGTTTTGGAAAACCTAACCTTGCTGAATTTCATCCTATGTATCAAAGGCCAAGATTCTTAAAGGTAAAGAGGTTTTCATGTCCTAGTTAATTCAGTTCAAGTTACTTAAATACCTTTAAAAGCTGACTCTCAAACTTTTTCATACTAGAACTTTAGCTCTCAAATTATTTTGTGATTTTTGAGAGTTAAATCAAGGGGGTTGTGGTTACCCTTATTCTAGGACTTTTTTTTTTTTTTTAATATTTTGGTTTTCTTTTCAGATCTTAAAAGATCTGAGCTCACCTTACACAGTTTAATGGCTTATGTTATAAAGGTAAACATACATTTGCAAAGCGAGTACAGCCAGAACAGGTGACAGTCATAAAAATTCCTTTCAGATAAGGCAAAGAACCCCAAACAGCAAATCTGCAGGAGTCACTCTGGAGACTGACTTCAGTCTTCAGAGTTAAAGACTGAAAAAAAAGACGGTTACACTAACTAAAACCATTGGGAATGTTTCCTGCTAAAAACCTCACTCTTAAATCCTCATAGAATAACATATCACTCTATACACTTCCTATAGCAGATTTTTGCACTGTCAGTTAAGGAGAGCTCACACACACAATAATACTGCGTTACTAATTTTGGCTAACCAGAACATAGGAAGCAAGACTTTGCTTTAGGTCATTTCTGCTCGCTGACAAGAAATTCTCTTTGAAGACATACCACAAGAATAGATAAACTCATTAATCTCAAGAACATCCCCAAGCATTCTGGATATAGAAATCCTTTAGAAATATAATACAAAGTAGCTGAAGGTACACAAAACCTGATTGATCTTTAATTTGGTATTAAATCTCTTTTTGCAATCATCCAGCCCTTCAAGATAAGGGTGGTAGAAAAACTATCATTATCTTCATTAATTAGAAGATGAAATAACTTATGTCAGCAGCTAACCAAAAGGCAGCAAGAATTGACTAGTGTCAACCAAGGACAAAAAGAAAAAAAAGCATTTGAGCTATGTGAATTTCACAGCTTTTTATTTTTCATTTCTCCAGAGCAGATTTTCTGCCTTTCAATTTCCTGTAATTTTCAGGTATTCCCACTGTAAACTGTTTTGATTAAATGAATATTTTCACATTGCAAGACAGAAGTTGCATGAATCTATAGAAAGTCAATACATTTTTATTTGAAGTTAGCATTTTCCTAGAGATATATTTAAATATATGTATTTTAAAAGAGTTCTTCCTTTAGCAGTGTTTTCTGTTAGGTGGACCACTTTAAAGTCTGAAAAGTTAAGCAAAAAATTTTGTATTACAAGTTACTCTAAAGACTTCCCATGCTTCTACAGCAAAGGCTTTTATATCAGCTTTATAATCCAGAGAGGCAGAGAAAAAAAGAAATTCATGAGATTGAGACTGCTGCACATAGTGTTTTTTCCATCTGTTTTGTTCTTACTTTTAATTCAGTATGGTTTCCTGCTTTTCACACTCCAATTTGTTTACATAGATTTCCATCACTCACTGGGAAAGTCCTGTTTTCACTTTGTTGCTAGTGATAAGAAAAATCATATTTGTGAGACAGCCTAGGAAACCGAAACATAAACTTAAAAATTTTCTTGATTTAAAGGAAACTACAGCTGTGATTTCATAACCAATGGCAAAGTTGTACTATGGGCAATAACAACTTTAATGTCCAAAACCTTTAAAATCCTTCATCTACCCCAAGTACATTGAAATGACAATATTACCTTCTCTAAGGACTATGAAAAGCTGTTCTTGTTTATATGGATGCAAAATTCTTTAGCCTGTTTTTGTCTAAGAAGTTGGCTAAACTGAATTATCTGTATGTGTGCACCAGATTCTTGAGATAATGCTTTGTTTTAAAAGGTAACTTAAATATTTCCAAACACAAGCATTCAAAAATTGTGAACCACACATAACAAAAAACATGATGAGGATGAAGATGGTGAGTAGTATTTCCATTGGTTCTATGGCATTTAAGTCATTAGGATCTGTGAATATATCTTTGTTTAATGGAAGGTCATTCTTACTTAAACGATTCCAAGAACTGAGGCTTTAAGAAAAGTCTCTACACAGTCTATTTCATTAGGGAGAAATTAGGAAACAGAAGACTGAATTCCATTCCAAGTTATACCAAAGTGATTCAGGGCTTGGTTCTGCAGGGGGATATTGGCTTCGCTAGATGGCTCAGTACTTTTCAGGATTGAACCATGAGAGATCTTCTCCAGATTAACTGTAAGTCTATCACATTTAGGAATGTATCAACATACCTTCAAATTCAAAACACAATGCAATGTTTAACTATCAAGGTCTTTGAAAAGAGCATTTTTAATATACATCAAATGTAACAGGCATTATGTTATCAAGATATAAATATTAATGGCAAAATGGAAGAAAAGACTGTAAATGGAAATAGCTTGCCTGCAAGAAATACTAACTTTCTGTATTTTTCTGAGCAACAAGTACAACAGCAGCTAGAACAAGGAAAAAAATTACAGAATTATTTTATCATGAGGACAACTTTCTTTTGTGTTCTAACACTCCTGACACATCATTGATATATGTACATCGAGCAGTTCCTTATCCCTCCCATTGTCTGTCATTCCACAGACCATGCATTTTGATCACAATGTTCAACATTTGCTGATGGACTGATTTAGAACTAAAATATAAGGATTTTTTTCAATAGAAAGCAAGATTTTACTGCATTTAAGAGCAGTAGTCAATGAGATGTCATGTTCAAATGCCAGTTTCAGACTATCTTATTTGTATTTAAACGTTCCTAGACTACATTGGCACCATTATGGTTTCTTTTGCACAAAAAACTCAAACCCAAAACCACAAACTTCATCTATGCATCCTTTATTTTGATACCTAAATGACTCATTCACTGTTAAAACTAGAGGCAAAACAAATCCCTTCCCTATCAATACTGACAAGAAGTGCTTGAAATATTAAGATGAAATGGACTTATTAAAAATATACAATTCTGGCCTTGAGAGAACTCTTTTAAATACAGCAATGTCTGAAGGGAAGCAGAATGATTTTTTTTTCTTTGTGACACTTTCCAGGAGAGGTGGATGATTATGTGAACTCAATCTAATCATTTTTTCCTAGTTGCCAGCATGACACTTGATGTCTTTGAGCCAGACAATGGTTGTTATGTCACCTATCTTTCCTCTTTTCAACAACCAGGAAAACTTGACTATAACAGGATAACAAAAATAGCACCGCTAGAATGCTCATCTTGGGCCTGCTCACCTCTGGACAATGACCTACACTAGGAATCAGTGAACTTTTCTATACCACTTTTGCATAGGATATGCCATACTCTGGTCCCATGAGGTTGCCTTCAGGGTGCTTCTCTAGGCTCAGAGTCACCCTTCTACATTTTCTGGCATAATAAACACAGACTAATCAGAAAATACAAATTGAAGAGAAGTTCCAAATTAAAGCAAAGTACCCATTAAAGTACTCATTTTTAACAAAATAAATTTTATTCTGTGAGATAAGTAAAAAGAAAAAATGAAAAGTTTCTCCGTTTCAGATTCGCTAATTGTAAAATTATGTTTCAGAGGATTCAACGCAGAGGCATTGTTTCTGGCTATCTCTTTCTGATAACCACTTTTGTGCATAAATACACTGCTTCCTGTACACCCACTTTACATCCTGATTTGAAGACTAACTTATGCCATGGAAATTTTAAAAGTAATTCTTCAAACTGCCTTTCTAGAGTTACATTAATAGAGGATTTGAGGAAGTTACTGCTATTTCAGTAGCTCTTAATGTGCCTGTTGTGAGGAATATAAAATGCCAGAGAAAAAATCATTCTTAAATGTACACGCAAGTGAATTTTAGGGTCAGAGTTGTTTCATCCCATCACAACACAAAATGTTTTGAAGAAGAAACATTGTCTCCAGAGTTTCTCATCATTAATTTCACTCTCATGAGAGTTTTCCTGTTCTCACAGGGTCTAGCCTTTATTCAGTCTGTTTTATTTATGTTCTTTCCAGTTTGTAAACAGTGCATGCCTAAGTGCCTTGTTTTTAATGAAGTGTGACAGTAGTATTTGACTGGAATTTAGATAAATGAGCAGATAAATCTACGTTTGTTTTCTGCAAGTTTATATGCATATATATGAAAATATTAAAAATGCAGCTAGACAAAGATAACAAAGGCTGGCCTTTGTTACCATGTATTATGACTTTGCCCCCCAAAATCAAAAAATATTATGCGATCAGCAAGGTTAATTATGAGAGTCCACTTACTGTTGAAATAAAAGTATTGTCTATAATCTCTTGTGGAGTATTGTGGAGAATAATATGAGGGTTGTATGGAAAAGCCAGGAAAAACTGTGCTTATAAAAAAAGGAAGGACTTCTTTGTCCTGGGCAAAAGAATTGTAATTGCCATTTTCATTGATATCATCATGTATTATTACTGATAATACTTCAATAGTTTGAGATTTTGAGGATAAGGCTATAGCATACTAGGCACTACGCATAATAAGAAACAGCTCTTGCCCCAAAAGATTTACAAGCTAACTGAACTCAAGGAACTATTTAACTTTATTTTTCAGATAGAGCAGGTGACTTTTCCAAGGGCAAATCAGACAAGCTGAAAGTAAGCAATACAACCTGTCTGTTCTAGCACCCTTTGCTGAGTACCATCATCACAACCCATCCTTTCTTGTCAAGCAACAAAATTATCTCTATCAAAGCACTGTCAGAAAGTGTATGGACAGATAAAAGTTTGGGTGAATCACTGCTCATATGCAAACCCATTGTAATTTTGTGCACTTTTGAGACTTGGGTCAAAACAGTTTACAGATCACTGCAATAATTCAAGAGCTGAGGTACAATCAAACTGCTGCAAGTGCCTTGTTTTGTTACGAGGTAGATGCTGAAATGGAAACAGAAAAATACTTTAAATCACAGTATCGTTTCAGATGCCATTAACTGGAGAGTACGTAAGTTCAAATTGCAATGGGATGCACTGCTAAATCCTGCACAAATGTTCTATTCACTTGTTTTGTTGATAAGAGACACAGCAAAGACCTCACCGATGTTTTCAAAACATTTCCCAGGTTGAACAGGTGGCATTGAAGGTGTTCTAGGTAAAGGAAAGGACTAGCTGAGGCTGGCTGAGGCTGAGGAGATATTAAACCTCCTGGTTTGGTGAGTTGAACAGAGTAGGAAGTAAGCAAGATTACCTAGCTGTCATCAGTGAGGTGGCTAGTGGCCTGCCTACCAGGAGTCTGAGCATTACTGAACAGATGCCGTATCCCTTTACCAAGCCACCAATACCAACTCAGACCATTCAGTGAGGCTTCACGCAGAAGAAACTATGAGCTCTCTCTCCCTGGGCACGACCAGCCTCCTGTTAATGCCCCCAGTATCCCAAGGATCTTGTGTTTTGCCTCTATTTATGCTCAGAAGCTCTGGAAGCAATGTGACTTCCTTGTGTTTGAAGATGAGAGATCTCTGACAACAAGCAACATCTCTTTTTTGACATGGATATCAGATTCCATTTTCTTCCTGAAGAGATTCCAGAATCTGTTACTAGTGAGAACCTGTGATTTTACTTAAAGTGCAATACTTCTGTGACTGTGTACCTGAACTGAACTTTTATCTATTATTTACTTAGCAAATAAGGGCCTAATCAAGGACCCATTGAGATCAGTGGGAAAAATAATATTGCCTTTGGATCAGGCATTGAACTGCTCTGACATTACCTATCTGTCATTGAATATAACATATATAATAATCACTTTTTAAAATATTGTCCAAAGTTACCATACAGAAAGACATCATAATTTTCTCTCTTCTGTCCCAGAATTTAGCAATAACTGTCTACTGTACATGCATTTCTGGCAAGCTCCATTGTGTTAGTGACAATCAGTGACAGATGATAACAAACAGTTGGTCCATAACCTGAGAAAAGTCTTGATGGAATTATCACAACTCAGAGACTAGCTACTGCATGAATCTCCTTCCTTCCAGGAAACTGAGATTCAAAGCCCAAGCCCTGCACCAGAATACTGAGCATATGCTACCAATGGGAATATGCAAAAAGGGAAGCAAAGCACGATGGTGCTTGTTTTCAGATTAATCCAGGGCCTGACCAAATAGAAGGCATTGTCTGTCCCTGAGTTCAATAGCCTTTGAGTAGACTTTGGCTAACCAGTTTAAGGAAAAAATTTTTTTTTGAGTAACGAACGTATTATTTAACAGAATTATCCAAAACAACAGGACACCAAACTTAAATATAGCCAGTCATACCACTTAGCAGGTTCCTGATCCAGAATGCTCCTGTTTGTGCCTAGCAGCAAGAACATTGATAATATTCTGTAAAAGAGAGAAAGTCAAGCTCTGGGATAAAAAGAGGTTAGTTACATATTACAGAACTGTAACATGCTGCACAGTATCTGTGTGATGTCATTTGTTCAAAGAAGGCTGCATAAGTCTTATAAGCATCTTTTGCCAGATACACATCACCAATTACAAGTGTGAATGGGTCTGCAGCTGCACAGGCAGGTAAGCAGATCTGACAGTCTGCTGCTGCAAAAGGGAGGAGGACTTGCTTCCCTCCATTCTCGCATGCACACTCCATCCTCTGTCCTATTCAGTCCTCCCTCCCTTTCCCTCAGTTCCAGCTGCATCATCCCACCCTTTCTCTGGCATTCATCACACTCACTGGCTGATTTAACTCATTGAGATGTCACAAAACTGTTCAGTGATTTTCCTGGGTTTGTCTTCTGTAATTTTAGTGAGTTAAACCAGCTCAAAGAGGTATCTGACAAGTGCTGAAGTTGTCACAAGGTTAGTAGCAGGAGCAAGTGGCTAGGAGCAGAGGGAACAGAGAGACATAGAAAGGGAAAGCACAACCTCTATTCTCAGCAGTGGTGGGTTGTCTGTCAAACACAGTGCTTTCAGGGAACTGTACCCAACTGGTGGTAGAGCCCTTAGGACCTGGCTTTACATAAAGAGAAGAATAGTCCCCTCACTTTAGTGGTTTGCTTCTGTAAACACCTATTTAGCAATTATTTGCAGATAGGCTAAATATACAAGAACAAGTGTTGATAATAGAGCTGTTCGGAGTATCTGCAAAAACTCTCAAAACCACTTTTTCAAGGGTGAGCATATCCTCCACCTCAGCTCTATTCTTGGATCATTCACAGGGAAACTAAAGATGTTTGTATAGCTGCCCAGTGAAAAACTCAGCTGGCCTCCTTACTTTTCTTTCCACAAATGCTGTCCACCAAAGCACAATGCAAATACGTGAATAGTGAAGTGGCTGTTCAGTTTTCAAGCTTGTAGGAGCATGTACTTATGCCATGAATGCAAACATTTTCTCATAATTTGGCAAAGGAAAAAGAATACATTTCCCCTGAGAAAGAAAAAAAAAAAGAAAGAAAGAAAGAAATCAAGAGAAATAACCTGAAATAACTGTCTTAACAGAAACTCTTTGGAGAGGTAATCAGAAGCAGTTTTTACTTCCATGTAGATACATAAGATTAGACTACAAGCTCCCTACCTGAAGTTTATCTCGGTTACTTATGGACTGTAGAACCTCCCTATGCTTGTAGAGGATGGAGAAATCTGAACTGTGAAGGGGTAACTGTGATACAAATATATAATAATAGTTTGTTTATTTTGCAGTTTGCTCTTTGAATGGGGAGAAAACCAGAAGTTCCCACTTCTATATAAAACAGAATGGTTTTCCATTTAAAGATTGTAAGAACAGGAGATAAGTAAACTACCCAAGTACAAAAAGAGGCAGACAGACATATCTGGCTTTATCAGCCAGAAACAGAGCAGGAAATACATTATTAAATATCACCATCTACTGGATGTCAGCCTTTATTCCTCACAAATGGGATTCTTAAGCTTCTGTGGTGAGTTAACTTGTCAGACAAGCCTCTACTTCTGCAGATCTGACACTGCTCATATAATAGTTAGCAGGCTAAGGTTTATGGACCTTTTCAGCACCAGGTTGGGAAAAGATTGTCAGCATAATGAAAACAAACACAAAACATTCTGGGTGGTATAATACAGACTATGAAAATGTTGATAAGCCACAATGACAACTTAAAAAAAAAAAAAAGTGGGGGTAGTCAGGCATGGGGGCAGTAGCATTTTTTTGTTAATCAGTTTGCTTGTGGTATGTGTGCGTAGACACACACACACACAACATGAACTTCCCCCACTAGCCACTTGGGTGGCACATACTAACTGTTATTCCATGGCTGTGAATGCTATCTGCTCCCTCTTTTGGCTACATATTTGCATATTTGTGTGATACTACAGCAGCTCTGTTAGCAGCAGGGCTTGCAGAGCTTGCTGATGGCACAGGGCACTGACAGGTTGCACTCCCCTTTGCAGCTGCTGGGCTGGCCCTGCTGGGCAGTGAAGGATGCTCCTTCCCTTCCCTATGGAGGGCAGAGATCCCTGGCCCCCCAGTGAAGGACGGCCCTGTCCTTGCTAGATGCCCACACTTTGCATCTCTCCTCACCTTCTTTTTCCTTCAAGCTTCAGAGGAGCCAGAGTGTAGACAACCATTATGTGGTGGCAAGGGATGATGCGAGTGTCCAGCTCTGCGGTAGTTAGAGACGTGCTAAAATGCTGATGGCCTTCTTCTTCCCTTCCCTTTGCTTTCTATAAGGCTTCATTTGGCTGCATTCACAGAACCAGTGACCCAAGCCACCACAAATAAACAAATTCTTTAGAGAAATTATTTAGAAAAAGTTGCTGAGGTATAAGCATCTTGGGAAAGATTCAAGAAAAAGCTACAATAACTGTGCAAAGGCAAAGAAAATGTCCTTATAGTAAGTGATAATCTAAAGCCATCACTACAATTACTTTATCACAAAGGGAATGATTGAATAACAATTGGAAACAATATATCTAAGTTTATGGAGGATGCTTTAATGCTTTGACCCTTTAATTCATAGACAGATATTTCTCTAAAGAAATTAGTGTGATTAAAAACGTAATTTCTGGCTATATCTCTTCGAAAGGCATTTACAGTGACAATGCTAAATGTGTATGGGTTTTTGGTTAGCACTCTAACATGAGGAAAATACTCTCAAAATGTAAATACTGAGCTGTGGCAAGACAACAAATGGGAAAACTGTCCTGGTTGAAGTGTGGGTAGTTAAAACTGTTCCTTGTAATTTGTTATAGGAAATCAGAAAGGAATGGATCTTGGAAAAAGCTAGACTCATGCTATACTGAGGCAGAGAGAATAATAAAGACTAGTATTTTTAATGAGAAACTACTTTATTTCCTCATGATCTTCATAATGTTGCAACTCTAACAAATATTAGTTATTTTGCCTGTATCAATCAAATGCTGCTTTCTTCCTGAAATGTCTTCAAGCAGTGGAGAGTGAGTTGAAGAGACACTTAATTTGCTCTGAGCACCAGGAACCTGAGACTTTTATTTTAGTTCCAGAATATATCATCTTCCAGCCAAAATATGCCATGCTGGTGGCTTTTCCCCAGCCACCTTTCTACATGAAAGCTGAAAAATGACTAGAGGTGGCTACTGTAGAACTGGTAGCAGTGACTGCTGGCACAGATCAACTGCTCAGTTAATACAGCTCTCTATAAAATGCTTTACTATGTATTGCTGGTTTTGCTTTCTGTGGCTTGGTTTCATTCCCGATATGCTGCACCACATTACAAGTCCCTCCTTTCTTCCTTCCTCCCTCCCTCTCTCCCCTGCTATCTTCCTTCATTTTTTTTATTTCTTTTTTTGAGCAAGGTGATATGGTATCATGAACAAAAGTTCTGGACATGAAGACGGCTATCCATAATTTGCTTTTCTAATACCTTGAATGCCATGTGGCCATTCTCAGGTGCCCCAAGTCTAACCTGCTTTCATTTTAATTCATAGGACATTGCCAAAATAGGATTCAAAGCACAATAATGAGACCCTGTCTCCTGTTCATGTTGATGAATGCTGAAGATGTCTTCACTTTGAGATCTACAAGCTAAACACCACCAACAAAAAATAAGCGTAGCCTTGTGGAAAGACCAACTCTTCCTTAAGCACTCACTCTCTTTGATCAACTGCATCTAAATAACTGGCTAGAACTTCTAGTAGTATAAAATATCAAACATCCATTGACAGCAATGAGTTGCATCAGTTTATGTCATTGAGGATCTGGCCTTTTTCTTTAAACATGCAGTTAACATAACACTCACTAGTATGTACATCAAAAGATCTGTAAGTGCATTTGGAGAGAAATAGGTGTTAGAGTATACCAAATAATCCAGACATCAACACCATATCACAGCCTCTGCGTAGCTGATTTGTTTGGGGAGGATCTGAGATGATACAGTTTCCAACACTTACGTCAACATCATGAAGTTACACAGGAACAGATCAATAATAAATTGTATTTCTATTGCTTCATTTATCTTCAAAATATTTTTCAGTTCAACACGCAGAATCCCTCATGCTATTGTCAAGTCACACTAGTATAAATAAGACTGGAAACATTTGGTTTCTATGTGCTGTTTTGACAAACAATAAAAAAGAACATTGCAGCAAGATGAAATGGTGTAATACCTGACTGCAGATATAAAAGATATTTCACATGTAAATTATGGACAATTATTCTACTATGCAGCAGAGCACATGTATCTGAGTGTTTTATCCAGGTTGTATAAAAAAATCTGATGAATGTTAACGCAATTACACCATTACAAAACTCATCTTAAACCAAGCAAGACTTCCTAGGCTCCCACTACAGACAAGGAAAAGAAACAGATTCTCAAAAGGATGATTTGTTCCGGTTGGGTAATGTAGCTGGTATGATTTATCCCTGCGAGACACCTTTTTATCTCCTCTGATTATAAAGGGAGATTGAGGCAACAAAATTAGTCTCAGAAATCTAATTCTGAGACAAAGTTAGACAAGATATATCCCATGCTTCATGACCAGGGACAAAGCAAATACCATGACTGCTATAAAAAAAAAAAAATGCAATTTTGGATAGGAGAATAAAGAAACAGATTCTGTGGATGGATCTGGTAGAACAGTTCTTTTTCAAATGGCATCTAGATTTCACTCAATAATGAGCAATATGCCAGTATCACGGTAGGCCCTGAGTTCTCAATGCATGCAATGCCAAATGATACTATATTTCCTAGGCACTCACAATACTGGATGTCTTATCCTGTATGGCTCCAACTAGCCGTACTCTGCATCTGCCCCCCTCCCTGACCTCTCTAAAAAGGAGAGCGCAAAAGTCATGCCTCTTGGGTAGACTGTCCACTCCAGCAAGTGGGGGTCCAAAGGGGCAGTAGGATGCCTGCTCATCTCAGGTTTTGTGCCTCTCCCTTGCTTCAGCAAAAGCAGGAACACACAGGGCTGCCACTCAGAGGTGGTACAGGAATCTCATAAATGGAGTGGGTGAGGAAAGGTTTTGTGCTGAGCTAGCCAGTCTGTTAATCCAGAGGATGGGAGAAGAGGAGGAATATGTCCCAGTGCCCTCTGGTTCATTTTATTCTGCAGTGTGCACCAAAGAATAAAGTCACCAAGACCTCAATGTGGAGTTAGTGATGAGAAAGACAAAAATAATACCCTAGTCCAACACAAAGCACCCTGAGCCTCTCTGGCCTCATCTCCAAACAGTAGAAAAACAAAAATAATACCCTAGTCCAGCGCAAAGCACCCTGAGCCTCTCTGGCCTCATCTCCAAACAGTTTAGCAGCATACAGTACTTTCTGGTAGTAGTGTCAGGAAATGTTCAAATAGTGTTTCCCATCACTATGCCTCAGGCATTGTTCATCAGAAACTAACATCTTGACTAATGTAGGGTGTGAGATCTCTATGATCCCAGCTACCTGGAAAACTTAAAACCTAGCTCTTCTCAGCTATGTCAGTAAATGTTTGAAACACAGATGAAATAGTCTGGTTTAGCCTTTGGGAAAAGATTTTCTTTCTTATTACATCACTTGCATAAATATCTACATTTATGCAAAATATGAACTCACATGCTCTGAAATTCCTGCCTCCTTTGGTTTCTAAGTCACGTATAGAACATCTACCTGTAATCAGCTAAATAAAATAGGATATTCCCTTCCCACCTGTTGCATTATTTGTTGAATGCTGCTGTGCTCAAATTTGTCCACAGTGCAGGAAGAGATGCAGTCCCTGCTGCAGAAGTCCTGGAGTCTGTTCTTTTAACCATGTTGAGGCTATAGGTGGACAATAGCTTAAAACTTGAGTTAGATTCTGAAGATTTGTTTCTAGCATGAAATTCATTTTGAAAATTTTGGTTTATCAGTTCAGAGATGCATTTGCTATAAAGGACTCAGAGCACTTTTCTAGACACAATATGAGCCTTGGAAGAGAGTACTAGGGTAAGAATGGTAAGCGACAATGAATGCAGTATGTTTTGTTTATGTGAAATATGACCTTTCCATCAGGATGAATGCTTCTGAGATTACATCAAACAAAAGAGAACTAGTAGTTAACTCCTGGAGGTAAAAAGAATAGCACACGTGTTAGTCATTTTGTAAGAGACCTCTTGAGTTGTCTCAAATCAACACTTCTCAACAGGCAGGCGCGACCACTTCTCATGTTTAAGGTCCAGTAAATGGAAAGTGGATCTGAGATGTTTTGCTTCTGTTGGAATAAGTGCTTCAGAATGCATTAGAAAGGGAAGCTTGCTGCAGGGAAGTGAGGGAAATGAACAAAAATGATAACAAAGATGCCATAGAAAGCGGTGTTAAAGCAAGAGATCTCTGGCTCAACAGACTCTGGTAAATGGACTTGAAAATGTAAGCAGTGTGGAGGAGTGGTTTCTAGAGTGCTAGGAACTGGATGGATGCAGGAATGGTCCGAGAAAAGGCAATGAGGGTTGGGATAAGTAAGATAAAGTTGAAGGCCAAACAAAGGCAACTGTTTTAGTTCAAAAATGTAAAGGTATCCATTTTTTTTAGGAAGTTTACAAAATCTTGGCAGCCCCCCAAGAATGGAAAAAAGCAAAGAAAATTAGTTGGAGACTGCAAACTTGTGGACAACTACCTGAGCTTCTTGGCTGGGGTTGGCAGTCCATGTTGGCAGTTCCATGATGCCACTAAAACACCACAGATTCACCATGCAGGTACCAGAAATAGGAAATTTAAAGCTACTCTGAGAACTATGGCTGCCGAGAAGATATACTCTGAGGAATGAAAAAGAAATCTTCAGCAGTGATACAAAATGGCAAAGAGGAAAGGTAAGCTCAGGTTCCACTCTGCTGATTAAAGCACTATCAGAAAAAAGGTCTAACCTGTTGGGAGAGAAGAAAAGGATATTGAAAGGTCCTTTCACCATCAGCAAAGTAATGGCAACAGAAACAATGAGATTACTGCCAAAACTATCAAAAGTATTAGGAGGCAGGAGTAACACTGGAAAATGCAATGAGATGGGAGGAACTGGTACAGTCAATTTAATTTTACTGGTCATTTTTTATTAATGAAACAACAGGAAACCAGAGAGGAGATGTGATAACTGTCCTCAAATGCCTAAAAGCTGATGAAAATAGAACAAGAGTAATCTTTTCTCCATGTTCTCAGGTAGACAGAAAAGAGAAGCAATGGACTCAAACTGAAGGGAGATTGTTAGACACTAGCAAACCTATTTTGCAGATAGACTAATAGATGATCTGAGTATGATGGCACTCTCCATCACTGGAAATCCTTAAAAACAGGTGAGATGCACAGCTTTGGAAATAATATGGGTATAATTATACCTATACATAATCCTGCCTTTGTTCTGTGGGAATGGAGTGGATGGACAAGATGATCTCTTCCAGACTTTTAAGTCTTTCAGCACTGTATTCCATGATTCTGAAAATGAGACTGAGTGAGAGAATGGGAGAATAAGGACAAGAAAAAATTCAGGAATGCCAGCAGAAATGAAGTAGCAGATGATAAGATACAGTGCAGGCTAACCTGAACTGGAAGAAAATGTGTGCACACTGCCAAAAGGTTTTGCATACTGTAAAACTATGAGTAGGGAGAGACACCTATCCCTCCTACCTATCAGTAGGAGAGACAGGACCATAATGACAAGAATTATAGACTCAGCTGAACAGCAATCCCTGTGAGTTTGCAAAGAGATCCAGTACCAATCTCAAACTTCACAAAAAGTAGACTATATAGCAAAAGGATTTGCTTTATTGCCACAAGTAAACAGTTCAAACTACCAGAATTTCCCTTCACTTGCCAGGATTATCTTTTCCTTTTATTACTTTCATTGTCAATGATTTCATACAGAACCTTGTTGAAACATTTTGAGTTTATTAAAGAGCACTATCATCAGAGGAGAATAATTTACATTTAATTTGTTGTATGTTACTTATAAAAACTCTCACTTACATCTATTAGTTATAGAACAGATATGTTTGCTCCCATACTGTGGCACTGGATGAGGTACCTGTTCTCATGCACGCTTTGAACATTGTGTGTTTACTTAGGAGCACTGGCCTATCTGCTTTTCTTTCTTTACAACTGCAAACATATGCTTAGTTTTATACAAAGCTGGTCACAGCACACGGCAATCTTTTACTGGTTTTGAAAGAACAAGTAGATGACTGTTTGTATGAGCCAGAAAGGATTACTAAATCCAGGCAGAACTATGTACCAAAAAAGCTCTTAAAATCATCATTAATTTTAGGTAAAGCTAATTAGAGCAGTGCCTGGCCCTCAGAAGGGACAAGAAGGGACTACAAATAGCTGGTTACCCCAAGGTAGAAACCAGCTGGTCCCTGGACCAGACCTCTGATTGAGTTAATCTCTGTGTTGATCATGGCTGTAATTCTGTTAGTTTCAGTGGAGATATTCTGAAATAATAGCAAGGGAGAATCCTGCCCCTTCACAAGAAACATTACATTTAACTTCATATTACCAGAAAAGACAATGGCACAGTAGATTCTTCTCACAGAAGATTCAACACAGCAATTAGTAGTTGGGAGGATTTACTATACAGAGGAAATACTGATCCCTGCCAGCCAGATCCTGAAGTACTCTGCTCAGTCAAAAGTCACTGAGAAGTCCGAGTCAAATGCAATTTTACAGTAACCTCAGTACAACGATGTTGAAAGCAGGAGCTGAACTGGCCCAATGAGTTATGCTGAGAATTGATGCCCTGACAGAGAATTTAGTGTCATACATGTAGTAAGAATAGGTAGGGTACATGAGAAAAATAAATGTTTGAACAGAGTAACCAGTAAATTGTACATTGTAATACGTGCTTGAACCTGTCCAGAGTTCTGAAAAGAACACAGAAAATGTCATTCTTCCTAAAAAAAAAAGGGGGGGAAGAAAAAAATGATTGAAAAATAAAGAAATCCCCATTTTAAATGTCACAAAACAATTGACCGCCGCCGCCCCCGCCGCCGCCGCCGCGGGCTGAGGGAGCCCAACGGCCGCCCCTGCCCCCGCCGCCGCCGCGGGATGGCGGGGGAAGAGTTACTGCCTCACGCAGGCGGGAGTCGTCGCCGGCGGGAGTTAATGATTAAGTCCCCTGTAGATCCGCTGCGGGCCGGCTCCCCTGAGCCTCCCGGGGCTCTACCTATGCCCCGTCCCCTCCTGGCCAGGCGGGACCGGCTCCCCGAGCTGTGAGGAGGCAGGCAGGGGACGGGAGACCTTCCCGCTACCGCGTTACAGTGCCTTCCAGGCCCGCACCGAGGCGGAGCCCCTGCGCGGGTGCGGGGGCAGCAGCGGTGAGGAGGGAGTGGCGCCGGGCGGCCGCCTCTCCCCACCCGGGAGCCATGCCGCCTGCCTGGAAGGCGCCGTAGGGCACACTTGGCCCTCGCCGCCGCCGCCTCTCCTCCCCTCACGCTGCTGGCGCTCGGGCGGCACCGTCTCCCGCCGAGGACCGCAATCCCGCACAAGCCCATGTCTGCGCCGGCGCCCCCCGCGCCCTGAGGCCCCCGCCGCGTCCGCCGCGTCCCGTCCCGTCCCGTCCCGTCGCCTGCCGCCGCCCATGGGCGCCGCCTGCACCGCGGCGGGGCAGGGCAGGAGCCAGTGAGGAGCATGGCCAAGGGACCCGAGAGGGAGGACGCCTTCCTGCACCTCCCGGCGGCGCAGGGAGTCTCCCCTGCCGCCCACGAGGACTGCTACGCGGACCTGCTGGGGAGAGGCTTGCTGCCCTACGCCGAGGAGGGGCTGTGCGCCGCGGCGGGCGCCGAGAGGGGGCTCCCGGAGCCGGCGCTGCCCGCCGGCATCAAGTCAGGTAAGGGGTGCCAGCGGCGGCCCCTCGGCTCCCCGCAGCCAGGCTGGGGCGGGCGGGAGCCCGGGCGGCCGCTGCTGCCTCGGGAGCCGGCGGGAGGCCGCGCCCTGAGGCCGCGGCGGGCAGCGCCGGTTCAACGGGCGCCTGGGGGGCCGCGAAGCGTCGGGACGAGCCGCCGCGCCGCAGGGCCGTGCTGACGCGCTTGGGTTTCTCTTCTTTTCCCTCCCTCACGCCCAGAAATACATTTTAACAGCGAAGTGCTCTCCTCGGAGGAGGAGGAGGATGCAGACACTCCCGACGGCAAACTAAAAGCCGCAGACAAGAGCCCGTCTCCGAAGAAGAGCATCACGCGGATCATGAAGGACAAGAAGAAGCAGACGCAGCTCACCCTGCAGTGGTAGGGCTCCCGCCGCCGGCTCGCGGGGGCGCCGGCCGTGCCGCGCAGCGGGGCGCTCCCCGTTGGCCGTGGGCTGCCAGCCGGGGCAGCCGCGGATAAAGCCCTGCTCGTGCCGAAGGGGACCTCTGCTTAAGGACTGAGGAAACGAGAAAAATTACATCTCATAGTTCCTTTAGAAATATTTGTCGTCTGTTTTGTTCGACAAGCCTCATCTGCAAATAAGGGCCCTCAAATTTCTGTTTCTTTTTTTTTTTAAGTTTTATTAACAGAGGTTTATCAGTTAACACAGATCTGTCAGGAAGTGACGGTTCTCACAATACGTGGCCATCTATGGAAGCTCAAACTTATTCAAGCATAAAGTCACTAAGTATCAGTTCGGTACCTGAACATATAGTACACGTATCTAATATAGAATTAAAATTAACTTAATATGTCTTCCTGATTGTGCAGGAATACAATATTAATTGGTGTGTATTATCAGTTAACTGAAAATCTTGCAAAATGTAGAAATGAAGCATTACTTAAGATTTAAATTTGTAAATGGATGTTTTTAATTATCCTTTAAGACTGTAACTGCTAGTATTTCATGGTCTTATAAATTTTTTTTTACATTACGTTCTGCCATCGAGAGAAGTCCTAAACTTTACTTCATTTTATCTGGGCAAAAATTAACCAAATATGAGGTCAAATTCTGCAGACATTAATTGGTAAAGGTCCCTATTAATGCATTCTTGAAATTAGGGACCAGTACTGTTGAATTAAATGGGAACTTCGTTACAAAATGCAGACTGTAAATCTAGATTTTTCCTTATAACTGAAAATCGAGAGTAGTCCAGATTTCCCATTTTTCCAGTCTAGTTTACATCTGACTTATTAGAGCAGAGAGTAAATTCTAAGGAGCTGAGTCTAAGGAGTGAGTGCAAAATTATTCCATATGCAGTGTTTACTACACAGGGTTCTCTTAAATGTTTATGTATTTTGAGAAATAAATTAATTACACATCTTTCCAGCAGCAGCAAATAATGGAAACTGATAAAGAAACGAAACAGGACAAGAATGAAATTCCCAGCCATTACTAGGAGTTCAGTTCAAGTGAGGATAGCTAGATTTTACTTCAACTTTTAAAATATCATTTTAATGACCATCAATAGCCACTTGTAACTTGTAAACTGTTTAGGAAGCTGTATACAAAATGCACCCCCTTCAAAAAATGCCAGTTCTTTGATTTTCATAATGGTTTGGTCAAGAAACAGCTTCAGGTCCAATGTGAAAATTAAAAAGCAAAAGTAGGAAGAAAAGAGACATTAGCCCACGTGTTAACAATACAGTGGGACAGAAAATGTAAATTCAAGCCTCAGCTCTATTCAAGCAACAGATTTAAACCCAAGTCTTTCACAGTCTAGTTAATGTTCTTATTTTCAGTGCCAGGCTAGCTCTTAGACAGTGATCGTTTAGTTATTTATAGAAAGCAAAAACATCCAGAAATTTTAAAAGACTGATTAAGAAGAGGTACCCAGCCCCAGTTTTTCCATATTTTGCAACTATCCTAACCACCAAATGTGGAGTCAGTATCTCTCTAGTGACTGTCTTGTTTAGTAGGAACTCATCTGTGTGCTGTCATGGAAATTTTCAGTAAAATGAAGAGAGAGAAGTTGCAAACAGCAGAAGGAACCTAAAATGGGGAGACACACCATGTTGCTTCTTACTCTGGCAGACTCTTTTTCTATACAGGCTGGAAGAAAACTACATTGTATGCGAAGGAGTTTGTTTACCAAGATGCATCCTTTATGCACATTATTTAGACTTCTGCAGAAAAGAGAAGCTGGAACCTGCCTGTGCTGCAACTTTTGGGAAGGTAAAAAGTAAATGTCTTCATCATTTGTTAGACTAATTTTTTGATAATATCACATTCTAGTACGCCTGTGTCATAATGGCTCTCAAAATCACGTTTTCTAATGTACATGGAATCAAACCAAACTACACTTTTACATATCAAGGGATTTCATGATGACAACTTTTGGAGAAAGAAATTGAAGTTTCCTTTGATTTTCAGTGTGAAATAACAAAAAGGCATTCTCTCCTAGAGCTTTTATTTTACAGTGACATTGGTAGGGTTCTTTCCACAGAAACAGATCTGACATGGAGGACACTTTTAATTAAACTAAAGGCTGTGTGTAAAGTGAGAAGTCACACAATGAGCAATACAGAAGGGGAATAAAAATTGATAATACAAAGAGCTCCTGAATGAAAAAATGTTGATTCATCCTCTTTTCTACCCTCCTCAACAATTAATCCTGAAATCATTTAATAAAAGTGAGATGTGAACTCTCCAAATTAAATCCTGAGTAGTTAGTGAAACAGGAAACCAAAAATGCTTCAAGGATCATCTTTTCTGAAACACTGCTGATCTATTCATTGTTCATAGATAGCAAAATGCATTAATTTAATTAAATAATAATAATGGATTTAAAATCTAGTTCATAAAATGTTCACTTACTAATTTTTTCCTCCTGAACTGGATATACTGGAAAAGTGTGTGTCTAATTTTCACTATACAGTTTAAGTATAAATGAGGAAGACAACAGTTTTCCATTTTAACAGTGCTTTGATTGTGGTTTATCTATTAGATGTGTCTATTAGATCTGCCTCTGTTACTGAATCAGTTTTTTTCTTCATAAACTTTTTGCCTTAAGCAGCATTTTTTACAGGAAGGCCAGGATGATTTTAGGGCACTAGCCTCTACCTCAGTGACAGACTGTTCTGCTTGACTTGGATTAAATCACATAGCATTAATTCTTAATATGTGAAATAGCGTTAACAGAAACTTTTGTTTTCTGCATGCATAAATATATTAAAGACTGTGCAGCGCTTTGATAGTGGAGGACACAGAAATACCCATGAGGTGCATATTTGCTTGCCTTAACCTTCAGATCACACTTTTCAAATAAAAAAACCAGTTCATTTTTAGTTGATTGACCTTGAAAATGAAATAGCTGGAGGCGAAATCTTTTCCTGGTTCTCTTTAGATCTCTGGAGCAAAAGATACAGTTGTACTTTGGGGGCCTGTGTGGGGCAGCATCCTGCTGAAGACATGTAGAATTTGTGTTGTAGAAGTGAAAATGGAAAGGGAGTATAAGCTTTATTTTAAAGGTGGGAAAGCTGGAGGTACACAATGAGATCAGCCAGGATAGAAGTACCCAATTCTTTATATTGTCACCTATATATCAAAAATATTTATTCATGGATTACATTAGGCCCTATGTTTATTTATTTATATATTTACAATTTTTTCCACAAGAGATGCCTAAGGAAACATACCATTGTTAGAAATTGATATGGTTATTTTCTCTTCAGACCATTCGTCAGAAATTCCCCCTCCTTACCACAAGGCGGCTTGGAACAAGAGGTCATTCAAAGTAAGGCACAATTATCTATACATCCATTTACAGAAAATGTTCTAAAAATTGCATGTGTTTCAATGTCTGTATAAAATACATGAACTGACAGGAGGGTTTACTCAGGTAGCAAGGTATTTGTGGTATCTTTCATGTACATGATGAAACCGATACAGGGTTTGAATTTGAAAACATTACTGCAGGCATATTTTCTAAAATTAAACTGATTAAACTTCTAAAACTTGTGATTATAGAGTTGTGAACTTGTTGGAATGTATATATACACACATATATAATATTTAGTCATTTATTTGTTGCAACTGTTAATCTTTCTATACACAATGTGCAATTTAGCTATGAATTTATTTGCCTTTTTGCAAATCTGTCAACTTTCATTCTGTTCTCTCCATAACAATATAGGTTTCTTTTTGTTTGCTTTTTTTAACCTTAGAAATATCAGAAATAGCTAGCTGAGGCCACCCTAGTTTTGCTGAAGAGTGCATTGGAGATGTTATTCACAAACTTTAGCTTTTGTTAGGGTTTAAATGAAGTTGGGGAAAAATTTCAATTCAATTTTTACAAAGATGCTCTGTTTCTTGACTATGTTCAAGTATTTATTTTAATAATTATTAATAAAAAATCCAAAGGAAATAAAGCCCACATAGAATAATTTCCTTTTTTAATCAAATGACATTTTTTTTCATAGTTTCTGACACAATCTTACAAATTCATAATTCACAGAGTTTTTCAGGGGAAACAGAATAGACATATCCTATATTATATAGAGGAAAACTGGAACTGAAAGTCATTTTTCCTTTTAAAGATGACCTACAGATACTGAAAAGAAGGTTTTAGAGCAGAGTTACTATTAGAAAGAAGCTCTGAATAATTAAACATCTTTTTGGGGGGGAAAGAGGGATTTCATTCATTGCTGTTGTGGTGAAGTTCAGCTATGGTTATAGGTACAAGCCGATGTAGTATTAGCCAGCTTTGTAGCTGGACATTTTCTGCTGGTATTGTGTTTAGGTTTTGAGGAGATCTGGCATTCACAGTATGTGCAGGAATAAATGATAACTTACTAGTTCACTAGTGTCTCAGTTAAGTCTTATTCAGGTTCATAACTGAACATATTTGGAGAACCACTTTCAAGTTATAATGAATGAGAGAATACAAGAAAAGAAGTCCTCTGAATGCTCCTTATACTTTTGATCTGATTTGTCTAATAAATTGATAAGCAAGACCCAAACAGAATCCAAACTTCCAAGATGTATCATGTATGTGAATAATTTAAAACACAGTATATCAATGTACGTTAAGGTAAAGGGGTATGTTTCAGACCTAATAAACATGGGGATGTAGCCACAAAATTAATCAGGTCAGGACCTGCATCACTATCTGCCCCTTTTCTCTAAGACATTTAACAGTATTAGCACAGAAATACTTCACATCCAGCATTTCCTCAGCAGACCCCACAGCCCTGCTGAGCTTGATAGTATTAATGTGTCATATTTTCATATGGATTAGCTGTTCTTGAACAATTTCTTCAAAGAGATGAGGCATCTGCAAGTTTTGTTTGAACATCTGGCATTTGTTTCTCTTTTTTTCACCAGACTTTTCCACAGAGACTTTTCCTCTCTGACTCACATTTCCACTAAGGTACATTTACATTGTTCTGGCTGTGCAAAAAAAGGGCCTCACAAGAGGCATAAGTGACAATAACTCCAGTTCAGAGACTGTATACAGCAGCAAATAGACATAGAGAAGTGGCAATATAGATAGTAATCAGGATCTTCAATGTTTTGTGGACCATATTTTCCTCAGAACCGTATACTCACTCAGGACCACACTCACTTCTGTCTTCATCAGGTAGCAGTTAATCACACAAGTATCATTTACAGAAGTATTTCCATTAAATGAATGAGCAAATTAATTGACTGTTCACCAGTTTCAGTAAATGACTAGTTACACTCTGCCCTTGAGTCAGCATGGACTCTGAATGTAAAATGATTCTGTGTTGAGCAAAGCTGTGTTACTGTGACTGTTAAAAGACACTAGCATTTAAATTCTATTTTTTAAGCATGGTAGTGCACTGACATTGTTTTATTTCTGTTATTGCTGTCATTATTTGGACATAATATTAGTAGGAGCAGTAATAGTCCTAACAACTATTCCCCACAGTGATGCTTTGTATTGTGGTATTGCCTAGGAGCTCTAATCATTGTCCAGGGCTTTACTAAGTTAGATGCTGCAAAAGCATGAAACAAAAAGAGAACTCCTCTCCAAAGAAATCATCATTCTCACATTGAAAAAAAAAAAAAAAAAAGGCTAACTCCCCAGGAATAAAGTTTGTTGCTGTCTACTACATATCTTATACTCAGCAATGCATTTTCAGAGCATGGGCATGGTCAGAAGGCAAAGAAAGTCAGTTCCCTTTTCTATCAACGTCAAGGTGGCAGAAATTATTCTTCAACACTGAAACTAGCTTGAAAGCTTCAACTAGAACTAGCTGAAACACTGAAACACTGAACCAGGCCCTTTCCAGCATTCTCATGAGCATGGATTGTGTTTGAGAGAGAGTAATTAGGATGCAGGTCTAAGCTGTGAGATACACAAATTTTAATTCCTCCTCTTCTTCTGAGCAGTGTTTGTTACCTCAGGTTCTGGGCAAAGGAGGGACTAAAAATGTGTCTGATAAATCCTAGAACTTTGATCTTCAGAGTCAGAGTCTCTGTATGTTACATCCAACAAACCATCTGTACTAAAGTTTTTGTCAACACTAAAACATTTCTTTAAAACACTCCTCCCCCTTGGAGAAGAAGGTACAACACAGTGGACACAATTTTGTTGGATAAACAATATTCACTCATCTCTGATGCCCATGCTAATCGCTCCAGATTGCTGAATGGTAGAGGAGGTCTTCTGTATCCCTGTTAAGTGGGAGAAGGCCCAGCACAATAAATACTGCAAACCCCTCTCTTAGATTAGTATTTCATAAGCACCAGCTGTCTTTGGAACAGGTTCTGGATCTGCCTTTTTGCATAGGTAATATTGTACATACTGCAGCAACTACTAGAATTCAGTTATAATCGTCATAGTCCATGAATTACCTGAAACAGCTATTTGGGAAAGTGTACTTACTGCTCAGACCATACACAAAGAAGGCTTTTTGAGCTCAAGTTACAATTTAATTTCTTTGTAGACTTTGATCAATGCTGAATCTTAGCTTTTATCCATCATGTCTGAAAACTATTATCTTATTTATTAGGAGTGATTTAGTGGGTTAATAAAACTGATATGGCAGCTGGCCCTCTGATAACAAGTTATTGCAAGTCCCTGAACAGCTTAAGCCTATCATTTCCTTATCAGCTATCATTTGTGTCAGTGTATGCTAAAATCAGGACTACTAGTTGCATAGGAACATATGTTACAACAAACCACTGAAATTTAAAGAGGAAAGCAGTTCAGTTTGTTTCTTTTAAAGGTTTGTTAAGAAAATTGAGAATAAGTTCCTTTTCATGACTGATTTCATTTCATGAATTATGTGATAGAAATACAACTTAATAAAATACATATATACTGTACATGCACATACGTATATGCATTCAAAGAGACAGAAAGAGGATACCTGAAGTTGTGGGTTAAAGATGTTATCAGTGTGTCTGGGATGGGTATATTACTCACAATAGGGATCCAAAACAAGCTGTTCAGATAATTACTTCAGGTTATAATAGAATAAAAATCTTTATACCTTAATACTCCGTAAAAGTATGCCAGATAGAACTTGAAAAGTACAGACTATGATTTTTTATTGGTTCTGTGTCATGACTGAAAAGCTGGATTTTTTTGGTACTATAAATTCAACTACACAAATCACTAAATGAAATTAGAAAGATAGTTACCACGCCTTTACGACAAACTGAAAAGGTACTGAAAATATCTCTTCTTTACATAACAAAATGTAACAATGTTAAACTCTGATATCTTGGGACATTCCAGAGCAGGAACAAATATTTTGCCTGCCACTGGAAACCTGAGAATCCAAGTCATATAGCAGTTCCCATTTCTAGCCCAAATATGGTGATATTGAATATCAACTCAGATATTGAATAACCCAGATATTGAATCCTAAGCTTGTGAAGAAGTGTTGCTTTTCCTTGGCCTCTGGCACACTCCAACTTTAGCAGTAGGGAATTACAAATTTGTGGTGAAAGTGGGAAGTTTTACTTCTAAATTTTAAAAAATAACATGTGATTGAAACAGAGATGTGGGAAGCTGGAATGAGACGTAGGCAACTGCTTGCTTGCATGGGCAATGAGAAATATAGCACTGTGCATATAACATTTTTAAAGAAGGGATCATAGCTCTACCTAGTGTTTCATCCAGTTCAATGCACAGTTAATGTTTTTTTAGAGAATCCGTGTGTGTATATTTCCAATACCTCTTATGTCACATTTAAAATAACTTAATTTTGATGAAAGAAAAAAAAATGCTCATGCCTTTAGCATTTATGTCAGAGGTCTGTCTAATATTAGGAATTTTCAGATGCAGGTGTTTGGCCCAAGCCCATCTGCTTAATGGCCCTAAACCAGGAGTAATGGATGAAAACCTTCATGACTTTAATTCATAACACAGGTGACACACTGCTGTATATGAAATGGAGAACAACTGCCTAGCATTATGACATTTAATGAAAGGTCCCACTTGCATCCTAACACCTTGAAGTGTCACTTTGATTTGATCAATCAGCTCTGACTTTATTGGATAAAAAGGGAGCTGTTGTGAGCAGATGGTCCTACTTCTGAGTTTTAACAGATATTTAAAACTAGTTTACTGAGGTATACCTCACCACATCAAAATCCCTCAGAAAAATGTACTTATGAGAAAGAACTGATATTAAAGAAATAGGTGAGAAACTTTTGGTCTTCCTAAGGGTCACCAGGTGCCACTCGACTCACAAATTTCAGGCAAGCAATAAAAGTAGTGATATGTTTGACAGTGGCCACTTTCTGTCACATTTTCTTAGCTGTAAAATCCTGAATGCACACAGCAGGCTGCCCAGAAGTAGAAGGACTACTTCAGCTGAAATTTGCAAAGCCACCAGGGCAAAGTAAACATATCACCCTAATAAAAATTTTCTTAAATATCATTAGTATCTAATGCCTTTAGTCAATTTTGGAAATATAAAGCATTTGAGTTTTTTGTTCTTATCTATGTCTATCCCATACAAGAGCAAGCAGTAAGCTTGTTATTTTTTTGTTAAAATGAGCATTACTGGAAACACTAGAAAAGAGCTGAGAATGTTTCTTCATGTGTTCTATGAACTGTTTGCTGGAGGCTTTGTATCTTAAACATGCACATTTCTTTAAGCTTTTGAGTAGTTTCAATGAAGTCAGTGCAATGACTCTGCTTTTAAGCATGTGCTTAATTGTGATGCTGGATTAAGGCCCATATTGTGTGTCTGTCCACTGTATGTTAAGCACATCTGAAGGCACAAGTGTTTCATTTTTGCCCATGTCTATTTTAGTTCCTTGTTGGTTCTCTTGGTGGCAACTGATTCAACAGTGAACTTCATTACATTGTCAGTGTCTAGGGCTTTTAATGTACTGTCATTGCCTAGGTCTGTTATGCTGAGGAAAAGAGTTCATTTATTTCTCAAAAGTAATTCTTTGTAACATTTCTATGATCCAATAAAATAAGAATCTGTTATGCTGGCCACAATTTTGATTTGTTTCAAAGCACATGGTTCTCTTCCTTTTCTTTCCTAGGTTGATTTTTAAGCTTTCCTTAAAAGTGATTTTAGCATGATAAAAAAGATAATATCCTTAACCAATCTGGGGAACTTGCAGCAGTACAGATCAGGAAATACACCTTAGTTTGCTCACTTAATTTTGTTAGGTACCTGACTCACGTGAAATCAGTGCCTACAAGAGCCAATGTGGTCTCAAACTGGGTTAAGCGTCAGTGAGACACCACAGAAGAGGGAGAAAAATGTCCAACGGTATGTGGTGTAAGCCTTTTTTGGGACAGGCTCTAGGCCTTTTTAGCACTTTCTCCATTGACACTACAAACTACACGCAGGTGTTCAATGCTGGTAGTCCAACAAGGGCCTCAGGGCTGTTCATAGCTCCCCCACCTGCACAGGCAGAGAGCTTGACTCTGGTTTCTAATTCAGGGTCAGGCCTATCAAAAAGACACATTAGATCATTCAGCCTCCCTGCCAGTGTACAGTTGTTCTCTCTTGTACTGTTAATCATTTTGGCAACTCTGCTTCGAAGTGTGCCCAAAGGTGCGAATTTTCACACTTGGATGATTTTTAACCATGTGCTCTGGGACACTTCTGTTCTTCAGTGATTTTGTAATTAGACAACTAGTTTGGACCCAAAGGAATTTCTTCATCAAAATACCCCTCCCTCTAGCTGTATCTTCCTTTAATACATTAAAAGTTTGATGCTGAAGGGGTTAATATGGAGAGTTTGTAAAGTGGGTTATAACTCTTTATAACTCTGTGATTTTTCTAACCAAAAGGCACCATATAGTCTCTATATTTTATAACCAAGAAGATGATATGGATATAAGTGGCTTTTATTGATGGGTTGTTTTTAAAATCTGTTACTACATTTATTGTTTTCATCTAAATTATGCAGTCAGAGTTCTCAGTTTAACTGATCTTTCTGGCAGCCTGAAGTGACTCCACTGCATTCAAACTGTTATCTTATGTATGTTAGACCTGGTTTACATGTCATGTACTTGAATTAGAAGTGTTATTTTAAAGCAATTCAGTTATACCAATTGGTGTGGTATTTTCAAGCTGACTTCAGTCCAAACAAAATCATCCTTAATACATTGTCCATAGTATTCTTAGAACAACTTGGTTTAACCCAATCAGTTTTTAAATCTATTTACTTGAATTTATAAGACAAGGCTTATCACCTTTGACAGATGAACTCAAGTAAACTTTGCTATGACCAGTCAAGAAGTAGCTGCCCCCAGCTTGCTATCCTGGCCTACTTCGGGAGATCACTGCTTTTGTAGCAAAATCAGTGGAAAGCAATGTCTACCACACGGCCAGTTTCCTTAGCATCCTCCTACCTTTTTTAGTGTCTTGAATTAAGATGCTGTGCTGAGCACTGCAGAGCCTGAGCCATTGGCACATTTCCTTCTTCCAGCTCTGTTTTGAGGGAGTAAACTCCAGGAGAGCAGCAAGGGATACAACTGAGGCTTAAGCAGCTAAATAATTCAGCAGAGCCAGTCAGCCTACAACCTAAGAAAAAATGAATGAATGACATGCTAGCGTTGCTAGTCATAGGAGGCTGAACACTAATTCAGAGGGGAGATAAGTACTGTTGAGTTATTTTCAGCTTAACGGTCCTTTATGGGACTGTCTAGATACAACAGTGGTAAGCCTGATAAAATAAACCTAGATGGATGAATCAAATCCAGCACCTTTCCTATAAGCTGAAAGGAAAGTGAAAGAGAATGCACATTAGGGAAAAGAGATGCAATATGATTCTGGAAGATTTGGTATTCCAGCTATATTCTTGTAAGAGAGAAGATGTTTTAAATTCAAGGAAGATGCTAGCCAAAGATTTTGGATGAAATCAGTAACAATATTGTTTTCTATGAGACCAGAATTTGTTCCACCTCAATGAAAGGAATTAGTAGATACCATTAAGAAAAATTTTCATAAGGCATTGAAAATCAACTTGACAAATAGTTTTCTTTACTTGATATGTCACCCAAAAATATAAATAATTCTCTTCTTTTTCACAGGTATCACTATTATGGAATTGGGATTAAAGAAAGCAGTGCCTACTACCACTCTGTGTATTCTGGAAAAGGCTTAACCAGGTACAGTAACATAACTTCTGAGACTTAGCCTCTGCCAATGCTTTAGAAAGATGGTCAGTGATTGTCTAACCTTAACCTTCCCTGAGGAAGGTGTTTGTAGGACACTGATTGCTTTTGATACCAGAACTAGTATTGCTGCATATCTCAACATATGTTATTCCCAGATTTAGGCAGCAGTTTTCTCCCTAAGGACCCGTATTTTGTTTTAACATGTAATCTAGATGTTTGGCTAATATCTTCCAGTATGGCCGCACTGCAATCAGCATAGAGCTGCATCAGTTTACACCAGCTGAGGATTTGTTCAAGTGTATGGCAGCAAAACTCAGTTTTCAGAACGCTTGTCTCATTTTGTTTGCATGTGTGTCACCCTCTGAGTGCTTTCCCCAGGACAGCTTCCCATTATGAAACATCTGGAGAATGGTGTGAAGCTGGCACCTGTGGGCAGAAGGGAGGGGTCAATGTAGATTAATATTTACTAGTCCTTTGACTGGCTAATATCTGTTTAAACCTAACCCAGGAAGCTCTAATTATATTTATTTAAGGGACAGCTAGCAGGATCAATACGTTACGATAGCTGCCTGTTGGTTTACCAAAGATTAATAGTTCGTAAAACAAATGTCTCTGTTCACATATGGCTTGAATGGCGGCTTTCATTGTCTACAGCAGTATACTTATATAAGTGGGAACTCTGAGAAAGGAAAGGAATAAATGAGTTTATGATCACACACAGAAAATTCAACCACTGGCAGGTTCAGGTTATGTCCAGACAATAGGGCAAGTGTAAAAATTGAGCGTAATGTTGGCAATGATGCTGAAAAAGAGGGATCTTTCCACTGCAAGACTTAAGGTTTAATAGACCTGAATATGCCATTTCCTTATTCAATATTTATCCAGAACTGCGGAGGTGTTGGTAGTACACAGCTAGATGAGGTTCTTTCATAATACAGAATTATCTTGAACAAATTGCTCATTTAATTGACTAAAAGACAGTTAGCTTCACAAAAGGGGATATAATCACTCTTAGCCCTCAGCTTTATCTCAACCAGTACCATTTCATTCAGAACTCTGTCCTTGTACACTCTAGCAATGATGAGTACAAATATACTAGAGGGTCTGCAAAATTCCCAGGGTTGGATTTCCAAGGGTATAGGGTCACATGAAGATTCATGTAGATACCCTCTAAGATTTTCAGGAACAGACATATTGCTGACAATCATTACTTCATAGCAATGAGATATTTGGGCACTTTTGAAAATCCCACATGATATATATACGCATCTTTAGGCAACTGCTGCCAAATCCACCCGGGGACTCCCATCTGGCAGTACCTAACTTTTAGGTGGTTTGTTTCTGAGAGAAATTTATAGCTTAATATTAGGTATCACTACAATGAATGAGAAGTAAGTACTTTAAAATGAGATCCAGACAGATCAGAAAATCGAGCAGCTGAAGGACCATCTCAGGTGCATCAGTAGCAGTCTGACAATCTACAATAGCAATCTGATGCTGAGGCACCTAAGCCAGTTTAGTCCATCCCAGACATGACAGCACAACTTGGTATGAGGTATAGGACCCATATGGGAAGCCTGCTCTGAGTTCTGGGCTGCCATAGTTTCTACTGCTATCATTTCTGTGAGCCTAACCAAACCTAAAAAGAAATATGAGAAGAGGGACTAGATTGTCAGCTTATGAATTGTTTGGGTTTCACTAATTATGAACCTTTGCTTGATGTTAGGCTTCATGCTGTGGTGTAGGAGGTGTTGAATTTTCAGGGTCCAGTATTCAAATTACCTTCCTGTCTGATTTAGAGTGGAAGCTCAATTGCTAACTTCACATAGTCTGGTCCCTCATTGTGCTTGGGTATGGCTATGCGAAGAGAATGACTCAGTAGCATGGGGTTAAAATTGAGCTCCTGGGGAAGAAGAGAGTCTAGCAGTGTAGGAATTCAAACTTGAGACTTCCACGTGAGTGTCACAGTTGCTGGCTGCTGAGTATTATGAAATATCTAAATATCTCCCCTTTGTCTGACATATGATCTGATAAGTGAGCTATAAAAATGGTTCCTGGACCAAGCCTGGGGCAGAAATAGGCAGGGAAAATGAGTGGTTTGATAATGGTGTCAGATCACACCATGCTCACCAGCACAAATAATATAGGCATACAGAGATCTTTACCATAGGGCTTGCAAATTAGAGGCAGCTTGTCAAAAGATTAGAAGGGTCAATGGGCCTCAGCCTAGTTGCCTAAATATATTGCCCTTTCAATTGCCCTAAGATATCAAGCACACCTGAATGCGACTGGCAGATATGACATTGTGACTTTGTGGAATGTCAGCTGGAGGGCTACAGCATTTAATTGTCATTGATATATTAATATTTAGGCAATTGAGCTGAATACAATAGTCCCAAAATATTGGATGCAGATGTCTGAATTCCTAAATGCCACTGAAAATTTGACCTTCCAATCCTTTTAAATACCTGGCTTTGCACTGTGGAGGAAGCATACCCTAACAGCAAAAATCATTAATATAGACAGCATTGAGAGAAGTATAGCTTTAGCTAGTGATTAAGGCCCTGGAGGACCAATGCTAGCAGAGGCTGCCTACTGTTTTTGCAGTAAATTAATGTCCTCTTGCCACTCAATCCATGGTCCATAAGAAACACACCTAGCTATGAAGCCAATTAGCTCTACATTGTAGTCAACTGATTTACACCTTTTCTCGTGCTCATCTCTCAGCAGACAAGGGAAGTCTATATACTAGATCGTCACGTGACAAGATCTGTCACTTGCCTGTGCCTGGCCTGGGCAGGCAGAATTCCATAACTGCTCAGCCACTGGGTTTCTTTCCCGCCAGCAAAGCATCTCAACAGCATGAAATCACAATATTGCTGCTAATAATTAAAACACTTCATATTGCCCACAGAATCTTATCACGGGGCAGCCAGCAGAACAGGAAATATCAATAATAAAACAAGCTGTAATTAACTTATGCTGTTATCATTTTACTGATCCATATAAAACAATATCCTTAGAGATTCTCTGGTTTAGTAGTTATAATTTAAAATGTGTGTTTTCTAGTTTCTGCACTGTAGAGTTGCCTTATAATCCAATGACTTCATTGGGGATCTTTGATGTGGACTATTAATAGCACAGTCAGTACACTGTGAAACATTTCTGACAGTTAATGAAACTTTCATCTCAGAAGTGCATTTCACCTGCATCAAAATAATGTTATGGTTAAAGAGAGTGGAGAATCATTATGCTTTCTTCATTCTCCTCAAAAGGGGAAATTCTAGATATATTTTTTCTATTCTGAATTTACTCAGCCATATCTAAAACATTATGGATTTCCTGGTAAAGACCTCATGGACTTGCACCTATGCAACCCTTTTGACATTTATGAAATTGCAAAGTTCCAAAGAGAAAACTGAAACTGAGTTTTGTACTTTACTACTTGGTCAATGATCTAAATTCTCATTTTTTTTAGAAGTCATCTTCAGTAGGTTCCCTGATATCCTCAGGCACTTGCAAGCTAATTGAAAAAGTTAAGAAAAAAGCCTGATTTTTATTATAATTACATTTGGAGGAGCACATGGTTATTTTTCTGATCTATTTTATAAATATATATGTATGTGTGTGTGTATATAAATTATAAATGTGTATAATGATATATTATCTAAATGTATATTATATTGTTATTATAATATTAGATATTAGTTTATATTAGATATATACTTTATTTTATATAATTTATATATATATAAAAACTAAAAATGCTTTACTTATGAAAAAATAAACAAATGTGTTTATTTTCAAAGATTCTCTGGAAGCAAGTTGAAGAATGAGGTAAGTGCTATAGTCTGTTTCCTGTCATTTCTGTCATAAACAAAATAGTATTTGTGACCTGTGGTCTTCTTCACACTCATTTCTTTGAAAATTACAATAGTATTTTGCATTAAAAACTAGACTGCATAATCTTTCTTCATGATGCTGAGTATTTGCTCCTCTAAACAGTCAAAAGAGCATAAGGTTGGAAGGCATCTTCTGGGGTCCATTTTCCAGGCCAGTTCCCCATAACCACAGAGACTTGTAAGCGCCTCTTAATAAAAAGATCAAGTTCTGGCTTGTTAATTTTTTGCATCCATTACTTCTATAGAAGAGGACTTTTTCAGAATCTCATTTCTCTGTTTGGAAGCCAGAAGATGTTTTTTAATAAACTTAATTTTATACCTATTTTCTCTTGTCCAGCATTGTCTTTCTATATTTTTTGCTCTTTTCATGGCATTTTCCTACATGTCTTTTCTTTACCTTTGCTTGCTAGCTGGAACAAACAGCAGCTTTTCAGTGACTTCTGAGCAGCCTTACAACCTTTCACTGTACTTGCTCCAAGCTGAATATCTTTCTAGAACAAAGATCTTACAAAAGTTTTGTAAATGGCATGTCTCCAATTTCTATTGGAAATATCCCTTCTGATGATCCCTTCCCTAGGACTGTGTTTGTCTTTTTCATATATTCACAGCTGTACTATTGCTCACTGTTGTTCTGGTCACATTTACACTAGAAAATTATGGATTGTTGTACTACTAGATGGAGAGTTAAAGATTGCTCCTAGGATTGCTTTTTGACACTTGAGTTCAACTGCCATGGAATAGCCTGCATCCATATTATTAAACACTCTAATCTTACATAACAAGATAGGCACATCTAAACCACAGTGCCAGGGAAGTAAGTCCCTGGCATGCAGTAACTGTTGAAGCATGACCAGTAATTGTTCGGGAGACTGTTAACTGGCATTGGCCAAAAGCATGTCACAACCCATTCTGAATTTAATTCTCTATTTAATTTCCTGGGAATGTTTTCTGATGCCATTTAATCTACCAGATTAAATATAGCTTCTGTGATCAACTGATACACAACAGGTCTTTCTCCTTCCTTTTCAGTTCCAGATAAGCAATTCCTAACTGATAGCAGAAATTCTTATTGGTCCCTGGGAGTGCAGTTTTGTGCTATTGATTTTCATCCCCTTTTTTACCATTATCTCAGAACCATCCAGATTTTTCTATGTGACCTCTTGGTCTTCCTCTTTATTGATGATTTCATTAACCCAGGTCAGCCAATGTCATCTATGAAATGCTCAGTAAGACAGTCCCAAGTCTGATCTTTGAGAATCTTCACTCCAATCCCTTTTCAACACAATAGTTTCCTTGTCAACACAACTGGTTATCATTTCAGCTGGAGCCAGTTCCTTAAACATTTTACATTCTTGTACTAATCCCCATTCTCACCAGCATAACTAATCATTTCCCATGGTGACACCACATCAAGTGTTTTACTGAGGTTCAGACAGATTAGATCCACTGCAATTTCCCTGTCCAGATAATCAGTTGTCTTATCATAAAAAGATAGTGCTATGCTATGGGATATGCCCGACATATTCAAAGATTCATGAGCACTATTACAGCATTCATTCTTTAAGAGTTTTGGGATGGGAAATTACTGGTTCCCTTGATTTAAATGAATGCACACTTTACTTCCATCTCAGGTGTGGAATTCCCTGTATCTGCTTTGTTTCTGCCCCAGCATTCAATATCTTGGTCCTCCCAGAAAAAGAATCCCAGAGATGTCAATGGAAATAAGTGGGAAAGGACACATCAGTATGAGGTTTCTATTGCCTAGCTCTGTCTTGTCTGAAATTATTCAGGCAGGTCTTAAAACAAAAACTGGCTTTCATGATCAAAATTGAATTTTAACAATTTCAGTTTACTGAAAGTTTCTATTAAAATGAACAGATGATATATCATTATTCACTTGCTTGAAAGTATATATAATTAGTTATTCCAGAAAGATTTACAATGATTGCATAAGGTGTAATTCTCAGTAGAAACGTAAAGACATTGAAAAGATGTTAAAGCACTGATTGTCTAAATATACTGAGTAAATGGCATTGAATGAACACTTATTGAGTGCCAGGGACACTGTTTACTTCTGGTATGTTTTATCATGTTTTTTAGTATTCTCTCTGTAGGGGGAGATACCAGCAAATTCTTTTATCTAAACCAGTTAGTGCACCATTAGAGTCTGCATGGTTAATTAGGCAGATAATATTACTGTCATTATCTTAATGTTAAATGGCCATTAGAAACAGATGGCATTAAATTGAAAGGGCAAGAGGTAGTGGGTTAAAATATTAAACCTAGAACTGAGGCACAGTCATATAAGTCCATTAGCAAGCTAAAAAACATTGCAAATGATCTCTTCTTAAACCTCCCACCAACATCACTGCCTTCTTTTAAATGAACTAATTCCTTTTAATCAGAGCTTTTAATATATTTCATGGGTAATTGCATAATGAAGTCATCCAGATTACTCCTGTTGTTAAGAAAAAAAAAAGAAATTCCTGATACTGATAGATAATTGTAAAATTGCAGAAATATTGACACAAAGAAGTATTAATGTCTCTAAATTTCTATCATTTCTTTGACTTAGAGCTTTTTATGTATTTGAATAGTAAATAGTGTAGAAAAAGTGTTGTTTACATAATGTATGTTTTCATTCCTTGCTGTCTGTTTTGGCAGACATATCACCCTTTAAAAATCAAGGATATATATATGGTGAACAAGTCAGCTACAGCTGTAATTTTCTGAATTCAGTGTTTGAGAAACTGGCCTCCAATTGGTGAATCAACATTTATAAGAAAATACTCTCTTTTGCACTCCTTTACACTGTATTTATCTATACTGTTATTTTGACCTCAGTGAAATCTGACTGTATGCAAAGGGGTAGAAAAAGGCCACTTTAAGTACTGTTCAAATTCCTGGTGTATAGCCATAAATGCCATGCACTAGTGAAACGGAAATCTGTGCAGAAGTAGTGGGTTTGCTGCAGGAATACACAGAAGACCTGCTCAAGTCTCTGTGCACTGCCTTCAGACGAGTACTGTGTGGGCTAAAATGGAACAAAGGGTTTTAGCCAAATAGCCTGCTCTAGGTTTGAATGCAATCCCATGGGAATAAGCACAATTCAGTCAGTAAGAACAGCAGCATAATACAGATTTTACTGTTTCCCTGGAGGATGAAGGGTTTCATCTTAATTATATCATTTTAGAGTGTACTAAGTGTAATGTGGTGTGCACTATAAATATAAGCATAGTAATATTATATCACTACAGAATGTTACTGTTCAGCTTTGCAGAAAAGTAGACTAAGCCAGGTCTTTGTGAAAATATTAAATTAAGAGTCTAAATCTATAGTGGATTTAGCATATTTTGCTGCGTGGTCAGTATCCACACCTACAAGATCGCTGTTGTTTCATCCTTTGCAACTCCTATCTCTCCAAAGGCTAGCATCTTAATCCTTCTTCAAAACCTTTTTTCAGTCTGTAACTAGTATGAGATTTGTCTATGATATTTCAGATGTCACAAGCTAAAGAGGTTTAAGAGACAAACTCTAGGAACTGCAAGGAATACTCAGATCAGCAGAATTTAGTATAATTCAGGAGGAATTTGTCTTATCTTGAGGTCAATGTTGACAGTGCATCAACAAAGTAGCTGGAGAACACAAAACCTCTGGGAATACCATCCTTTACTGAAATGTAGTATTGAAACCATATTGTTAGTAAATGCCCTTTCTGTTTTACTTCCCTTTTTTGTTGTTAAAGAGTTAGCCCTAGCATACTGGCAAAATTATGTATTCCCTTCCTGTAACTTCCCCTGGAACTGCATTTCCTCTTTCCAGGACTGAACTGCTGTACTGGACTCTGTATTGTGTAGATCCAGCCAAGCATGGAACAGAGTTTAATTCACATCTGTGGAATCAAGTATCATATTATACTTGAGTCCTCTGCAGACAAATAGGTTCCTAACATTAAAATGAGCTGTTAGAAACTCATAGTTTTATCCTGCACTTATGAACAAAAGCAAAATGCTCTAAAAATGTTCACAGAAACAAGCCTAGTCTCTCTGAGGTGAATGGCCAAACTCCCAGTCATTTCAAGAAAGTAGAAGGGAGGCAGCTAGAATCAGTGGCATGCTCCAGGTGGGCATGCAACTCAGCATTCTTCCTTTTTTCTACAAAGCTCTTGGAACATGTGTTTATATGTACATCTATTTCAATACAGTAGATCATAGAAACACAGGAATTGAGATTTTCTGGGGCTTCATGTCAAGTCTTCCACAATCACAACTATATAATAAATACATAGTCCACAAGTGTCCACAGACCCTACATACCATCACACCCATAATGCCATAAAATTTTACCTAACCTTATGGTTAACTAAAATAGTGGTCACTGTAGCACGACAGCAGAATTGTCTACTGTAGTGCTATTAGAGCAAGAAGAGAGCAGGGGAGAATGATAGTATCACCAGTGTCCTAGATCCTTGCACTAGAAAGACACAGATTAACTAAAACTTAGGGTTGTCCTAAGAATGATATTGCCATCCATACTGTGGAGGAGGGCAACAGATTATATTCTACTTTATTTTTTAAACACAAACTAAATTTGAAGCTAGAAGAATTCCATGAAGTCATTTGGCTTAAGGGTTGCATCGTTCTGAAAACAGTATTTGATGGAGTTTAGATCTAGGCACATATTTAACTACCTTATGGAGCTGGAATCCAGATCTGGATATAAGTATCAATATTTTGGAAGGATTATCTGAATGTAAGTATTCTGGAACTTTGAGAGTCTCATGAGATAAAATACCGCTTTAGTGTGAATCGTTGTTTTCAGTTAAATCTGTATTAGGCATTTCAATGTTACTGTTTTTCCCCTCGCATTTCAGGGTGGTTTCACTCGGAAATATTCTCTGAGTTCCAAAACTGGAACACTCCTTCCAGAGTTTCCAAGTGCTCAACACCTTTTGCTTCAAGGGTGCATTTCTAAAGACAAGGTAAAATGTGAGCTATTTCTCTTCTGACTTTCAGATCAAAAATTGCTACAGAATGTTTCTTCATATCTTAGCCTTTGAGGTATTGACATGAAAGAGCCAGAAATGTCCATAATCAAACAGAGGTGACTGATTTATAGAGGGGGCAAACCTTTACTAACACCGATTAACTGGCTCTCCACTGGAAAGGTTGTTGAATTATTTACTTATTAACTGACCTAGCATTTTACAAACTGATGGTATGTAAGACGGGGAGAGCAAAACAAACAAATAACTGAGAGGTGTATTCATTCCAAATGCCTTTGGATTTAAGGTAAATTTTGTTCTGATTAGATTGGAGCATATAATTCACAATAAATAATTAGATGAATTTTACTCTCATTCATTAGTTGTCTAAAAAGAGACGGAAAATCTGAGTATAAGGTTTCTTTAAAATTAGTTATTAATTCCTTTGACAAATATCATTTAGCCTGGATATTATTTGAGTGGGGTATTGTGGAGTGTATATTCAAGAATAATATTGACAGTACATGATCAGTTTTGTGTATCAGTCATCAAAAACCAGAACAATACCATAAGACTTACATATCTGACACACAGTGTATCCTGTTAAATTGTATTTCACAAGTCAATACACACTACTGTTCATCCTAAGTTAAACTGTTCAGCTAGAAGTATTGCTGGTGTGTGTGTTGTGTCTTTGTCTACTTGTCTGTGTTATGTCTGTGTTATGTTTCTGATCCCTTTACAGGTCCTCAGGCTGCTACATCCCTGAGTTGGGCTAGATATCTTTTTGGTGCAAATTGTGAACTCTCCGGTTTAGTCTCCAATAAGGGTCATGATATTGGCTCTGCTGACATCTGTTGCTCTAATGCTTTTTTTTTTATGAGCCCTTCCTCTTAGGTTTGCTCTGTGAAAGTAATGAAGACTAGGATTCCTACTGTGAAAAGCTAAACAAGAAGGAGCCATCTGTAGTGCACAAATCTTAACAGCAAATCTTACAGGTCCTAAAGAAAGCCGAAGAACATGTGTACTCAGTGGTGTGCACCACCTGCTGTTATAGTGCCCCTTAGTAAATTGCTAGGCATGAACAGATATCTCTCGTATATACAGCATTCTCGTAACATTTAAGTTTGAAGAGTATTAGGGGTTTCCTGCAGACCCAAAACAGCAGTGTAAACAAAACTGAATTTTACCACTCCAACAATGAAGAAAAAGATGCAACTCATTTTCTCTTCATTCTTGGGTCAGCAACATTTGATTTTTCTGATGCTAGGGAAGGAGATGGAAGGGCCCACCAGGACTTTGGGGGTGACTCAGTCTGGGACAGACTTCTGGAGTTATGAAGAGACTGGGAAGAGATAGGAGTTTCTCTGTGTGTGTGTCCCTCTCTTTCTTTTCTTTTTTCTTTCTTATTCCTTTTCTTATTCCTTGTTTTCTTTCCTTACTGTCTTTCCCCCCAGCTTATCTGGCCAACAGATACAGAACTCCCTCCCGTAGTCCACACTCATGCCTTTACTTAACTGTCCCATCCCCCATGCAACTGTCCCATCAGCCTCCTCCATAAGCCCCATAGGAGCTGTCCACACATCAACCCCTCTCTCAGTGGTAGCCAGACAGGCTTTCTAGAGCTATAGGGTAATCAAAACAGTGTAACAGCTATTTTGCAGTATTTGTCAGTCTTCCTCTCTAAGCACCTGTCTGTGTTGCCTCATAGCTTATTCAGATTCTATTCAGCAGCTTCACGACCTGATTTGGATGTTTTGACAGAGTTTTATAAGCTGATGCATCACAGCCTCACTCTTGGAAACTAAGATGTATCCAAAACAATATGATGATTACAAACATTTTTACAGCTCTAACAGAGGACAAAACTGAAATTACCTTTCCAGGCCTTTAAAGTAGAGGAAGCTGGAGGTTGCATAGATATAGCAGTCTGCACTAAAATAGATTGATAATTTCTATATTTTCTGTTTCTGAAGAAAATTTACCCAAACTTTAAATTTCAATCAACCCCTTACAAAAAAAATTTTTTTGAAATGTTCTTGAATTTCACCCTTCCACACACTGTTTTTCAAAAATATGTAGTTACAGAAGCAGCTCTGTGCAAGTCAGCAAGGACCATTTCCAAAGAAATCTATATGCTAAACCTAATGGGAATCTCTGTTGAAATAAGGTTGTACCAGGTTCATACAAAACCTTGTGTTGGTTTGATGAAAAGTTCACAAGCCATAACAAATTTTCTGTGCTTCTGGATCATGAGACAGGTTTTCCGAGCATACAGCTTTCTTTCTCTGGAGTATTTTTTAAAAATTCTTGTTACAATTTACGACCGTTTTTTACAAACTCTTGTAATACCTCTGCACAGTTATTAAAATGAAGGAACACTCCACTGAGATAAATTAGCTTGATGAGATGAAAGGGAGTTATGCTTTGTAAAGCTCAGTTCTTGTAAGGCAGTGATTAAACTTTGACCAAATGACTGGCAGCTATTTTCTCATTTGTCCAACTAGATGATGTTTCAGAACACTCATAGACGCCTATAGTAGCCTAATCATTAACTTGCACTACTCTTTGGGATTAATCCTAGCTTCAGAAAGATGAATTTACCATTTCACTGGCTAATCTAGCTTCTGCCTTACTTTGATATCCACATTTTCACAATATATACAGCATCTAATAACAGCATTGAGACTTAAAGATGGTGATAAAAACTAGAGATGAGTGACCTCTTATCACCTCTGGATATAGAAACACATTTTAAAATATGCATTGTAATACGGTTTATACTTTATATTTAAATAATAACTACAGAAAGCAGAAACCTAGATCACTATAGCAGTAAAGGAGAAAACTAAGAAAGTCTGTTTAATCTTTCTTTCTTCCAAAATAGGTAGATACTCTTATCATGATGTACAAAACACACTGTCAGTGTGTCCTTGACAATGCAATTAATGGGAACTTTGAAGAGGTAAGGTTGTTTGAACACACATTCTTGGTATATATGCACAGGGATCCAAGAAAGCATTATTTATGTCCATGGTTTTGGTTCTTACCCCTTTAGATTCAGCATTTCTTATTACATTTTTGGCAAGGAATGCCTGATCATCTTCTTCCCCTGCTTGAAAATCCCATCATTGTTGACATCTTCTGTGTTTGTGATTCAATACTGTATAAGGTGAGTTAAGCATTTAGTTAAATGGATACTTTTTGACACATTATAGATTTTGTTTGTGTAAAAACAGTGTTGAGGTTAGAATAACATGACCCCATGACTGTTTTCTGCCTCTCACCTGTGTAAATCAGCAAGAATTCCATTGAAATCAAAAGCATAAAAATGGCATACGTAAGAGAACTCTAGTCCCAGCTCTGCTGCATACTTGATCTGTGACTACAGGTAGCTCACTAACGCGGAAGTCTTGACCTGCTTGGATTTTACTAAAGGAAATGCCTGTGAGCTTCCCTGGCAAGGTTGGCTAAGTTTAAGCCTGGATGAAAACTGAAGCCTTTTTTTTTTTTTAATTAAAAGATGCATTGCAATTTCTACCAGCAAAAAGAGTCCTTTTGGCAGTTCAGTAAGGTATTTCATCTACATCTGCTAAAGAACTCATTTTGTTAGAATAAGGCCAGTGTCATGTGTAAAGTACAGGAAAGAAGATTTTGAAAGAACTGCCTCAGTTATGCAATAATGCCCCTGGTGTTGCTGTCAACCTTGTCATAAAACATCTTTCATAAACTGATCAAGCCTTATCTTAAAACTGATCAGGACTTTTTACTTACACAATTCCTCTTGAAAGGCTATGTGAGCAAACATTGCAGTATGTATATCTATTTAGGTGTGGATAAAGTTCTGCCAGGATAAAAACACTGACTAGTACAACTTATTCATTTTTTATCAAATTTGATTTAATTGTGTGTCTAACAAGGTATGTATGCCAAGTATTTTATTTTATTTTATTTTATTTTATTATTTATTTTTTTATTTAAGAATCTCTTTAATTGAAATTGCTAACTCTGTAGAAAACCTATGTATACAGAATTAGGCATCTGGTCTCACTCCTCCACATGTGAATCTGCTACTTGCAGGTTATGTCAGACCATGGTTTCTTGTTACGGAGAGCTGGAACAATATTGGGTTAAGACATTCCTGCTCCTGCCTTCTACCCTTCATTACTGTTTCCATAGCCTTAGATGTACCAGCAAAACTGTTTATTGGGCTGCACTCTGAACCAGTACAGGTTCATGAAAAAAATCTGAGAAAAATTTGTTTTGCAGGGTTTTTATGCCCTGTCAGCTCTTTGAACCAGTTCATGGCATGATCACATAAATAGTCATGCCAGTAAATCTGAGGAGTACTGCAAGGTCAGGATTCAGGGATAGAGAATTGGGGAAGAAATAAATTAAGGAAGTAAATGCCACCAACATTTCCTGAGTTTTTTATTTGGAAAATCAGATCAGATCATTAATTAATAGCTGTAAAGTAGTTTCAGCTCCTCTGATAAGTCATGCCATATAAATAGAAAAGGACTGTCATCTCTCTCTGACATATTTCACAACTACATATTGATGAGGGGAAATAACTATTGGCATAGTAGCAAACATAAAGCAGTTAAAGGAGGAGACTCTGGGCTGTTTAGCACCGAGTGTCTCATTGTCATGTATTTTTAATACTTTACTGTACAAAAGTATGGCAAAAATCTACAAAGGAAGAAAATATGTATTTCTCAGAAGCTTATCAAGCTATAAAGTAAGAAGAGATATTTTAGTTAGCAGAGTGAAGTAAAGGTGTTTAGCCTAGCTGAGACATTAAGCCTCATTTACTTGTATAGGTTATACTGTGCCTTGAGTTTATGAGGCTTTTCTGCACTAAACTTGCTTTCACAATAGATTCAATATTAACTTTATTTGTAATAACTATTTGATATGACAAAAGAAGAAGAAATACTGCAGGAAAACTTAATTAGAAATTTGACAAGGCAGAATTTCTTAAGAGTTCATAAATATACTATTGTGTCTTTTCTCTGGCTCTTTCATCACACAGAATCACAGAATGGTTGAGGTTGGAAAGGACCTCTGGAGATCATCTAAGTCCAACCCCCCTGCTCAAGCAGGGTCACCTAGAGCATGTTGCACAGGATCGTGTCCAGGCGGGTTTTGAATATCTCCAGAGAAGGAGACTCCACAACCTCTCTGGGCAACCTGTTCCAGCACTCTGTCACCCTCACAGTGAAGAAGTTTTTCCTCATGTTCAGATGGAGCTTCCTGTGTTTCAGTTTGTGCCTGTTGCCTCTTGTCCTGTCGCTGGGCAGCACTGAGAAGAGTCTGGTCCCATCCTCTTGACACCCCCTATTTAGATATTTGTATCCATTGATAAGATCCCCTCTCAGCCTTCTCTTCTCTAGGCTAAACAGGCCCAGCTCTCAGTCTTTCCAGTCCCCTAATCATCTTTGCAGCCCTTCGCTGGACTCTCTCCAGTAGTGCCACATCCCTCTTGTACTGGAGAGCCCAGAACTGGACACAGCACTCCAGATGTGGCCTCACCAAGGCTGAGTAGAGGGGGAGGATCACCTCCCTCCACCTGCTGGCAACACTCTTCCTGATGCACCCCAGGATACCATTGGCCTTCTTGGCCACAAGGGCACATTGCTGCCTCATGCTTAACTTGGTGTCCACCAGCACTCCCAGGTCCTTCTCCGCAGAGCTGCTTTCCAGCAGGCCAACCCCCAACCTGTACTGGTGCATGGGGTTATTCCTCCCCAGGTGCAGGACCCTGCACTTGCCTTTGTTGAACTTCATGAGGTTCCTCTCTGCCCACCTCTCCAGCCTCTCCAGGTCTCTCTGAATGGCAGCACAGCCCTCTGGTGTATCAGCCACTCCTCTCAGTTTTGTATTGTAGGCAAACTTGCTGAGGGTGCACCCTGTCCCTTCATCCAGGTCATTGATAGAGAAGTTGAACAAGACTGGGACATTTCGCACTTCTAATCATATTAGATGTTCTTGGCAGCACAGATGCCAGAGAAATACTGTGTTGTCAAATCATTCACATTATGAATGGAAACAGAATTTTTGGATATATGGTAGCTAACAAAGTCAGCATTTACCTAACTTTACTGTCCGCAGTAGAATCCCCAGAAGCCATGAAAGTTAGCAGAGTTTTTGTCAAAGCAATTCCACACCACACATAACTATAGGGGGTTTATTCTAAACCCTGAGCACCATCAGTGCCACATGCACAGCATGGCAGAAAGAAGAGTCAAGTAGCTAATAGCACTCCCAAGGACTTGGGAGACACTTGAGTTTCTGCTTCACTAAGATTCTGTGTGATGCTAGGGAAGTCAAAGTGTTTAAGCACCTCACTTCTAATGATTTATCTATTATAAGACAGGAGTGTTCATAGCTTACAGGGACATGAGATATGTAGGTATATAAATATCTAGACAATAGGCTGAATGGCTTTATTCTGTATAAATTCCCTGTCCTTATCACTTTTCAATCTAAGTAGACAAGACAGGTATGAATGAATAAATGGCCAATGGAAGCCTGATATCATTTTTTGTTACCTTTTTAAAGGTTCTTACAGATGTACTCATCCCTGCAACAATGCAAGAAATGCCAGAAAGGTATGTATTTGACACTTAATAATAATGCTACATTCTGATTGTTAGGCATGTTCCAGGAAAATACAGAGTAAACAACAGGTGCTACTTCGGATAACCTATATCCTAGAGAACTTTTCTCACAGTATTTATGTTCACTTTTAAAACACTAGAGTTAGCATGGCAAAATACCATTAGCTCTGAAGACAGCTATAGAAGTAGAACAGCCTTAAAATATTTCACCATATTCCAGTGTGTGGTTTGACTGGCTTATTGGTTATCTTGATTTATTTTATTTTTTTTACATTAAAACCCTAGGAGATCCAAAAAGAAACAAATATACTTTTGTTGTTCAAAGAAAAACAAATTTTATCTGTTTTTCAGAATACTTTTGAGGTTTGCATTTTATGCATTACCAAAATATATAAGCATTTTTTCCAACAAAACATTACGAAGAGAATTTTTTTAAGCTACCTCTGAATCTTCTCACTCTTCCTTTCCCTTGGAGGGCATCATGTTTGGATTTTTATGTCTACAGCCTTGTGCTTTAGGTATCTCTAATGGTTCTTGGATTAATTACGGTTTATGCTTAAAGCTAGCGGGTTTCAACCTATTTCAATTGGCAAACTGCTCACATTTTTTTTCAGAGGAGGTACACATCAACATATAGTCAATTTTAGCCTTTTGATGCTAGGTCAACATTTCCTGTTTCCTTTTGGGAACACCTGAGGAGTAATCCACAGATCTGCTCAGGAGTCCATGACTGAAACCCAATTATGTAAACTAATGCAATACAATATTTATTGATGTTTCTCTAAAACACATTTTTTACTGTAGTTTATTGGCAGATATAAGAAATTTTGCGAAAAACTGGGAACAATGGGTTGTTTCCTCTCTGGAAAATCTACCAGAAATCCTGACAGATAAGAAGCTGCCTATTGCACGAAGATTTGTTTCTTCCTTGAAACGACAGACATCATTCTTACACCTAGCCCAGGTGAGCAGAATTGGACTATATATCAAAAAAAGTTGTAAATTAAACTTGTACATCTCTCTGGTCATAGGATATAATGCATTATTTTTTTAAAGGTTCAATTTCAGCTATGGAAGACTTAGATCTTGCAGTTTTCACCATGCAAGAAGGAAGAGGTCATAAATTGATCTGATAAAAAAAAAATTGTAGTAGAAAAGAAGACCATACTTATAATGAACTACTATCATAGGGATTGTAAATATGACATCTTTCAAATTAAAAACGCTCTGCTATTCTTTAGTACTTCTCTCTGCAAGAACTTCTGGCAATCAAATGATGAAGTGGGATATGTGGATATTTGTTTAGTCCCAAAGAGTAAAATATCAAATGAGCCTCCTTGCCTGACAAAGGTTCACTGTCTTGTCCATGGCATCCTTTATGTCACATTCAGTGAGTTTATTTCTTCCTGAGTTTGACTGAAGTGAATATATCAGAGTGACAGCACAGGACTCCAAGGCTGTATTGACAGGAACAGGTATCTGCAATTAGGAGATACCTCCATATTGTTTGGGAGATTATACCAAAGGATACATTGCCTTTCTGGGAGCTTAAATGCTAACATCTTGGGCTCTGAGAGGTAGCACTCATGAAAAACTGTAGGTGTATTGTATAATTCATCTTGACTTAGTTTTCCCTTTCATAAAAATTAAGACAGCAGTAGCATATGGGTGACATTGTGAAAATGATCTGATAGGAAGGCACATTAGAAAAGTATTAGAAATCTAATGGAAGGGAAACATTGCCTCATCTGATCTATGAAACACCAAACTGTGAAAAGAAAATTAATCAGCACATGATTCTTCTCCTAGGAGTTATTCATTTGGTCCCACAGTGTGAGTCTTAGCATTTTACCTTACCTTTTCTTACAGATTGCCCGGCCAGCCCTTTTTGATCAGCATGTGGTGAATTCCATGGTGTCTGATATTGAGAAAGTAGATTTGAATAGTATTGGCTCTCAGGCGCTCCTTGCAGTCTCGGGCAGCACAGACTCTGATGGGGAGGTCTACACTGAATGTAAGTAAGTCCTTGGTGATATATTTGTAACATTAAAAGAAATTCATTCATTCCATTCCTCACGAGTATACTTGGACTAAAAAAAGGCAGACATAGGCACTGCATTCTCTAATCTAGCTCAGTGTTAACTTCAGTAGTTTAAGAAAACCAATTCCTTGCTCTAGCACATCCTACAAGAATAGGAACTTGTACTGGTCATCCCAGCTGGATGACTTTTAAAGGGTTGTTGAAAAAATTATCTCCATTTCAGCTACTGATTTTAATAAAATCCTTTTTAAAATTTTGTCCTTATGATATGGGGGTGTTAGCACTGATCAACTCTTGAAAAAGTCTCAAAAAGCATATGTAATTATAGCTTAGTTTAATGGAAATTTGAGATAGGTTACTTTTTTGTATATAAAGATTTTTTGGCTGAAAGTTGATCTTTAAGAAAATATGTAATTTTTAATATGAGGTAATAGTTCTTTTCATAAACAAAATAGAGAATGGAGCAAACTACAGATTTTGGAGGGTTTTAATTTTTTTATACGTTCCTATACATACCTGTTGTTTAGCCATCTTCTCTGTTAAAAAGGTGACTTTTGTCATAGGAAGCATGTTGAGCACAGTTTGGAGAGCTGAAAAGAGAGCAACAGCAACTTGCTGTCTTTTAAATGTTGTTACTTAGGTCATGAAAGTTTGTTCTCTTAAATAATGGCTCCAATCCTGTTCACATTTTCATATGAGTTGCCCTTTTCTTATTTTCCCTGTAATAGTTTTCTATTTTGCTCTTGCTCTTCTTTCACACTGGTCTAAAAAAAGAGGGGGGGAAGCAAGAGAAATAACCCACCATTAACCAAGCATTTTCTAGAAAATAGGAAATATTAGTAGCTTAGTTTTACGTTATATTATGAGAACCTGGGAAGACATAAGGAAAACCTAAGGCAGCATACAAGTCACCCATCTCTGCCACATTTCAGATAAAACTGTTCTACTAACCTTGGTAATAGACAGGATTCCAAGGTTGAATCTCAAAAGGGAGAACATCAGAATATTTTTTTGCAAAACTTCATTGTCTTACAGCCTGCAGAATTGTAATATTAAAGTAATTCAAATGCGTGTGTGATGAATTTGTGTCTGCTTACTTTGCTGAGGAATCGCTCATTTCTTTACTGCTCTAATCCTTTGCCTTTCCTTTCCATGCTACAATATTGTCATATGGCTGGTGAGTGGCTTTTTCTCACATTCAGAATAGTGTGCAATGATATGTTTTCCTTTTTACATGGTAGATGACTCTATTACAGTGTTCCAAGAACTGAAGGACCTTCTAAAGAAGAATGCCACTGTGGAATCGTTTATTGAATGGTTGGATACTGTGGTTGAGCAAAGGGTTATCAAGGTACCTTTCAAATGTTCTGCCTGATTCAGGACCAAATCCTACTCCTCTTACTCATGGATGCAGTCCCATTGACTTTCCGCATGGGATTCTCACCTCTGCTCCCATCTCCCTCTGTTGTAACAGGGGAGTTTTTCATTTGATGTGAAAGGTTCCAGCTAGATTAGTTCTAATTAATCTCATGCCAAGTGCTGTTGAACAGTCTTACGTGTGTGAAAAACTAAGCAGTATCTTAACTAAGACATCAAAATCAGCACTATTATAAAGCTGTACATGAAAAAAAAATCCACCCATCCATCACTATCTGAGCATGCAGAATTATAGGGTGATTGCCCAGTGAGTAAGGTGAGCAAGAGTTGTTCCTTAGATAAGAATATGTAATTTTTTATGTATTATTTTGATGGTGATGCATGTGGTATAGATTAATGTAGCAGATAGGTTCAGAAGTAGCTAACCTGCAGGATTTCTACAGGCCAGCATGAAAGATATCCTCTTATATTTTTATAAGATGTTTGGTGTGTAAAAAAACCTTTTATTTCCTGATTTATAAGATGTTTTATAATCACAAGTATTTTGTATGCATGTAGTTACACTAGAGTTATTACACTATAGTTCAGAATAAAATAATAGAGATGTAGACCTCCCATATCCCTTCACAATTGCGCTCGGATTTCTGAGTTATGGCTCAAGAAAGATATACTAACCTAGTTTATGATTCTGATGAATGAAAACTAGCAGAAAGAAATGTTTTACGTGGTGGTGTTTTCCAGAAGCTCTGAACGCTGGTCTTCTCATCAGGTTTTTTCTTGTTTGAAAATGCATTCATGTACCATTGGTGCAATGATGGGATGTCTTACCCATCATTTTAAGGAGCACCTTGATATAAATCGGTGCAAGAGAGGTGGTACTGTTAGCTTTGATTTACTCAGGAAAAAGTGGTTCTGCCACTTACAAAATAACCATAGGCATGTCATTTTCCCTGTATTCACCTCTGTTTTACCAACTTTAAATGGAGACAGTGATAATTCCTTTGTTTCTAAAGCACTCCAGTTTTACTAACATTTACTGTCATGTGTGAGTAGCACAATGAGGTGCTTTGCTGAATCAGGGCAGTAGAGCTAAAGTGAGTCCCACTTGCTCAGACACAAAACTCCTACTGATTTAACAGAAGCTGAGCAATCCCAGTTCATGGTAGAACTGAATGGTTATGGTCTAAAACTGATTCTACAATTTCAAAAGACAATCCCTGATAAACAAGCCCCTCAGAAAAGGTAAATCACTCTCCCATTCAGCATCTACTATGTAATACTGTATTAAAGCTAACAGCTATGGTTTCAAACACTGTTTTCCCATGGTTAGGGGTAAGAAATGCCAGCAAGTCCTGATACCAGTTCAGATCAGCTAAGTAGGAGCTAATCATTTACAGAACATGTAATCCCTCCATTGCTCTCTACCTTCTGTTCATGTTAAAGTGCGGTTACTGTCAAACTTACACAACAGCTTCTTTCTGCTTACTGTTTGAGAAAGCTACATGGCATACTGTTACCACACGAACAAAGTACTGCCAGAGCAAAGTGACAGTATGAAGTGAGCAGTATTAAAAGCCTCAGTGTTACAATAGCAAACATACCATTTTGTAAGAGAAAGAGTCTGGCAAGCATTATGCAGATTACATTAAGGTACAGAGACTAATTCCCACTCCTTATTTATGTGGAATAACATAGTGCCAAGAGATTTTTTTGTTTCTTCCTGTACAGCTGCATATTTACAGAACAATCTGGCACCTTTAAGACTAGAACATGAGCTAATTTAAACACCATCAGGGCACTGCAGAGCTCAAGCAGTAAGCAGTTTGCTTCATCAAATACATGATCAGAGCTCTACTTTGGCTGCCCTGAAAGAAGTGAATGCTTCTCCTCTTTATCACTTTAAGGACATACATTATGAAGAGAGTTTGAATCAGGCAGCTTGCCACCTTGCCACATTAGTCTGAGTTAAGGACTCCATGAATTCTCAAGCATCCTCAGTCCTCCTTTCTTCTATTCTGTGTGCTGAAAGCAAGTTAGCATACTTACAGGATTTTACTACTTCTCTCCTTTAGGCAAGCAAGCAAAATGGGAGGTCATTAAAGAAGAGAGCTCAAGACTTCCTTCTCAAATGGAGTTTTTTTGGTGCTCGAGTGATGCATAATCTCACCCTAAACAACGCATCGAGTTTTGGTACCCTGGGCTTTGTAAAAACCCTCCTACTTTGTGCACGTGTGCTGGCACTAATCCCACCTTTCCACGATTTCCTCAGTAGAGGAACCTGTCCGATTCTAAAGATTCTTTGATCAAAGCCACAAATACTGTGCAATGTGTTTTTCAAACTAATGCTTCACAGAAAATGCTATCAATAATTTGTTGGTGGCCTGCGTTACATGTTTATTTTCCAAAGGTGTCTTTCTTCTGAATTGCTGTTTGCTACTGCTTTGCTATTTAAGAGCTAGAAGCTGTGCTTGTTTTGATATGGCAATGAAACCATAATTACATATCTCAATATATGAGACAGAAGATCTAAATTATTAGCTTTACATGTGGATCAGTTTGATAAAAATTACTGCTGTAGAGAAGATTTTGTGTTGCATGTTTTCATAATAGCAAAAGGAATTTGACAGATCACCACTGTTACTTAATTCTGCGATCAAGAGGCATTCAATTCAATAGTGTGTTCATGACATTTAAATATTCAGGTTCACACACCCACCTTTAGAAATATTTACATTTTGGGGAATATCGGAAAGAATATCCTTTAAAATAGAAAATGTTAGAGCAAATGAAATTCATTTTAAATCCAGTACATTATTTCCCAAGTTATCTCAGTAGTTGTAGGTACACTGTTATCACAAATTCAGAGGCATTTGGAATGGCTGTAAGGAGAGACACATTTTTAATGTGATATATCCTTGAAATAAGGTCAAAGACTTCACTAGTTATTGTCTGGTTATTTAGCACAAGACAAACAGAAATAGAGCAGAGGCATTCTAGCAGACTTCGGCCTTATCTAGCTCCACTGTGTGCCCTCTTCAAGTATAAAGCATGTCTCACTTTCATCAGTATTTTTCTTTGATGTAATTAGTGGTCAAATAGCCTACAGGACAGTAAACAATTGAGCTAGGTGGGCCAGTGCGAAGAGAGATTAGAGCTAGAATTTAGGCACTATTCCTTATTGGTCTTGCCGGGTCATTTAAAGTCCACAATTATTTGTTTGTTTCACTTGCTTCTTGTAGAGTGGTGAGAGATGGTCACAAAGATAACTCAGGTACTCTCTCTCTTTCTCTTCCAAAAGGTTCTTTTCATTTGATCCGCATGCTACTAGATGAGTACATCCTGCTCGCCATGGAGACACAGTTCAACAATGACAAAGAACAAGAACTCCAGAATCTACTGGACAAATACATGAAGAATTTAGGTAACTGGAGCTTGGTTCTTTTGAATGTATTCTTTGATTTTTAGAAATTTACATACATCAGAAGCAGACTTTCTGTCAATCAGAAGCAGACTTACTGTCTTCTGCTGAAGGTATAGTTACATACAATATTGTCAAATCCATCAGAAAAGCTTATGACCATCCTCTCAGTCATTCATTCCCACTTTCCTAACACAGTTCACCTAATGACATTTTGTGGGAAATGATCTGGGATTCAACAAACACTTGTGCTGATGCAACTGCAGGGCCACAAACTGCAGTGTTTATGCAGAAAGAGGTGCAAGTAGCAGAGAGAGCAGGAATTCGCCATCCAGTTTTTCCACCAAAGCTGAAATATGCAATTACACCTTGAATTAGGATGTAATAAAGATTACCAACATACAAAGGTCCCTGAAGGGTTGGAACCCTATTCAGCCTCTGGGCGAAGTACTACCATGTGGAAGGGAAACAAAAAAATTTAAAATAGTCTCCTGAAAATTTTCTAGCTACCAGGCTTCTTCAGGGTAGGCAGTTTGAAGTCATACATTACAGGTCCTTTGCTTTAAAATGAATGAAGATTAAGAACTGGCATTTGGATCAAATTTTGGTCTAAGTTAATTCCTAAAAATCCAGTGAAACTTCTCTGAGTCCTTCAGAATTATTTTTGATTTACATTAGTATCTGAAATCAGCCTTAATTTTTTGGTTGTTGCTACTCCAAACCTGCCCTTTGCTCCAAGAAACTGGCACTGAATTTGTCTGAGAGTAGATGCTGTGCTTTTTTTAACTCAGTCTTCAGGAAAAGCCTTGTCCTATGTAGCAGTTGCCTTCTCCTTAGACACTTAGATGAAGTACTTGAAACCATAAGATGAAGTCATGATTCCACTGAAGAATAGCAAATCTTCCACTAACTTTATCAATCGTCTGCAGAATACTGAAGAAGTACAGGATAAAACAAATACTTTTTTCTAGGTTTCAGTATAAAAATAAATCGACTTTAAACATTCTAAAACTCCCACTGTCAATTCTTTAGGTTGAAGTGTTGTAAGCCTGATTCATTCTTAGTGCAATTTAGTGGACTTCATTGTTGACATTTACTTCAACGGAATAGACCTGACCCACTATGATGTCTTCAGTAAGGAGCTAATTCTCTGTGATATAGATCTGTGGTCAGAATATGATACAAGCAGTTTCATTGGAAAGATTAAGACTAGAACAGTATTTGTATTCATTGGCTACATGCAAAATTTGGAGGCTTTACTGGGTTTTTAAAATAAGTAACCAAAGATATGAACAAAACAGGCAGCTCATGTGCTGTCTCTATGCTAATGGTGAATTTATGTGCAATGAACATACACAACAGTCACCAAGAGTTTTCACTTGCTATTCCAGATGCAAGCAAAGCCACCTTTACTGCATCACCAAGCTCTTGCTTCCTAGCAAATCGTAACAAAGCTACTCCTCTGCCCAGCGACCCTTCAGTCAAAAATGAGTGTCTAGCAGAGCAAACCTATGTGTCCTTGTCAGCTAACCAGCCTAGCAGTGTACCTTCTGGTCTGAACCCCTTCTCCACGGGAGACAGTGAGAATATGCAGTTGACAGGTATGTATCAGTTCTTCTACTCTCTCCTTCTCTAACAATGATAAAACTATCTTTGTACCTCTTGGCTTGGAATAATCTTCCACTGTACGGAATGAACAGTAAGATCTACATGAGACTTGTAACTGCTGGAATTTCCCACTTAATGTGGCAGTCTCCAAGCTGGAGAATGAAACTGGGAACCTTTATAGCCAGAAGCCATTGATTAGATGGGGTCCAATGTAAAGCTTTCAAATGATAATGCAGAATTCACATAGAGGGTTAGTGTTTTAACAGAGTCCACTCTATTCAGCAGTACTACAGTATGAATGCTGACCACAACTAATGTTTATTTTTTCCAGGTCAGATGGAGCTCTCTCAAAGCACTGGCCACTTGATGACTCCACCCATTTCACCAGCCATGGTCAGCCGAGGAAGTGTTATCAACCAGGGGCCAATGGCTGGGAGACCTCCAAGTGTAGGCCCAGTGTTATCCACACATTCACAGTGCTCTTCCTACTCAGAACCCCTTTATCAGACTTTGTCACAAACTAACCAGAATTATTATGGAACCAATTCCAATTATCAAGCCATGTTCAGAACTCAGGCCCATTCTACTTCAGGAATTTATCACCACAGAGCAGAGCACAGCCGATTCAATACCTTGAATGAACAGCAGTTCTCCAGAGACTACTTCAGCAACAGTTGCTCTGTGTCTCCATACAATGCCAGATCCCCTTCCAGCTATGGTCCCTCATCCATGACTCAGGACACACACAATATGCAGTTTCTGAATACTGGGAGCTTCAATTTCTTGAGCAACTCGGTGTCTTCTTGTCCAGGAGCAACATATCCCCCTAATGCTTCCAATGGTATTAATATATATTAATATATTTTTTCTTTTTCTCTTCTGTTTCTCTTTCCTTGCCAGAGTAAACCATTCTTTCTCTGCTTTTTCCTATGGAAGATTTGTTTATAAGTTCGTGTTTTCTACTTCTTGGATGACACACATAGATTGTAAAGCAGCTTAACAAGCTACTTCAGGATTGATTGATTGATTCCTCTGAGGAATCCTCAGTTGACCTCAAATAACCTTCCTTTGGCATCATCACCCTGTCCTGCACAATAGAAGCAAAACAAGGATGACTATGATTTAGCAATCCTTCAAAAAGCCACCAAAACATCTACTGTAAAATATAGATGGCATAAAATAGCTTACTTCTGGGAACAGTATAGCAGGCCATTCTAATCACAGTGTCAGGATGGTGAAACAAAAGCATATAAAAATGCGGATTAGCATTATTTTAAGAGGTGGCCCTAATATATTCTCATACTTCAAGTGTAAAATTGCTGCCATGTTCTACTTTAGATATATAGTGGGTGAAATTATTGCTATATATCCTATAGTTTGTAGAAACATTTATAAAACACCTTCCTCTTCTTCAGGAAAGACACGCAGGAATACTGCTTGTATATATTCATGTGTATATGCCACACATATATATTATTATATAGATTTTATTTCCATGTATATTTTCCTTGATTGCTTCCTTGACAGAAGAGAGCACTGAACTGTGGGTACAAGTCCACATGGTGTCTCCTCTGGCCACCAGCTACAATATTACCATTTGATTCTGAAGTTAGAATGGAAATTTAATTCTGTACTGAAGGCTTGACTGCACTCTTAGGATCTTTTCTTTCCCTCATTACCACCCCGCTTTTGGGTCCGTCACTGCATATAATCCTTTAATGTTATTAGCCTATATGTGTACATAAATAGCCTTATTCTCAAGGAACTCACCCAGTAACAATTACCTATTGTCATAGATTATGATAAGCTCCAGTGAAATGGAACATGTATGTATGCATTTGATGGCATTATCTTGTCATCATCCAATCACTCATCTTTTTACTAGCCTTTTAACGATCCTTTTTTAAAATATTTGTATACAGTCAAGAGAGCAAAACTACAATGATCATATTTAGACTGAAGAGGTGGCATCTGGAACTATAGCTAAGTTTTTAAGTTTGAAATCCAGGCTCTATGAAAGATAGTGTCTATACTCTCATTGCATTACTGTTCTCATTGGCTTTTTTCACACAGCTTGATTGCACCAAGAAAATTTGCCACCTCTGATTTTTTATTTGTCCAAATTTGGAAAATAAGATTTTAATTCTATATCCTCTGATGTGCAGAGGGGCTCATTTTCAAGAATGTGGTTTTGACTTCACTGCTTTGCATTTCCCTCTCATGAGCTCTTAAAGTCAAATCGCTTTGCTAGCTTTAAAGTAATTTAAGTCATGCAGCATAGTAGGAAATAAATATCCTCATGGCATAAAGAGGAACTGAAAAAGAGGAGTTAAATAAGTGCTGGGTCACATAGCTGTTCACTAGCAGTCAGATCAATAAACCATTTTTTATAATTCCAACCCCTTCCCCACACTCCTACCCTACCCCTTCTCTTCAACAGCAGTTTAACTCTGCTTTCTTTTTTCCAACTCTCCTGTCAATAGACTATTACGGAAACAATGTAAATTACCCAGAATCTCACAGACTTGGATCAATGGTGGATCAACATGTTTCTGTGATCAGCAGTGTAAGCAGCATTCGATCACTGCCATCATATAATGATATTCATGATCCACTTAATATCTTGGATGAGAGTGGAAGAAAACAAACAGGCTCATACTATACAGAGTCCTCATCTTCAATTGTCTGTCGGACTCCTATGCGTAAGTACAGCCAGTGACTGAACAAGAGCTAGGAACTTTTTAGCATCTTAACAGGCGCTTAGAATTATACTGTAGCTCACACATATAGTACATAAGATGCAAGGGATAAGTATTCTGGTGTAATATAGAGATAAAATAGGTAAATTCCTAGGATATATCATATGATGTGGTTTCCTTAATATTTCAGGACAATGGGTTTAATGACTCTTTGTTCACATAAAGAGGACTGTGATCCATTGTCCATGATTTGCCTGAAATGCAGGAAAATCAGTATTAGGAGACACTTTCTAACTGTTAAGTGAGCTAGTGGGCTGGAATCCTCCAACATCCCTTAAGGATCCTCACATAAATCAAGTGAATCTTTTGTCAGGCACAGTTTAGATATACTTCATCCTGTGGACTGCACTAGTCCCTTCCTGTCCTGTGCTTCAACAGCTGTGTGAATTAGGCAAAGCTCCTACTGAATTTTAGGGGAAAGACCTAACCCCAAGGTGTTTGCTTTGGTGTATGTATTAATCAAATGGCAGCCGAGTTTGGTTTCATATTCCAAAAAACAGTCATAAGTATTGGATGGAAGATGTAAACTAGGGCACAGTTTTGGGTGTTTATCCATAACCTCTTCCTATTACTTCTCTGTTAACCTTGTGCAGAAGATTGGTTATTGCTTGTCTCCTTTAGGCTCTGCTAGAGCTCAATGTTTAATTCTTTAAGTGAAGCTAAAGGGGGAAGACAAGCCAGCACCACCGCTCAGGGATTGTACCTATCAAGTAGCTTATGTATTCCATATTGACATGTGCCTCGTGGTAGGCTTGACTGTATGCAGAAATAGTGGTACCATCAGTGAGTATGGGATATGGAAAGAGGAGGAAAACAAATAGAATAGTTTCACATAGTTTTTATAGAAGATGGTTCATATGTAGGCTGTAAGCTTCAGGCCCATAGCTGTATTTTTAACAGAGTTCACTGGTATATGGGTTTTGAGCTATCCCATGATAGTGTAAGGAGCCACTGAAGAAAAGTTATAAAAGGATAGGTAAATTGAGTAAAGTATAGGAAAGCTGAAATTTCAGTCTTTCACATGGTGTACCTGGTAGATTAAGGGTTTCCAGCAAATGAAAGTGGATTATATTTTAACAAAATACTAAACAGAAAACTTGCAGTGATGATTACCTTTTGTTTTCATAGCTTCAAACATGCAAACTACAGCTTCCTCACAGTGTATGTATGGAACATCTGGTCAGTTCCCTTCCCAGGAAAATCTGGAGTCCCACGGGCCACCAAGCAGAGATATGGTATCATCTTTACCACCAATCAACACTGTCTTCATGGGAGCAGCTGCTGGAGGGACCTGAACTGGCAGAGAAATGCCACTGTTTTAAACTTACTTTCCAATTGCAGACATTAAGGATCTGATAACTAAGGTTATGATGACTTAAGTGAGTGGGATAGAAAAGTACTGCATATAGGTGTTAAAGGAGCTGTTTTAGAGCTATTAGAACTCCTCCACACACACACAAAAAAGCTATATTCAGATTGTGCTCTGCTTGTGAATCACTCAGAATTGTCACCACTATATGGCTTTCCAGTCAGAAATTCAGGGTGAGAAGAAAGAATCAGTGATTCTTGCAAACATGACTAAGTTGTAAAGAAATTATTACATCTATTCCTAATTTATTAAAAATGATATTTTAGTCTTTCACTTATATCTTTTTGTATAAAAAATGTTTATTTAATGCCTGTGTTGCTCATTATTTATTAGGATTGCAGAGTCACTGTTTACTTTCTCTTATTTGACAGATTGTCAAATGTATGTATCCTACCTCCTATGGAAATGTTTACAAGGTCAATTTTTACTGTTTTAAATGAAACTAAGCCAAATTCTTAAGTTTTTTACTGTTGTGCTTTGAAAAGTCAATTTCAAATGTTTAGTGCCTGCTTGTGTAAGTGAAAGTCCTCAGGAAACAAATAAAACATATTGTGGGAAATATTTTCTTTGAAAATAAAACCAACAAAAACAAGTAAATATCATAAGCTAACTAATTTCAGTTGCCTGCTACTGTAGCTGGATAACTGAAACAAATGAAACTATGACACAAAATGTCATGGGATTTCAAAATTACTTCTGGTATGAGCCCAAACCAATTGCTGGTGGAAATCCACAGAAAGATTTCCATTAACTTTCATGGATTTAGGGCAACTGTGTATATTCAGACTAAAAGCAGAAAGTTGATCAAAAAAATTTGCAACCCTTTAGATCAGTTGTTTTAATAAAAAAAAAAAATTACAAGTGCCATGATACTCTGTGTATAAACATTCATGTATATATATTTCTGAAGAAGCCAGGCAAAAAAAAATTTACTTAACAATGTTAAAGAGGACAGAGAAAAGAACAGACTTACAGAACTAGCTTCTCTTTACACGTTCATGAAATAACAGATGTTATTCTGTAAACAGATGGTCCTAACAGCAGATTCAGATTTGGATTTAGATCCAGTTTTGTGAACTATTTGAAGCTATTTGATATCCATGTTCTCATTTAGGCCATTGAATATATGCTGGATCTATGGAATTAGATTGTAGGCCATTTTTGGTGGAAGAAAATAGATGATACGAAGATTAAATTTTTATTTCTAATCCTCTATAACTTTATTTCATCCTTCCTTATAGTATTTTCTATTATGAAAACCTGACTGCAGCAGAAGTATGATAAGTAGCATTGACTGGACTAACTCATGAATCATTATTGATGTGAAATATTTTATGCAGAAATGAGACAGACACCACAGTTCAAGTAGCTGAGATGTAGGAGACTCTAGGTCAGTTGCTTCCTAAGTCAGAGTGGAGTCTTACATTGTGACCACAAATGGAAAGTTTTGATTTCAACAAAAATTCTCAATAACGTGTAGTGGTTATACAGGCTGTTCAGACAAATATCCATTGGGCAAGTGAAATAACTACAGCAGAAGAGTTATTTCTTCTTAATTATTCAGGTTAGCATATATATTCCCCTAAAATTGGTCACTGAAAAGTCAGGTTTCTCATCTAAGCTCATCACACAGATTTCCTCTATAGTCGGTATACAGAGGAGGGTCCCTCCTATTCCAAATGAGCTGTCTAAGAGGGGAAAGGGGCAGAAGAGGGATAAGTCACCATCCTGAAATGCTTGGTCCTCTCCACTGACAAATGAATTGGCCTAAATAATTACTTTAAATTTTGAATTTAACTTCCATATTTTTGAAATTATGTGAGGTCACCCCCGCAGTGTATAATTAAGAGGAAGTAAGCAGCCATAAACGGGCTTCAGTGAGTAAGGTCTTGGTCATCAGGTCCTACCACAGTTGGTGGTACACAGTGACTCACGTATGTTTTGTGTGATTTATATATATCATTCCCAGTCTCTTTTTTTTGCATGTGAACCATTTCACGCTGGGGCTTTTGGGGCATAAACTGCTTTGTCTGCACTTCATCAGATATAAGAACCAATATTCCATCATCAGATGTGCAGATTGTCATGATGGCTGCAAAATGCAGAGTAGCATAAAGTATCAAACTGCTGTAAATTACATTTCATTATCAAAAGCAAAGGACAGTAAAAATATTCTAATATTCAAATAGCTAGTTAAGCCAAATCTCTCATGGTATTGCATAACAAGGCAAAAACATAATAATTGTATCTCAGCAAACCAGCTGAGAAATGTCCATCTTTATGATCCCGTAGTTCAGTCAAATATGTGGTTTGATGAATTCGGTGCTACATTATTTACTATGGTTTCTTAAAATGTCAGACTAAGTTTTATCTGTGGGAAACCAAATCACTCATAACTTTTGGAGATATCCCATGGGAAGATTCGTACATTTAGTAGTGCAGCAGCATTACAGCAAATAATTTTGAGAATTAATGGAGTCACCACTTGGTGGTTGTGTATTACTCAGTTCAGTTGCATTTTTGTGTATGCATTCATATATTGTTTCTAGCACATATATGTCAGAAAATAAGAGACAAAAAATTGAGTATGATCAGTGCCAAATGAATGCTGCCAAAGGAAAAAAAAATCCAAGAAAGAAATATGAAAATTATCTATTTGTCAATATCAATGAATTTGAACTGGCGCTAGAAAAGGCAGAATGGATGGATGAACAGATCAGTTGTGCTGTCAGTTCTAAAGTAAAACAGATTCTAATAGAAACTGGACCGAGCAAGAAGAAGCAGTACTGGAGAAGGACCGATTATCTTGTGGGTTGTAATTCTGTGCTTAGCAATGCAACCAGGAAACCTACACAATCAGGGCTGGAAGAGAAGTGTTATTCTTCTAAAAAACAGTCTAGATCATAGGGATTTTGTTCCAGACTCAAAATCAGCAAAATAAAGTTTGTCTTTGCCTTTCAAATATATAGTGAAAGCAAAGCAAAATTACTTTTTGAAAAAGGTAGAACTGCAAAGATGTGGGCCTGAAGTCCATGCATTGAACACTGGTTTGGCACAATCAGTTTCTACTTTGCACTCCACAATAAACCTGTGTACTATACTATGATCACACATGCTAAATGCATTTTAGTGGTCTGATCAGCTTTCTGCCAGCCATCTCTGTCTAGCATGTGGAATATCACAAAGAAGAAGGGGGTCTGCTGTGCAGCAGGTAGGCATGAGCCATTTAGCAGAACCTTATATTCAAGGCAGACTATTAGAAGGGCATTGCCTAATTGCAGGTATGGCAGAATGAGAACAGAGGCTTCGTAAGGTATAGTGCAGTGCTATTTCATTCAGTGTGGGATCAGAACTGAGTAAACTTCAGGCTTACAAATAAATTGGTCCAGAGAAGAAACAGCTGCAAAAAAGCATTCTTAGAGCACTTCAGGAAAAACTGCAGAGATGCCATTACTGTTGAAAGAGCAGATGGCACTAAAGAAGCTAAATCTGTTACGAACAGAATCAAAGATCAGGCAGAGAAATGCACGAATCTGCAGAAGCAAGAGAAAGTAACAATACAGGTCCGTATCTCTGGGACAAATAACAGTATATACTGCCACAGGATGGGGTGTCCCACAGTAACAAGTACTACTTCCAACTTAACACCCACTAAAATACCCCACTCACACAGCAAAGTGTCAACAAGGGACATACATAATAAGGGGAAGAGGGGAAATTGAAGAAACCAAGCCAATCTCCACATTGCACACAGACAACAGAGTCTAGTGTGGCAACAGCGATAATTTGGAGGCCACCAACAGATGACAACCATTACACAGGTACCAGGTTCCACCAATATCTCATCCTTGTGATTAGAAGAGACAGTACCACAGTGCCTAGCAAAACCACTTCACCTATGAAAACCAGTCATATCCTAGCCTACTGCTAGATCTCAAAGGGACTTCAGCAGCTTTGTTCAGTCTGGAGTCTAGCAGTAATTGCAAAAGGTTTGGCCTCAGGCTCAGATCAGGGTTCAATTTCTCACTATAGTTAGTGCATGGCCCAGAATATGCCACTTAGCCTAGGGTGTGGGAACAAGAGAGAATTCAGGGAGAAAGATAAGGGGGCACACGGGAAAAACAGTACGTGGCAGCCAAAGCACACCACCCTTTTGCAACATGAGTAACGAACTAGCTGGTGAAGGCCAGACAGTTTGTTCCAGCTGCACGGCAGAGGAGGGAGCGATATGGAGGTATCACGGTCCGCCCCTGACCACAAAGGGTTGCATCCCAAAAAATAATTGCTGCTCACAGACTAACTGTTGACCTATAGTACCCCCAGCCTCATTATCCCTGCTTACCATATTAAAAATCACGCCCTTTGCTGCATAACAATACGTAAATAAGGGGGGCATACCCCCAACAACCATGCAAATGGCAATCTGGCCAATGAAGTATGTCTGCCGCGCTTCCACATCCCACCTTCAGCAGCTATAAAAGAGAGAACAGCTCACTAAAGTTTTTGGAAGGGAAGAAAATTGAACCGCCGACCTGTTCACCGGAGATTGCTGACGAGCGAGCCTCCTTCTCCCCTCCCCCAAACAGGGACGCCTCTTTGGTAAGACTTGCACCTCCGACAAACGTTGGATGTTACCCGGGAAAATATATTATTATTGAAAGCGCTTAATTGTTAGTTTGAGCTCATAGACAGAAAATTTGTAGCAGCAAGTGCATTTATCAACGGCAGTTCCGAACCTGTTGTATCTGTCGCTTTAATAAAATCTAATTCTTTTTACTTTGCGAAACTGACTCAGAGAAAGTCCTCACACAGGGGGGCTCTGGCAGGCAAATGTAAATTACAAAGATTCTTTTTACTTTGCGAAACTGTCTCAGGGAAAGTCCTCACACAGGGGGGCTCTGGCAGGCAAACGTAAATTACAAAGATTCTTTTTACTTTGTGAAACTGACCCAGGGAAAGTCCTCAAACAGGGGGGCTCTGGCAGGCAAACGTAAATTATAAAGATAAGGAAGGGCCTTCCGTCCCTCCCTTTCACGCGACACTAGGGTAATGATAAGTCTAAAGGGGGCCATAAAGCTAGATTTAAAATTGTTGAGTCTGCCTGCTAGTGATTAGATCTAGGAAAGGCAGGAGGCCTCACCTAGATTTAACAATTGGAAAGAAACAGATTAGGGTTAGTTTGGGGTCTATTACACCCAAAAGGCTGTAAGTAACAGCCTTTTATAAATAGTTTTGGGCTAAGGTTTAACTGGAATCACTAATCTAGCTTTAGGGATAGGATTAGATTTGACAGTAGGTTTAGGGCTGGAATCTGGGCTGGTTAGTATGGGCCCTATGACTGTTGCAAATAAGTGCCTGTAGAGCTGTACTTAACTGTCAGTCTGAAACAGGTCACAGGCCTAGTTTTAATGACAAGCTTGTGTCTGCTGGATTTGGGAACAGTTATAGATTTGGGAGCAGTTATAGTTGGGCTCAAGGGTTAGGATTCAGGCTGGTATGCTGGATGAGCCTGCATAAAGCCTTAGCTTGGTTTAGTGCTCCTGCCTGTAGGAACCATGTGGTATGCTTAATTTAATTTGGGAAAGTTTGTTGGCTATTCTTAAAGATGTGCTTAGGGTGAAGCTTAAATCTGAGTTACTTCTAGTATTACGATTAACTTTAGGGGTCAGGTCAACATGAAGTTGAGACCATGAGTCAACATTGGATCTAGAAGGGCCCATCAAGCTCTGCTTAATGTTGCTGCTTACAGGGATCCCCGAACTATGCTTACTTTTAGATGAACTAGAATATAGAGACACCAGTGTAGGTTAATATTACAGTCAGAATTAAAATTAGATTTTTCTTTGGCATGAACTGCTGAAAGTGGGATGTTTCTGCATTTAGCAGGGGTTGTTGAGCTAATATAAAAGCCATTGCCAGAGCAGGTCATCTAGTTGTGATTCTTTCAGAGTCTAGTCTTAAGAGTGGACTTAAACTTGGTTTTACATTTAGTAAGAAATGTAAGAAAATGGGCCAGTTAGGCTAAAGCTGAATTTAAGGCCTACAAGGATCTACGCTCATTCTTGAAATTTATAAGAGTCACCAACATAGTAATTAGCCTCAGCTAAGAGTGCGAATGAAAGGCTGGGGCTGGGTCAGTAATGGTGTGAGCCAGGATCAAAAAATGCTAATCCTAGAAGACACTGTAGAAACGAGAGAGTAGCTTCCAAAATCTGAGTCTCACAGTAACTCCTAATGCTATGGTTGGGCTTGCGACTGGCCTTACATTTAGATAGGCTTAAATTTAGCATTAGGTTTTAGGCTAGTTTAATCTGGTGAGCCTAAACTACTTGCAAGTCTAAAAGAGGCCATCAAGCTAGGATAAGGGCTGTTGCCAATGTGGCCATCTAGCTGCATACATCTGGCAGGGTATATAAGCTTACAACAGGCTATATGGTTAGGCTTAGTTTTACAATCTAACCTTGATAAAGTTTGGATTTTGGAGAGAGAATATTGACTGCGGATCTTGGTTTTTTTTCTTATTCTGAAGTGCAGACAAATTTGAAGGTTTTTGTCTTTGAATGTTTTCAGGGTTACTCAGCACATTTCTAAAGGAGCACAGTGTGTTTTGGCACTTGCCTGGGAGTTGTAGCTGGAAAATGAAAAACAGTATGGGTTTGTAAAGCAGCCTTTGTACTGGTTCTTCATATAGAGTTCAGGGAAGAAGACAACTGGTCATGGGATGTCTTCACACGTCTAAGCAGTCATTAACTGAAACCACGTTGTTGGAAACAGATGCATTTTCCACAGCTTAAAATCAGAATGATGTCCCTAATGGGAGGACTATAGGCATCTATAGCCTCTAGAGAGATCCTTGTGTCATCGCTAATGATTAGACCCCAAATAATCAACATTACTGAGATGGTAAAAGATCAGGAAACTAGGAGATCCTACCAGGAACTACCTATGCTGCTTCCATGGTCACTAGAAATTTGCAGCAATTATGAGGCTGGGCAAAATCACTTCTCACCAGGACCCGAGCCTGCCAAGGGACAAGCAGGCAAAGAGGAGAAAAGCAAGGCTGGGCTCTAAAATGGAGGAAGGCAGAATATCTTGTTCATTATATAATTAACAACACCATTGAATAAGTAACAACACTCCATAAGCTCAATACATTTCATATGCATAAAAGATTCCATTTTTCTGCATTCTGGATTCTTTGCTATTTGCACTTTTTTCCCATTTAACAATGGCTGCATGTTACAATTCTGCATGTAACAATGGTTACACAATTAGAAACACGTAAAAGATTATATTAAGCGGTTGAACTAGGAAAATCTACTTCCCTTCCTTTCAGCTTAGTTGATTATTATCCTTGATCAAATAAAAGGCCACATGTTCATACTGCCCTTGTGCCCTGGTTGCTACAGTAAAAAAAGACATACAGTGAAATTCTACTTTAGGAAGAGTTTGATATTGTATGTCTTTTTTATTCTTGCCATGCTTACTTTTCTTGTTGTATCATTCAATTTTGTTCAGAAGCTGGCTTTATTAACTGTTTCTCACCAAGATACACAGGAATCACGAATTAAAATTTAATTAATTAAAATTACATCTTTTAGAAAATCTACATTACAGAAAGGTACTGATTATATATAATACAGGCATGTACAGTAAACAGCCCTTCCTTTCTTTCTAACATGGTCTTTACCAAGCCTCATCAAAGTATGATCAGCCCTCAAAAACCAGCCCAGATGTGCAGCATCCTCTAACAGCATCTTTACTTTGACTCTACACATTTCTTTCAGAGGCAAATGTGTCATCCACTGACTGACAGACTGTATCTGTCATCCTCTGCATCCAATCTACAGAGACTATGAGCTTCTGACAGCCCCTAGCCTTTAGTTCTGGGTATTTTAATTTTAGAGATTACATGGTCAAACCCTAAACCTGCTCAAAATAGTAGTTATCCAATGATAGGCTTCATGCTGTTGAAAAAGAGCTCATGGACTGTTCTCAGTGCCCTAGCTGAAATGGGTCTCTTTCAATTCTATATCTGAAACTACCAAAATATCTGAGACTGTATAGTTGATAGTATGAGTAATTTTTAGAGAGTTTTAGAAGATAATCTAAGAATTTATTCATACTCTTAATTTCCTTCTAAATTTGAAAGGTTAATTTCATTTTAAATGAAAGGTACATAGCAGATTCTAGGGAAATAATAATGAAAACACTACGATATGAGACTGAAGATGAGACTGAAATGCACTCAGTCCATGTACTGGAGATGTTACACTTTGCTTAAATAACTAAATATGAACAGACTCAAAGATTAAGTTAGATATTGAGCTACTGTAGCTGATCATGGCATTTGCTTGTTTGGAAGTATAGCAGATCTCTGGGCTTGCTCCAGTTAAAGTATACTTATTTACATGAAGCAGAACAGTGCCAGCAGGAGAAACTAAAGGTGTGTGTGTACTGTCAGATTGGTTTGCCCCCCTGCTTTGCACTGCAGTCCTAATCTCCTGATTATACAGTCGACCCTGCATAACCACTGGAGTACAGTCTGGCTCCACTTTGGAGCCAAGCAGTTCCGTCGCCAGGAAAACAGTATGAATCCAAAGTTACTCCAGTCCAGGGTCTACATCTGCTCTACATCATGGATATGAGCTTCACCAGACTTTACTCCCCAGCCCTTTACAATCTTCTAAGGGTATCCTCACAGGTCTCCTGCTGTCTTTGAGGAACTGGGAATGAGGTGCACACTACTGCCAGCAGTCAAAGCATGACTTATCCCTGATGAGTAAAATGCTCATGAGACCAGGACAACAGGGACATGAGCAAAGCTGAACTACTTAGGCCAGGAACTGTGGTGTGGCCCTCTCTCTTCTACCTCCCAGGCAATGGAGTTTGGTAGCTAGCTGTCCTTGACAATGTTTTTGTTCAGCAATTTCCTTTCCCACTTGTTCATGCGAATTTTGAGAGTCTTGTCTCTAGGATTTCCATATGAAGTGCATGAGCCACTCCATGCAGTATATGGGGATCCAAGGCACCTCAGTTGAGGCTGAGAAGCCTGGTTGGCAACAGGATACACAGGAGTTATGCTCACACAACAAGCTTTAAGGTTCCTTGTGGCTTTAGGCCCTGGAAGTCTGAGGGCAATCTGGGAGGTTGGGGCCAGACAAGCATCTGCTTGGGCCATGCTGTGAACCTCAGCCCCACTATAGCCCTTCAACAACACAAGCAAGGAGTGCAACACCAGCCTCAAAGAAACACATAGTCACTCATCTCAGCACGTTGAACTGGGCCTTACACAGCATCTGAGCTGAAACTGTCTCATATCCAGATAGCTTGCAGTGGAGAAGATGTGTTTTGTCTACATTTGACTACAGGTTGTAGGTCCTACGGGGTTAAGCTGAAAGATGGCCAGAGATGAGCTCACAAGTGCCCAAGCTGCATACGAAAATGGACTTCAGAGTCTAACTTTATCAACATTGATGGGTGTTGAGAACTTTTGATACGTATGAGGATCTAATCCTTTATCCTGTAAATCACAGAAGATACCTTCTAAAAAAATCTAGATGTCTAATCTATATAAGATTTACTTCTCAGTACTTACCTATCCATCTTTAAAGAAACAGACCTTCACCCTTGCAATGCTGAGCAGAGCAACACTTTAAAACACCTTGAAAAAAACATGTGAATGTGCGTCCAAAGCCTGAAAATGCAAGCCTTGGTTCTTTCAGTTTATTGACAATTGAAAAGGTAACTCAAGGCTTCTACATCTGCATTTAGTTTCTTAAGTAAGCAAACAGTTTTTCTAAAGTGTAGCACACTCAGCAGTTCCTGCTGACTGGCATTAATAAAATGGCTTTTCCAGGGAAGTACATGTTGAAGAGCCATAGAGCTCACAAACAAAATTCACAAAATCTGGGGAGGGAGGGGTCTTGCTTTAAGTTACGTACAATGGCCTACAGTAGTATTGGTCAAAATACTACACTTATTCACAACTACTATAGCATGACACAAGGGTCCTTGTTTTGAAAAGGAAATAATAGAAGCATGCCATTTGTTTACAAGGGGAGTGAAAATTAGTGAAACCCAATATCATTGATTCCAATATCTTTAGAGCTAAACTGGCTTGTGCGGAAAAGTAGCCAATGAATAGTTAACAGTGGTTATTGTTTTCACATGGGATTAAATCAGATCTAGAATTTCTCATGTATTTACAATCAAGCTGCATTGATCAATTTACTTTTGGCCTCCAGGAATCTTGAAGAAATTTACATTTTCATGAGAAGACTTTTATGTGCGTTTGTGGGCCAGCCGATGTAAGATACACCAAAGAGCAACCAGCCCTCTATCTCTACAGCCACAAATACAGCTTTAGAATTCCTACTATGCTTGCATTGTTTAACAGTAAAAATCTGTCTCTCTTAAGCACTCTTTTATCTGCTGTCCTCAAAAAGAGCTTCAGAAGCTAAAATTCCAAACAAACCTGGGCTGAGATCAAAGCATAGGTCTACACAACATGTGTGACCAGTACAATACGTGGGAGAACAACTGGATCTTATATTCAGGTATGTAGAGCATTTGCTGTCTACTTTTAGCACTTTCATCTATTCTGACAGAAAATTCTTCTTTGCTTGGCAAAGCAGAATGACAGCAAAAAAGTGAATTCTTTTCAAATACTACTGAGAAGATTCCCTGCCATTTTAATAAAGCAGTAGCCTTTTTTTTTTCTTTTTTTAATACTTTTGGTTTCTGTAATAAGATGAGAGTGTATTTCTCTAGTGTATTGGTCAAAACAGCTGCATCTAATTGTCTGGCACTAGAAAAATGGTGGTCAATCCACAAAACTGGTGTGAGATGAAGCACAGCAAAATGAAGAGGAAAAAATATTTTTAACTATGAGGTGCAAAAAGATCTCTGATTTGTGTTTTACATTCAGAGCAGCAAACCAGGAATGAAGAATTCAGACTTCTGATTAACTTTGCGTGTGTAAAATAGGAAAAACCCTACTTTATCTCAGCACACATTAAGCACACATTTAGTTCTGCTGATACTGCAGACCAAGCAAATAAGGCGAAACAAAACAAAACAAAAGAATCCTGTGCAGGTAGGAGAAAGGAAGGGATATCGTTAGTTTGTGTAACAGATGCAGAGAAAGATAGCTCAGGTTTTAATATCTAAAAGTATTAGCATCATAACTATTTCAGCTAAGACTATCTTTTTTGCATTGGCTTAATTTCATGGTATAAGTCCATAATTTTACAATTGCCAAGAGTCCAGCTCATTTCTTTGGGAATGCCAAGTAGTTATACCCCCAAAAGGTTTGCTGTGGCTTTCTCCATACTGACATAGTGCGATTTGCAGGCGTAGACAAGTCCTAAGTGATTTGCCCGAGTTTTTACAGGCAGTGCTACTTTCTGAACAGTACTGAGAACCTCAGAAACAAGATGCTGGAGGTACTGGTCAGTGGGAGAGACACACAGGTAGGTCAACAGATGTAAATGGCTTCACAAAATCTGCCGTTGCCCTGTGTCTTCCTCCTTACCTCTATCTTCTGTTTTCTTTCCCTACACAGGAAGAGCTCGGTGGCTCCCCGCGGGAGCAAAGCTGCTCACCTGCTGCTGCCCTGAGGAAGGAGCAGTAGAGCTAAGCCTCCATCCCCTTTCCTTACTTCTCCCAGTCAAATTCTCCAGCTAATGCAGGGTAGTCAATCAGGAAAGGGAAGTGTCCCACTAAGAAGTCATCTACTTTGCTCCTGGGACCTGGGGACAGCAGGAGCTGGGAGAGGAAGGTCCTACATGTACCTTCTCTCTTAAGTAGAATGAGTGAAAGCTCCATGAGCTTCTGCGTGTTGTCTTAGAAAAAGGAAATTATCTTCATTTTCCCTTTCTACCTCTATCATAAGAGAGGCTGTGAAGTCTACTGCTTTGCAATTAAAAACATTATGGCATTTTATTCTCTGAGGGGAGGGGTGGGGGGGGTGGGGAAATCACCCAGGTACCATAACAGATGGTTTAAGTATGGTGATTACAAAATCCTGAAGTTAAAATAGTTTAATTACAAAGTCAATACTGCCTCCAACCTCTGCTAAGCCTTCAGTGTAAAAACAACAGACGGTATAGTGCAAACGGTAGGACAATATTTAACCAGAACTTTGCATTAGCTACTGCAGTACAGCTCTCCATCAGGCCTTCAGTAAACGGAAGATCAACTGATTTTCCCAGCTTGTATTTGTTAACCATCTCTGCTTTAGTATCAATGGACGGCTGTGAAAGAGTCACAAACAAACCTAAGGAAACAAACTGCAATACTATACTGCAAGCTGAGGCTTAGCGAGACTGTATGTAAAGCCCAATATTGCAAGTGTAAAATTGAGACAAATATTAGGGCCTAACTAGGAATTAATATAGAGGTAAAACAGATGAGCAAGTAGAGCAAGTTATTTATATATAAAAAGAAAACACGATTTGGTGTTTTAAGGTGAAATAAGGAAGCTTTTATGTCAGACTTTGGATTTGATGGAAAAAATAACAGGATATGGGAAAGCATAGAAGGAAAATTGGGGGATGATTTCAAATGGCACAAATTTGATCTTTTACATGCAGGGAAAGCAGCAATTTTATACATCACGTTCTAGGGAAGTTTCACTAAGCTGTGCTCACGCACCTGAGAACCTTTGGCCTTGGTCTTTATTGGGTACGAATGTACTGCATGTATTTTTTAATAGTTACAGACCCTGCCTCCCTTGCCTTGCCTTTCTTATAAACATCTTGAACATGCAGCCAGAAGAGTCAGAGGAATTTTTTTCTGCTTTATTAGCAATAAGATAAAATCTTGTCCCATCTACCTCCACCATGACACAACCTAAGGTATTCACCATTCAGTCTGTGTGCAAAGCACCATAAGGCACTGCACTGTTACTAGACTTGAATGATAAAAGTAGTGTCCAACAAGCTGGTTGCAAGAGATTTGGACCCATGCAGGTAAAAGGAAAAACAGATAAATGTGAGCTAATCTTCAACACTTCTTGCCATCACTGATGCTGGTGAGACCTCTCACAGAGAGAAGCAAATTCAGAACATAAAGCAAGAGGGGAAAATGGGATTCAACTACAACACAGATGAGTTCTTCTCACAATTATTTTACCCCTCTATAGGTTTTTTTTTACAGTTTTTGAGAGGTGAAGAGAGTCTTTGAATGTCTGCAATCACATTTGCTAAATCAAATACAAGTTTCAAGTAACTGATCTGTTTCCCTCAGATTATTAATAAATACCAGCATCAGGGACACAGGGACTTCCTGGACTGTTAAAAGGTGGGGGAAAGGGACGCCCTTGGGAATCTAAAGGAAATGCCCATTAATCTTGGGGTGGAGAGAGGAAGCATACCCAGGGCCTGATCCTGCAAATTGCTGCATATTCCTGTCCTGGTTTTATTAGATTAACTTTATATATATATATATATGAGTAGCAGCATTGACTTTCAATTAAGGCTAAGTGCAGGCTGAAGTACTTCATTTCATTAGAGTGGAACTGATTCTCTATAATACCAGAAAAACATAAACCAATGCTCTATTGGAATTCATACCTGGTCTCTGGCAAAGCACCAATAACATGGTAGTAGTTTGAGTTCTTATTTTTGTAAATGAATAAAAGATATACATATTCTTTCCTAGAACATGAGAAAAAATGGCTTTGTTACAATATATAACAAATAGCCCTCCAGAGTGCACTGTAGATTGAGTTCTTCTGAATTTCCAGTCATTTCTTCTATTTTCAGACTTGCCTCCCTTTTTTATCCTAAGCATATATTTAGCAACCAGGATATAGATCCAAAGGAATGAGACATGATCATATCACTTTTAAGTACCTGGGCCCAGGGCAGAACCCACAAATTTGTATTAGAACTTTGTCTCTTCCCACAGCACGTGTGGGATTGAATTGCCATTAGCAATCCCCAGATAACTCTGATAAATATTTCTGTGAGGGTGTGGATTCTAGGTGGATTCTGTACATAGGGGAGTTGGGGTACTTAAAGTCTAGCTGGGGTTTGGTACCTAATTTCTCCTACTCTCACCTGAACTAACATTTTACAGCTGGCTTCAATTTCCTCCCCCACTCCCCCAATATCATTTTGAATGATCACCGTTTGGAAAAGGTGTTGCATCCTGAGCAGGGTATGAGTTGAGTGATATCAGCTTAGAGTAGATATTGGTAACCAGAGGCATGCTATGAATACTGTAGTTCGGCTGGGAATTTTGGCTATTATCATTACTAGATATGTATGCCACCAGAAAAAGCATGCTAACATGACAGTTATAATGTTATTCAAAAACCATTGCTCTTTGGAAGAAAGTATTTTGGGGGGTCAAGTATAATAGCGCTTTTAAGACAGGATGCCAGACAGTACTTATGGCACAATTATGTACGCACTAAGGACGTTCAGTATAAATCCTGAGTTTGCCTGCCACATCATACTTTGATTTTAGAGGGGATTTTACAAGTAGATCAGGCAAAATTTGGTCCTGAATGATAGCTGTGTTGACCTCACATGCTTACACATGAGATTATTCCTGCAGTAATAATTCTTTATGAGATCTTTGCACTCTGAAGACAACTGATTTCACTCTGAATTCACCAGCAAGGCTTTGAGTACAAATTGCCCATACAAGTATCATCAATGCCATCATTGCTGTTATCTGTATTCTCAAGGTACTTAGCGACACTGCCTGGGAGTAAGGCGCCATTTTGCTGGCAGGTGCCCAGGCACATGAAGGAAGTAAGCTAGTTCCCATCACGCAAAGCTCAAAATCTGAAAGATGGGAGTGAAACAGCAGCACAGAATTGTTCAAGGCCTCACAGAAGAACATGGGATCCGAGTTCAGCCTGCAGTATATCTGTGCATTAGAACACAAAATAATTTTTTCTAAAAGTTTAAGTTAATCAGTGGAAAAACTATTTTTCTAGGCCTGACCCTCTTTTCCCCCAATATTTACCCAGGATTGTCCCATGACTTGTCCACTTTTATAATCCATTAGAAAGTGATATTGTTGCATGACATGCTCAAACAACAAATGCTGCAGAAAGGCCATAACAGTATCTAAAAAGCCTTTGCTTTGTCAAAGCCTTTCACTAATGCTGGCAACAAAATTATTGAGGTCTATAATAGGCTGATCTCATGTCAAATAAGCCTTCTTATGAGCAGTATTAAACTTTGTATCTGCTTTTAAATTAAACACTTTGGGTTTATTAATGTTTCCTTTCCTCTCCAAATTTCTTTGTTGAGAAGAGGTGCCAGAGGAAATGTACTAGCAACAGTAGGATGTGAAGTATAGTTTAGAATACATTAAACATATGTTGATGGGGCCATTAGCACAGTTTATAGATACCACCACCTGTCTCTTATACCACTTGCCATTACTTTAGTGACTGAAAACATACTGTAAGAGAGGTGGTATGCTACCATTAAATCTTTACTACTGTATTAAAAGGAACACAAGAATAAATTCATGCCATATTGCTAAAAAGATTTTCCAATAACAGCTCACTTACTGAGATAAATAAACCTAAATAAATGGGGGGAGAAGGAGGCAAGCTTAACAAATATCACTCTGGTTTTGGATGCAAGAGAGCCAATGAATAACTGTGCTGGAAATACTTTGCCATTGTGAATGTACACCAAGGTAGTTAACATTTTACTTGTTCCTTTCAAGTTAGGAAGCATATTCCAGACACACTCTGATTCCTTAAAGTATTACTGTAAAACGCATTCCTAGATCTACCAAATGCTAACATTAGTGGTAAAATGCTATGCTATGAAATCCAAAAGAACTTTTTCCATCTGGCAACACAGGCAGTAAGGTTTATCTCTTTTGGACAAGAAAAACATTGTAAGGCCAGCAGTTTCCATTTGACAGACTCACCGGGGGGCAGGAACAAAAAGATTATATGCCAAAAAAAAAAAAAAAATTGCAAATTGATTTTTTTTTTTAAATCAATCCAATGGGCACATACAAGGATAATCTATTTAAATGACCTCCGATAAGTCTGGCAGGCGCTCCTCGGCCTCCCAGCGGCGTGTGAAAGGGGCTGAAGCAGCATGAGCGACGGTTCCGTGCAGGCGGGTTGGTACCAAGCCCGGCCCTGCGGCGCCCCCTGGCGGGCGCGGCGCGGCGCAGGCGGCGCGGTGCGCGGCCGCCCGCGCAGGTGGAGGAGCGGGCGGTGGGCTTATGTGCGGCAGGAGTTTTTCTAAGCCTGCGGCCGGGGGAGCGTTTATTAACCGTGGGTGCCGGCTTGCGTCATCTTCCCAACGTGACCGTTTGTTGTTTTTGCTGCAGAAGGGTGAAGCAAAGAAGCACCGTTCTTCTCGTGAACGAAAGGGACGTCAGCGGCAGCAACGTGGTCACTCTGCCCAAGGGACGTGAGGTGTGCAAGTGGCAGAAAGGCAGCAGGTACATTTAGCCTGTAGGGGAGGGTGCAGGGAAAAGAAAAATGTGACACCTCCCCACCACTCCCAGCACAGAGATGGGGAAGAGGAGCAAGGATAGGACAAAGACTGGGCCTCAGAGTTGCACCTCGGACAGGGACATGTAGTAAATGCATCAAAAAAAGTTGGGTCTGGACATGCCAAAAGCATTCATAAAATCTACATGGAATTAAAAATTACATTTAGAGAGTGTTCCTCAGCTTTCCAGAATGGGCAGAAGAAATGTGCTTGGCTGGAAGCCACTGCCTGGCCTTTCCCAAGCCTGCTGGAACAAGCTGGGCAAGCCCTGAGCCTGGACCTACCAAAGGGCTCTATTGCTCCTCTTAGCCCAGGCTAAGTGCAGCTACTCACAGTTGTGAGCCCTCTGTAAAAATATTCGTGCTAATCATAGCAAGTGAGGGAAAAAGGAAAGCGCTTTACTTTCAGAGTAAGCATTGGCACAGGTAGAGGTAAAAGGCCATTCATTGTCCTTTCTGGAAAGGAAGGGAAAAAGGATAGTTAGCCTTAGTACCAGCCAGCGTTCAGCAAGAGCAGCATCAGATCTGATCAGGAGGTGGCAGCACTATCCTGGAAAGCTCGCAAAACTTCTCACACACACTCCCTTGTAAAAAAAATCCCAGGCTCGCCGGCGGGAAGTACCCTTGTGCTCGGGGGAGGAAGAATTCCAAAGGCAAAATGCGTGCACATGTCCAGTAAATATTTGGAATGAATTGTAAAGATCCCAGCTGAAGATAAAACTGAAATTGCTGTTTTACATCACAGGAATCGTTAAGCAGGATGCCTGCAGCACACCCTTCTCCAAAATGTTGCAACCTGCCACAAAAAAGAGGAAAAAAAAAAAAATCCCTCCAGGGGAGAAGGGCCAGAGATGCCTTTGGAGACTTAATTGTTGCTATCAATTTATATGGAAGCATGCACATATCACCAAGAGAAAAATAAAACTTTGTAATAGGGAAGACAGATAAAATGTGAAATTCCCCTTCCATGTTTTCAAAAGTTTATTTTAAATGGGTGAGAAAAAGGATTAGAAATTTGCCAATGTGATAAGCGTGGCCTTAAGTCAGTTTTGCAAAGAGTCTGCTGCATGGTGCTCACAGAACTGACATAGTATTGCTATAATCTTTGCTTATTTCATTCCAAAAAAACCCCCAAACCTGTAGAAAAAATAACATACCTGTAGCAAGTCTTTTGTAAAGCCACAAATAAACCTGAGCAAACCTAAAGTCACTCCAGGCAGGTATGTTTCTGACTTATTCCTTGATGAATTTTCAATACTAAGCTGAAGGTAGAAGTACTGTTTTTAAGCCATACCCCATGTGTTGTGCTTTTGCATTGCCTCAGGTGCTAGGCTTGGTCAATGTGTGACTGAGGAATTCATGGTCCTGCAGGTGTCACCAGGAAAAAGCCCTGCAATTCAGTAGGTGGTGCTGAAACACTTTGCTGGAAGCACCATCGTGGTGACCCTGTCTGCATTTTCTTGACCTGGCCCATCTGAGACCATAATGAGGGGAGATGCTAGTGGAAAAGCTGCTTGGAGTTAGTTTGGCACTAACTCTGGTACCCTAGCTAGATTCAAGAGTTTTTGGTATTCATTCAATACACACATCAGTGCATGTAACCCTTTTTTTGGCTCTGCAACATATTCGTAGATCCATCTCATTTTTTTGACACTTTATTTAGTATCGGAAACATCTGAAGAGCATAACAAATAGAAATCCAGGATTTAGCCAAACTCTATCAATTGTTGGTATTGGAACATCAATGGAGCTCAAACAAGTTTCACTTGGCAAGACAACTGCACAAAAGTATTTGATGTATAATCGCAAGCTATTTTCAAGGTTCATGCACACAAAAGGGTTCAAATGTAAGCAAATTAAAGTCCCAGAATTAATGAAATATGTTCTGTTTCCCTTCCACTTGCCAACTATTTAACCTGGTCAGAAGATAAATTCACATGGAATTAATTTTATTTAGCCTACCTCAGACTCCTCCTGGGCTTTCTTGAAATGAGGTATTCTTCACTTCCTATCCTGCACAATTTTGTAATGCAGCTGCACATTGTTGAAAAAGTGCCACAATTCATGACGAGGCCGCTGCACTGCAGGAAGGAGTGTGGTTATTTAGAATACATATATCTATATTTGCATACTTATAAAGTTTACGTGTCTGGTTTATTAAGCTCTAGGAACCTCCTTGGTAGATGATACCATGATACACAACTGAGAGCAATTAAGCCATTAACATGAGTAAAGCAAGGCTGATTCTCAGCCGAGTGAACTCCAAAGGAAATTTAAAGTATTTTTGAAGTTCAAAAGGACAATGGCTCCTGCAGAGCCGAAAAACTTGTAGAAGATGAAAAAGGGGTCAAAATCCTCTCCACCATGTTTATAACCAAACAAAGAAAACGGGCAGCAATGCCTGAGTGCTGTGCTGTCCAGGGGTCTCCCATAGTGGTACGAATTTCCTTACCCATTCGAACACCCCGCTGCTCCCACGCTCTCTGGGAGCCCCCTGATACCACTACAAGCAGAACGTTTGGCCCAGCGACGTAAAGGAGAGTGTAATATCAGGACCTTCTATTTTGGAGCAGGATGAGAAAAGGGAAGGAGACACAGACATGGTGACTCCAATTTCAGTACTCCGGTCTTTCTCATGAACTCAGCCACAGACCTGCACTATGAAGTGAATGCAAAGAAGAGAAACGCTGAATCACCCTCAGGAGCGACCACAAATACAGGGGAATGAGGATGGGAGTCCCGCAGTGTGATGGAGGGATGATCCTCAGGGATACTGAAGGGTTCAAGGAAGCCTGAATGACTTTTACTCACATGTGTAAGGTGTGATGTTTGGGAGAGAGAGGAGCTGATGTGCATTCAAATTCACATCGGATTAACTAAATATCTGCAAAACAAACTTATAACCCCCATAGCTACAACACAGGGGTATGAACAATTAGGTTCAACAGCTGGCTGCTGACACACTGATTGGAAACTGAGAAGGTGTCTCCTTGCAATACTTAGTGGCTAGCATAGTAGCATGTATAGATTTGCCTTTTTTTTTTCTTAAATGAGATTTGCAACCTAGTGAATCCCACCACAGAGTTTGAAAGATTTCTCCTCCTTAAAGAAATGCCTTATTGCCTCACAGATGCACTCATTCTGTAAGCACTTTTGGTGCCCTTGTGCCTGCACAGCTCCTGAGAAAATCATGGAGCAGGAATCCATGCTCTTTTCACCTTTTTATTTAAATCTAAGCTGTGTGTCCAGCAGTGCTCCAATGTGATGAAGGCCTCCTCCAAAAGGCCAGAAGGGAAGTGCCCACAGATGGCCTGATAACACTCGTGACCTTCCCCACAGCGCTGCCTGCAAAGCAGACCCTTTCCATGACTGGGTGAGGGAATTTATCATTTCTGTGGCTGGACGGTCCCCATGCCAGTGGAGTGGCCGTGTCACCCCGCAAGCCATCAGCACAGGAGCTCGGAATGGAAAACAATTTCAACATTCACAGCCTGGAGTCCTGCCCTTCGCAAACACATTTGATGTTCATACATGGTCTCTTGGCTGCTGCTGCTCAGGACCATCTGTTGGGATGGCTTCATGCCTGATCAAGTGGTGGGATGCCAGTTTCACTGGGACATAAAATAGATGCCAAACAAAACGCCTCTGGTTTTACTTCTATTACTCTGAATTCAAAGCACATGCTAAAACTAATCCCCATTTTAACACTGTTGTGGTGCCAGTTAAACCTTCGTTTTTTTCCCACTATCTGCCAGATTTCTACCATGTATTTAGGCACTTAATGAAATCCAACAGCAATCAGCACTATTAATTTCACACAAACACGACACTGTTTGGAGGGTTTTGGTGAGACGTGTTAGCACTAATGACAGAGGTGAATGCGTGAGAGTTTCTTATACACATAACACAGGATCTTTGAAGGAGCTGTATTAGGACATCTCTTTAAAAATTGCTCCTGAAACCACATCCAGCTATCATAAATTTTTCTGCTAGATAGAAATGTGACTTATCAGTTTGAAAATGTTATGGCACAGTTAAGAAAAATGCTTCTATCAATCAAATGTGCAAAGGCTTTGAGCATTATGTGAAAACTAATCTGAGAGGCTATAAAGACATTTTATTTCCAACTACCTGAGTTTACCATAGCTCCAGCTCTGATCTATAGTAAACTCTTCCATGTTGTGGCTGGTTTGCCATCTGGGTTTATATGACTAACTCCCGGTGAATGTTCCACATTCAGAGAAGTGTGTTCCTGTCCTCAGCCAAGATGAATATTATTGTCAAAACTGCCATCATTACAGCTACTGTGGGCTTTGGGATTCCTCTGGTGTTTGCAGAGAAAATCCAGCTGCCACAGATGTCCCCTGAGCTGATGGATTTTCTCCTGTAGTCCTACAGCAGATCTGGAAAGCCCAAAGGGAAATCCCCTGGTTGACTTCCCCTTGCTGCTATTCCTTCTTCTGCTCTGTAATGCCAAGAGGTACCTACCCCTCTGACATCTCCTGCCTCCTCCTCCTCCTCCTCCCTCTGCCTCCCAGGTGAGGAGATAACATACACCAAAATGGTGAGGACCTAGCTGGAGATGCCACCTCAGAGCTGAAGGAAGCTCAGGTACACGAGGTGGCAGTACATGAGGTAGTGCACAATGGACACAAACCTGGAATAAAAAGGCAGGTGAAAAGGTGGTGTGAGGGTAAACCAAAAGCAAAGCTGTTGGGACAGGGTAAGTTCCAGTCTTGGCATTAAGATTTCTGGTTTTAGGAAACTGCCTTATTCAATCAAGTGTTCAATTCCTGATCTGATTCTTGAATGCGGAGTGCTTTAAAGCACTTCATTTTGCTAATGATGTGACAGATTCCCATGATGTTATCATTTAGCAATCTTAATTATTTTTTATCAATTTGTTTACAGTGCCTTCTTATATATTCCTAAAATAAAGGTTGCCATGGAAGCCTAAAAAAAAAATTATCAATAACAGTTAAAAGAAAGTCTGGGAGTGTGAAAGTTAGTTTCCTTTTGTTTTTGCATTGTATCACACACACACAAAAAAAAAGAGAGAATTATTTGAGTCTACCAAGTAGATCTGACAGGGCCAGGAGCATAGGCCAACTGATGGCACGTGGACCGGCCATAAAATTAAAAATAAACTTAAGAGCAAACGTGCAGCTAAATGCAGACTGCAAGGATAGGATGTGAACTTCAGCTATTTCCTGGACCTCGTGTGGTTCCAAAGTTTAACAGCTTTAGCCTTTGGAGACCCGGAGGCGTGCATACTTGTTTTCAGTTTCTCCTCCTTTCATCTCCCCCTACTCGGAGCCCTTCCACCCTCCCAGCTGCCCTGCTGTCTCCGTGCCTCTCCGCAGAAGGACGCTCCGCTCACCCTCCAGCTTCCTGGCATCACCGCGCAGCCTTGTCCCCTCCACAATTCTCATTTTGCCTTCAGGGCTCACCAGCTCTCAGAAGATTAACCACTACCTACCAAACACCCACGTGGGGGAATCCAGTGAGATGTGTGACTGCCAGCTGTTTTCTGGGAGTGTGGGCTCATGCCTAATAATTAGATTTTTTTACAAGTTTCAGTCTTGATTTTTTTTATGATTTTTTTTTTGGGGGGGGGTAAAATAACCATAGTAGTAACAGCTAGCCCATCTTTCTCTCCCAGGGCTTGTATGAGAGCAAAGAGATATTTTCAGGAATAAGTTTATTATTCTTGTGGGATGTACCATAAAGCTCAAAGTACTTCACTAAGCCCAGACTGAGCTTTGTGGTCTTTTTGCTTGTGGGCCTTGTGCCTGCACAGAATCAAGGCCAAATTTAAAATAGGAGTGTGTTTCTAAAATGTATTTTGATATCTCTCCCATTTATGATAGAACTTTATGCTCATTTCTCCTGGTTTCATATAGTATTTTTCTTTGTTAAACTAGAAATGAACAACAAAACAAATCCTACTGTTAGTCCCTGAACACCTAAAAAATCATCATGAATTAATTTTCATCATTTAAATTTCATTTCAAGAAGCTCCAATCTCCTAAAACAATCTCCAAAATATTCCCCAACCCCTTCACCTTATTTCTGAATGGCATCTTCTATTAAGGTACCTCCTATTAAGACATTTTCTCCTCTTGTTGCCTGCTGAAATCCTCAAATTGTATAATAACCAGTAGCAGGTAAATAGCAGAAGAAAACTGGGGTATATTCTCATGGACTTTCAAGAAGTTTTTTACTTCTTTTGTTTACATGTTTGAAATGTATGGAAGAAGAAACAAAAATATGTGCGCACAAACCTTATTAGTTCTAGTTCCTGATTTTGCCTAGAAGAAAATGTGTTGAGTAGAGCAGAAGACTGAAGGACCAAGGTAAAGTGGCAGTTTTCTTGTAGGATGTAGGGAGAAAAAAATACCATTGGAGAGAATAGAACTAAGGACTTTGTATTTCTACATTCAAATACCTGTGCTTTCAGTTATCCTCATTACAGTCGCAGGTCTCATGAGACACAAGTTATTTTTACTGCCTTTCAAGATAAATTCAACATATGCTTTCACAGAGTGGTACCTCTAATTAACAACACAGCTAATTTTAACTTAACAAGATCCACAGTAAATTATGTTCCTTCCCTAGTCCTTCATATCACTCCTCCTTCTGCACCAAAAAGAGACTTATTATCAAAAAAGGAATGATAACAGGAAATAAACATATCACCCTTAATCCCTTTTCAAAAAATATCCATAATGTTCTCATTTCCTTAACAGCTTTTCTGAAATGAGACACAAGTAAGTGCATTCTGCATCCCTGCATGAACCTAGATTAAGAAATAGATGTGCAACCATCATACAACAGCTAATAAACCTTAGGTTAAAGTTCTCATGGCAAACTGGAGAGTTAATGAGACTAGGACAACCTTAATCTAGAATGTTTTCCTATCCGAGTATTTACAGTTAGTCCCCTATTAATTTGTGGATGAACAAACACTACTTACATACTTATTTTCACAGCACACACATGCAATGTTTGTGTTTTCTTTTTTCACACAGAAAACGTGAGCAAAGTGCCATTGTACCTAAACAAATGTTTCTACGTTCCAAAACTTGGGTGCCACATATATTGCCCATTGCAAAAGGCTCGTGTCTGGGTAGCAACAAACACCACCTTCCAGAGCTGAAACCTCAGTGGATGCATTTCTGGCTTTTTCTGTTAACAAGTTCTACAAAGTGACTGAAGAGAACTTAATATGCCCTTATAACACAATTTTATTCAACCATAGTGCCTTAATGTCCCATTAAGAATTGGGGTCATATATGAAACAAAGGGTCTCTTCTTTATGTGGCTTTTAATTCACCTTCATACTAATTTTCCATACACACTATCTTCTTGTACTATTTTATTGCAAATATGGTAAACAGCATTTCTTCTAATACATAGATGGCCAAAGCAAATACCAGAAGACCCCAAGATAAACAGGCATATATGATTTTTGTAAATATTCATAAGAATTCTGTTTATATGAATGGTTTTCTGGTTCCACCCCAGATAATTTCCTCTCCACATAGAAAGTCAATGTTAGAGTCAGAGAAGTCACAGGCTCACACATGAAATTTGTGAGGGGAAACCACCAGATTATCAGTGGATTTCTGTTTCTCCTTTTCTTTCTCTCTGGCAATAATGACTTAATTAGGGCCAGATTTTCCATATGATACCATTATTTTCCATACCTTTAGCATTCAGCTACACCACCACTACTAGGTCCATCACTACTTTGAACTTACAAAACTATTAGTTCAGCAAATGTTCTACCAAAGTGATGCCTATAAGGGAAAAAAAATTCTCTCAGCATGATTAAGCCCATGTGCTAGTAACTGAAGCAGTTCTCAAAACAAAGGGGATAAAAGTAATCCTATATTTGGACTACCGATCAGAGTTTCATCACACGAAGCAACCCTTCGTCACTACAATCCATCTTCAAAATGTTTCAACAGCTGGGCCTAGTTGTCACTTACAGAAAAACATTATCACCTGTTAAGGAAATAGGACATTTGGGGACATGCTTCAATAGCAATTTAGGGAGAGCTCTCTTCCCAGAACTGAAGGGAAAAAACTAGAGAGAGAGAGAGATTTTTTGAGCAATATCATCCAATGCGCAAAACCTAGATGAAAAAATATTTTGTAACTGGATTGTTTGAGCAAACATGCCTTTAAAGCAATCTTTTCTAAGAAAACTCTTTCATGAACATCCTGTGAAAATAACAACTGTGCTAAGGGTACTAATAACACTGGTTTGTACATTTTAAACTATTTCAAGCGTCACCAAAGTAGATGGAGTTCATTAAAAAATAATTTGAAGTTCTTATACAGTCTGAGTTATACTGGGGAAAATCCAATGTAAGCCAATGACTTCATGTTACAATTAAAAATTAAAGTTGCCTGAACAACCTTAACCTCTACTTCATTGTACATACGCCTTATGACCCAGCCTTGAATTACATCACCGTATGCTGCTTTTCCCGCACAGAACATGTGTTTCAGCTGACTCTGATCTGATGATGAAGGGATATTTAAAATATTCAGTTTTGTATGTATCTTTCAATGTGTGGCCCCCTGCATAGTACACTGCAAATGACAGTTCCCCAGCACAGGATTCATCTCATTTGCTTTAGATGACCCACACCCCAATTACTTAGTCTCTGTAGTTGCCTTGTACTCCTTTCAGAGGACAATTTATCTGACCTATTTTAGACAACCACTCAGGGTGAGATGAATCACGCTAATTTAGAGAATTGCATTTCACATGAAATGGTCGAGTTAGGACCCTCAACTTCTAGATCAAACACTAATGTGGGCTAGGATGATCAAATCAATGAAAAATTTTTTTGCAAGATCTTCCAAGGTTCTTCTCTAAGAAATCAAAGTCTCTTGGACATTATTTGTGAGAGTCTGGGGTCATCTATAAACTTATAAGGTTCAGTGAAACTGGCAAAAGAGTGAAAATATCAGACTATTACAAGACAGCTGGTGAAATGATCTAATGATTTCTTCTGAACACTAAAATTTGCTGTGATTTGTTTTCAAATCTGAATCACTTGCCATAGCTTACTTCTGTTGTGAAAGTGGTGCTCAGTTCTTTGATCCCACCTTAAAATTCCTGATTAAAACATCTTCAAATGCAAGACGGACTCAGCACTCATCCCCTGATCTGGATCTAAAGGCACTGTCTAAGCCCTTCATATTAAAAATGAACTGAATCAACACCCCCACCCCCATCCCACTACATAAAGATTACAAATTTCCAAGTTCCTTCAATTGAGGTCAGCCCAGAGCTTGTTCATGTCTTTAACTGAGTTAAAACAAACTTTTTAGTTTGATTAATGACATTTCTATTTTCTTCTCCTTAATTGTCTAGCTATTTAACTGTGGCAATACAGTAATTGTATAACAGGACTTTTTAATCACACATATTTACCAGGCACCATTCAGAGAAAGGGGAAGAATGACTTGTCATGGTACACACATTTTGGGTGTCCAGCATCTACTCCTGGCTCTGCCAGAGGCTTCTCGCAGAGCCTGACTGTGTCACTTAGTGCCACCAGTACTGCACGGGGCCCAGCTTGGGGACCTTGTCCGCTCCACGCTTCCTTGGCAATCTTGGGACAGAAACGGGCACCTCCCCAAGGGCGAAACAAATCTGAGGCAGGCAGACTCTCCCTCTGATGATGCCCCTCTCTCAATCGCTACATGGCTCAGCTTGCTGTATGTGCATGTGAATCCTCCCTTTCCAGTTAGCCTGCAAGTTCAAAGTTGCAAAGACTAACTTATACTGCCATTACTTTTCTTGGCATGTATAATACGACTCTGCACTTGTGCATCACTACCTGTGATGGCCTCCAGTTACTTTTGTATTATACATAGTTATCAACATTGTCTATACGTACTTGCACTAAAGTGTTTGCACAATGTTTCCCATTTCTACTTACTTATCTTTCACATCAAGAGAGGCATGGCATTCCTTTATTTCACATATTCATCCCTCACTTAATCTATTTACTGAGCAACATGAACTAGAAAATGTGAAGAAACACCATGTGATTCAGAAGTGAAAGTATATTCTGATTTCTACGGTGCCTGATGGATCATAAGCCAATATTTCACATGCTGTTAAAAAAATGCAAGTTCTTGTCAGATATGCTTAGGGCAATCACCAAAGCTTTTTCTAGTTTTGCATTTTGCTCTTAGGCTCATTTTCTCATCTCCCCTTTTCTAAATGGCACGCGCCAGGAAACATTTGTGAACTGCTCTACAAGAAAACTTCATGGAGCGGAAGAGGAGCAGGACCCTCTTCGCCTGGTGGCTGCCTATCGCCAAGGCAGGGAATTCCACAAGTGCGTGCCTCCTAACCTGAGCTGAGCTGCAGGTCACTCGAGTGGTGCATGCAGACTCCTCTCCCCGACATTACAGGCATTTCTCTCATTGGTGGTAAATATCTGGGAAATCTCGCTGCATTTTTGGCACCATAAATCTAATGCTCGTCTATAACTTAGATATAAATTACGGTGCGTTCAGCTCCCATTAGTTTCAAATTAGCAGTGTCACTTAGATTATTTGGTGTATAAATATTATTGAAGCTGCAGATTCCAAAAGTCAGGACATATATTAACAGTGTGTGCTCACTAATCCTGGGAAGATCATGCCTCCTGTTCCATGGGATTTAGGCTTGTCTCTCATTCAAACAGATTTGTGGTGTGAAATGTTAAACAGTGCTGCTGATGACTAGTTATTTATAAAAGGCAAACACTGATACCTCATCTTTCTTGTCTTCACACATCCTCGACTGCACTCAAAACTACTCCTTTAAAAACAAAGCAACAAGTAAGAAAACGCACAGTATTTTCTTCCATGGTTAGCTGCCAGCAGTGGTTAATCAGTTAGCAAAATAAAAGCCTGAACTGAGAAATGAAGCTTTTTCTGCTCTTATCCACCTCCATACGGAAGAGGAATCATGACCTGTAGTATGCACAGATGGATTCAGATGTGAGCCAGCTAGCTGTGCCCTTCACGGAGAGCTGTTTGCTGGAGTCTGCAGAGGGGGAAGGGCTAGAGCAGAGCCAAGTGACAGGATGCTGATACTGCTTTCTGGTGGCCACTGTCAAAAATCATTTAATTTATAACCTTTGCCATATGCATACAGCAAGTTCCATTGGCCTCGGTCAAGACTCCGGAAGGGAGAGCCAAGTCATGTCCCTTGGCTTGACTCATCCTTGGCAGGTGTTCAAACCTTTGACTTGCCTTAGAGTAGATGACATCCACTTGTAGCTATCTTTCATACATTTTTGGCCTTCAAAAGGTAGTTAGTGGCCTCTGCTAGTTTATATTAGTCCTGTTCTAAGCTGCTGGGTTTGATGCCTGATAGCCTTCCTTCCTCATAGAAAGTATTACATGGTAACTGGGGAGGTCTCAGGTTTCTGCAGTGCATCAAATCAAATGAAAACATTTTTCTTGCACTGAGACTTTTCCAAATTATTTTTTTCCCTTCCTTTTAAGAATGTGAGAGACAGCCTAATGTTTTAGAAAAGAATTAATAATGTTGATTTGTGCTGGAAAAAAATACTCCTTCAAGATGTAAATGATCGAGACATCAATAGACATTCCTCTCAGGTACCAAGCCAGACAGATATAAGTCAGCAGATGTATCCCTGTTAGCACTAAACTGAGATGGAGGCAACAGATGCTACCTCTCAGCAGGGCTTATTAGACCATGCTCAACAGCATGCTGACACAGTTACACAGTATCCCAACTTCTTCTGGCCTGCCACTGCTCATCTCATCACAAAGGCAGAGGAGCAAGCGACTGCCTGTAACCTGGCAGACATGCCTTTACTCTAAGACACCGAGTTTGTGGAGGACTTTTAAAAGTATCAAGGGGAGCTGAAAACTCTGTTGTCCTTTGCACTTTTGAAAAATCTCCTCCTTGATTAACACATTGATCCCTATACTTTGTAGCTGTCAAGTCACCAGCATAGCACACCATTTATTTGTACTGGAGAGACTGTTGTTGGGTATGAGTGTATGCACTGGACATCAGGAGATCTATTAGGTAGAGAGGTAGTCATACCATTAACTGAGCAAGGAATAGCTATCAGAAGTAAATTCAATGAATGTTGCACTCCTAGCCTCCTTTTCTCCTCCTGCTTCCCCCTCTTCAGCATCCCAGGCTTGTTGCAAAATGATTTACGTTATCTTTCACACTAACAGTGCCTTTCATACATGGGCAGCACACAGTGTCTTTTGGGTCCCTTCTGTGGCTCTCAATGCACCGATGATAAATCATCATTTCAATTTTTAATTCAAAATGAATTTTGAAACTTCTACTTTAGCCAACTCTCATCTTGCAGCAAAGACTGCCAAAGAGCTGGCCTGCATCAAACTGTTCAATGATATTATGTATCTTAAGATTATCTATCTTCTTCCAACCATTTCTGGATTGTTCTTGACCAATGACTGATCCTGCTTGAAATATCCTATTTGATGAATCTACCTGTGAAAGCTATTCCAGAGACTATCAGATGCACTTTTCTGTAAAGTTGTTTTTTTTCCTGTCTAGCCTTTTCCTTGAATTAATTTTTTTAAGTTACTCCAAGGCTCTAGTAAGCTGCCAGAGAAAATGAAAGCAGAAGCTGTAGCAAAATGGAGAAAGGAGAACTTAAAAATAAGGTCAAAGGGATAGCCGTTCCTTGTAGAAGGATTAAACAGAGGAAAAGATTGTTTGGTGAAGACACTGGCTGATTGTGCCATAGCTATCTTTCTATCACCTTTTCCTTGAGAGTCATGAGCTGTTAAGTTTTCTTTCTAGAACTTCCATTTCATTTACGTCAACAGTTAGAACTAGCAGTAGGTCTTGGATAATGTCACTCTCAGAAATAAAATATTTTCATACAGGGTTTGACTGTGTCTGTGGGCACCAAGGCAATCAACACTCAGGTGCAGTTACCTACCAAGTTTAGCTTTTGGACAGAAATGACCACTTGGCTCTATCTGTGGTTGCTTCTACAGGGGCAACAAGTAGTCAGGGTTTGGATTCCTAATCATGACTTGTTTGCTTGAACACCAGTCCCAGAAACCAGCTTATTCTTATCCCAGACTCATTCTTTCAAAGTTCATTTGTTTCCTGAGTGAATTGTAATTTTAAAATACTTTGTAGATTGTTGGACATTTCAACTTTTACAAGGCTAATAAAATAAGATGGGAAGAGTGTGTCTTTCATATGCTGCAGTATCACAAACCACCTGAACAAACTTAATGTCTAATAAGATGCAAGGCTGGCTGTGCTTACTTCTACAGCTCAGGTACAATGATTTAAAGGCATGTCCACGTACACCTGTTTTCAAACTTTAGCCTATCAGCCAAATCTTATCTGCTTGATATACTTTTATGACACATGTGATGCCTTTCAAAAGGAGCAGTCAGGGCAAAAAGCCTTAACTATTGAGATAGTGAATGAATTCCTCAAACTTTTGAAAATATAGCATCCAAAGCTGCATGAAACAGTAGTGACCTGCAATAACAGAGAGCTGGTCTCAGTAATACATCTGGCACGGGCTGAGGGTGATGGAAGTTCTCAATCTGTACCCCAATCCACGGAGTACAGCCCTGCCCCTAAATGAACTTGAAAGCACACTTCAGCCTCAGACACCACCAACTTTTGGGGACTCTGTTCAGTCCTTGTTCAGATCCAAATCCAGTTATTGATCAGTGCTGAGGCACAATGGCGCTGGCAGATGAAATCTCACAGCACCTCCCATCTCACTAATTGAGCCCTTTGGGGGTTTGTGCTGATACACCACAGTTTGGTAGGAAATAGCTTGTGGAACACCAGAGAGCTGAGAACCAAAAAAGGGGATGAGCACCCTGCTACAAAGGGAGGACTTCTAGTCTTGCCTCCTATAGCTCTGCTTAGGGAGGTGGACAGGGATTTTTCTTTTCTTTCTATGAAAATTTCTGCCATTGCCATTGGTAGAAAAACACCATGGTGTCCTAAGATTATTGCTGTCAAACCCAGTAGGTTTGCTGGCTCCCTCAGTTTATGGGAATTCACCCATTGCAGGACTACAGGACAGAAGAACTTCGTTCTTTTAAGGACTAGAGGATTCAGCCCCTTTTGGGTCAACTCTAGGAACTACTTCCCTTCAGCAGCTGTGTGGCCTTTAGCTAGTGTCTGCCAGTGACCCCGCTGGAGGTGGGTATTGCATGAGTACCCAGGAGGATGGGGTTGGGACACCAAGATGACTGCAGCAACTGTACCTTCTGAAAAGCATTCTCAACACAACTGCTATATTTTCACATTTGGATTTGAAAAATCTTCTGCACACTCATGAACATAACCATCTCCCCAGTGTCAGTGAACTAAGAAGGGAGAGATTTACAGACAACATTTGAAATTTAACTCTGTTCATTTTTTCACAATTCTTTCTGAAGTCTGAGTATGAGATAGCATGAGTACAGTTCAGCCACATATTGTGCTTTAAGAGAGGTCTTTCAAATCTTCATTGTAAATAGATGGTTCTAATTTATAAGAGTGGACTGGTATTGTTAATTACACATAATTTTGTGTGTGTGTGCAGATATGGAATTATATGCAATTTCTGTCTGACTGTGTTTTGATACATGCTACATAGATTGAACTTTCAGCCTTCAACTTTCGATTATTCCTAACAGTCATCAAAAATATAAAAGCATTGAACCTGGCCACCTTTGAATCACCAATATTATTGTGGTGATTCGGGTTTCCCTTTGAAAATGCTAAAAGAAAATCATACTACAGCAGGAGAAAGATAAGGCTCAGTATTTTTCCTGTCGGTCTTGACAGCACTCACATATTAGTTTCTGTATTGGTAGTGATTCATATCACAAATGCCTTTGTCCATTTCTCTCTTTCTGCTACAATAGCACAAGTAATTAACTAAGTGGAGAGGCTGTCAATTAAACACTGATACTAATCTTGGCATAAAAGCTCCCTTAAGAAACACTGATTTGGAACATATTTTACAGCGTCACCACTGCCTTCATTCAGCTCATTTCTCAGACAATTAAGTGCTCCAAATGTTTGTATGTCATCCAAGCAACATTAGTAGCATGAACAACCCGTGCTATAGATACAGTCCCTGCAAAGAATGCCTGGAGAATACAATGCCTATTGTGCCAGCAATGCTTGTTTTTATCAAGGAAGGGACATTATATAGTTAATTAATGCCAAGATCTTTAATGTTAAGATTGTCAAGGACAATTAAGAAGATGATTATAAGTGTCCTTGGTAACAAGAATGCAATACTCATTTTAGCTTACTTTCACTAAGTGTGGCTTAAAGGTCAGTTTCTCTGAAGTGTGAATACTTAAGCATTCTTTGGATAGATATCATTATATATTAATCTTGGGGGGAAAAAACAACACATTTTTCTAATTTATCCGTGCACCAAATGAAAAATTGTGTGAAACTCTTGCTAAGAAATTAAGGCAATATATTTCAATGAGAAACATCTAGCTGGTGTCACATTCTCAGCAACAACTCTGGGTCCAGGCTCTGAGTTGAAGTCAGTAGAAATACTGCCTCTGACTTCAGTCCATCTGGCTCAGGATTTGGCCATGCAGTCAGTGGACAAACAAATCCTCCTTGGTCAGCCCATCACTTCTCACTAAGCTTCTCCTCTGTTTCTCGCCAGCCCGATGTTTGATCCAGCCTTACTGTCTCACTAATGCAGCAAAACCAAGCTCAAAACTGTATTTGTTGTAAGTTGCTTCTGTGAATTGCATAAACTCATAGAAGTCAAGCAATGAAAACAGCTGAATACTGGTAGCATAGATCACACACCTAGAATGCTGAAATGAAGAATTAAATTAATTTGTCCATAAGAACTGGAGAAGGTACAGGGTACTACAAGAGGATGTTTCTGCTTTCTTCAAAGACATTGCCAATGCAGGGCACTTTGTGTTTTAAAGTTCTAACTAATTATATTAAAGATGGACTGCTAAGTGTATGTCTAGGAACAAACAAATCCTAGTACATCTGTCCATAATCCCCAGCTTCTATTGGACATTTTACGATGATAGTAACAAAGTTCCTATAGCTTCAGTGAAAAGGAATAAGGAAAAGAGCTATTCACCACACTACCCCTCACAGGTTAATTCAATACTGGGCCTCCCTCTGACAGACAAAGAAGAATTAATCACCAACTTTAAAAAAAATAAGTTGCCAAGGTGAGAATACTGTGATCTAATATTCTTTAGTCTGGTGGGAGCAGAACAGGACAGAGATTAGCATACCTGAAACTCGAATGTACCAGAACCTTACAGCAGTTGCTAGCGCAACTAGAAATCACTTTTAAGTAGGAATTTTTTGAGGAACAGATGACCAAATGATACAATTCCGCAGACATGGAAAAAATATTCACTTAGAAACATCTGTCTTGGATAAAAATAAATATGAAAACTTGATATCAATTTCTAAAAGACAACAGTTATAAGGAAGAAAGAAAAGGAAATGTTTGGATATGAGTGTAATGAACAATTTTCATTCAGAAAGACTAAAGGAATATCTACAACATCATTGGCAATATCTACAATATCATATTCATTAAAACAAAAATTAAGGCATTTAAAAACTATATCCGATGCCAGGCATTGGACTAGAATAGAAACAGATGGTATAATTAAAAATGGGATGCAGAAAAAATGAAGAGGTGTAAAAAATATATCTGTGCCACTTTTAGAACAAATAAGGTGGTGCTATGAATGGAAGAAGAAGCTGACTGTTCTGAAAAAAGATGTGAGGAAATATTTATCAAAATTACTTATTTTCAAAACCAACAGGTTAAAACTTGCATCTAAAAGTCAGAGGAATAAGCTAAGGAGCTCTTCAAATCATTATTTATCTTTAAGAAACCTGTAGAAAGCTAGGAAGATAACAAAGGGTAGAGAAGTGACTTTTTTTTTTTCCAAGAAAGGAGAGATGATCGAAGAGGCTGACCTTGGAAAATTTGTACCAGTTACCTGGTGTCAATCCTGAGAAAAATAATGAAAGTCTCTTCAACACTGTCAATAAGAAACTAGAAGCTACAAAAAATATGATTAAAGGTAGTCAACATGGTTCATGGAAAGGGGGTCATCTTAAACAATGGTTTTAGGACAGCATAACTTGGATTTCTCCCAGATATCTGATATAGTACCAAATGACATATTGATTTTAAAATGCCAGTTCAATCTGAAACACAGACACGTTCTGTTAAGTGCCCAGTACAAGGGGTTGGGGCACCTGGCCACTACTGCAACACAAAACGGAATATAACAATAGCATGCAGCCTTCAAAGCCACTTAAAAACCACCTCACCCTGTTACCCCAGAGAAAGTACAATCTTTTTTTAATGGGTTTTCTGGAAGAATCAAGATTTGGCCCTTTTAGCATAAAAACACATAGCAAACAGTTCAGAAGAGATGAGAGAAGAGTCCAGTTCTGCAATGTAATACGATCACATAAATCATCTCCTATTTCTATTTATTTCATAGTTAATTATCTCCACTTGGGCTGAGACAATTGCCTTCCAGATATTAGCCCCCCCCAGCATAAACACTTTCACCAGGACGTGTCTGTCAGTCCCTAAGCTGCTCTGTGCTGTGATGTTTCTGCACCTATTTTTATTTAGGATGGGCGATGCCCAGCCCAGTGCTCACAGCACTGCGAAAGCCGAGAGTTCACCCTGTTCTTCCCATGCATTTCCCAAACACATGGTCACGCACAGACCCACAGCATGGCTGTGGCCCTGGGTCAAATGGTGGCTGCTTTGCATAAGGTTGTGAAAAGCTGGAAAGCACCAAAACACCCAGGACACAGACATGCCACATCCCCCATTCAACAGCCTCCTTCTCCAGTTCTTCCCTTCCATTCTCTAGTGCAGCAGATTCACTTCATCTCTCCGTAAGGCCCTATGCTAGCGGGCAGGAAGATGTGTTATAAAAATGTGTTTTGGAGTGAACCCAAATTCTACACGTAAGGGCAAATGCAGAGCTAGGAAGTTTTTAAAGACAAAACCAGAAGCATAAAATTAGTAAAAATCTATTAGAATTGCCTCTACTTTTTCTTCTCTCCCATACCATCTCCAATCATTATTTCCCATTGGTTCTGATCTCACCTCTGCTCATCTCTTCACCAAATTCTCTGAAGACAGTTTAGGGCTTTCTGCGAAAAAAGTTTATTCATAATCTAGTCTTCAAGGGGGCAAATGTTTACGTCTCTGCATGCACCAGCACAGCTGTCAGGGTGCATCTCCTTTGCAGCCACACTAGACCACGCACCACGGAGAGCAGAGTCAGAGAGAGGAAAGAAATAATATTCCAGCTCACCAGCCAGTGACACCCACACGGCCACAGGCACCACACTCTGTTGGTTTACTTCCCATGCTTGAACATGTTTCTGAATAGAAATGGGACTTAGTGAGCGAAAGGCTGAGCCTGGAACCACAGCTCCTTCCCACCAGAAGTTGTATGTACACTAACAACTTCAGAGCCCACTCTTCAATTTACCTTACACAATGGGAAAATTGAGGAGTTTATTTATTTGTGCAAAATATACAGAAATTCTGAAGCATCAGCAGGCAAATACTACTGTAGCAGTAGAAAAAAATAGACTAATGTTCTTTTGCTACACAGAAATAAATCCGTTTGCAGGGAAGGGGACTGCTGCTCAAGATCAAGAGTAAGAGTAAATAAAATGAAAAGTGTTAGGTTTTTGCACAGCACTTTTCATATTCAGTATCACAGCTATTTCATCAAGGATGTACTGATACAAGCAGCAGCTGCTCCTCAGCAAGTCTGTTATTCTTAACTACCTTATAATTGCTGTAATATTAATCAATCTCATTGCATGCTAAATCAGAAGGAAATTGCAGTTTTGATTGTCCATTGACACAGAACAGTTTTATTCAGCATGCTGCCTTCCATGAAAACCAATGGGTTGCTTTTGCTGGCTCAGAAACCCTAACACACAGCCTTTCTGATGCTGACAGATTCCATCTGCTCTCCTTTAATTAACATCTAACATGTAAACTATCTAACACATGTAACACTGCATAACAAGGGATTAAGAAATAGAAGGTAACCCTTCATCATCACGCTGTGTCATCTCTTAGGATCTCACTGTGAACGCTCAACAGTACTAAACTGAAATAGGAACTATACACACACAGCAGCAGCAACACGTAGGTGCTCTCAGAGTGACATGCATAAATATATACGAATACAGAAACAGAATAAAATGGAAGGTATAACAGCTTTCATAAGTGGATTCACATAGGTACTGCTCAAGCTGAGACCTCAGCTGATCTAATGCAATTACAAGTGAGCATGGAAACTACTAATTTGTGTTGCCAATTACTGATAGCTAGATAAGAAGCATTGTTTCTGTAAGACTCTGGCACAATCCATTAAACCCATTGTAAGTGCTAATTAGCTCATGTGCTACAAATGAAAGTGTCTGAGCCACTCTCTGCTATCTAATATTTGCCAGCGGTCAAAAGCTAGGGATGAAAATATACAAAGAACACCTTCTAGGAAAGCCCTGTAACCAAATTAAGATGTCAAAAGTAAAAGAGAGAAAATGTTCTTCTGCACCACAGCAGCTGATGTAACAGGCATGAAATTTATGTGGCTGGGGGACAGGGCTTGCCACCATTCATGGCTAGCTAAGTTATGTGAAAGGTCAAGGCTGCTATGTCTTTCTGATAACATCTAAGCAGAACACAAGCATTTGGAGAGTCTCATCCACACATATATTTAGTGAGATAGATTAAACTCATGCAGAACAGCTGCAGCAGGGCTTGCAATGCTCAACAAAGGGCAGAAAGATTAGAGGCCACGTTAATAAGACATGAAAGACCCTAATGGCAAGGGGAGGAGAACCATGCTCACTAACCCACAGCAAAGACAAAATCATTATTTGGAGCTTCTTGGAAACGACTGAAAGAGAAGGCGGAGGGAAAAACAGGGGGACAGTGTGAAATTAACAACCCCTGGAAGGGCTAGTCTTTGGTTTTCTACAGAACATGAGCTACAATTTGTGGTACAAGCCCCTAGGCAATAATATTATTTTAAATTGTACCCGTGTACTCCATTTGCTCGAAATGATCTGGAATGCCAGTCCCCTAAATTACACTTATGTGAAACTGCTATATGCTGCTGGCTGAGCAGGTCTCCAACAGGAGAGAGGAAAGAATCGCTCACAGATCCTTAAGGCATATGCATATCTATTCACATTTGCCTCTTTCCTGGTTCCGGTTTCAGGAAGATGTAAATGAATGCTTCACTCCAACCCCACACAAGGAAGCATAGGAGTATATTATTTCCATTCTCTTCAGTGGGGCCCAGTGGAAAGCTTCCACTTAGGAGCAAAGTTCCTAGTGGGATCCATCCCATTCTGGGACAGATTTCTCAATCACAGGTAGTTGTAATCCAAGTGGAAAAAAAACTGTGCTTATGAGGTTGCGTTGAAGTCAGCACAAAACCATCTGAGCAAACTTTAGCATATACCTCACGTCCCTGTTTGTTAGAGCTTGGGTGCCTAATACCATACATGTTTAAGAAGAAACGAAAATAAAAAAAGTTCACGAAGACCACAGACAGATGGCAATGACGTGTCTCACAGGAAATGCGCCAACACTACCAACTACTCCAAAGTACTGAGAGCTATACCTACCACTAACAAGAGACACTGTACTTTTAGCACATAAAAAGTGCTCAGGAAATAATTCTCGAAAGTCAAAAAGGTTTTCATATTTGCTTGTCTTCTGTCCACCTGTCTTTACTTCTTTCTCCATTTACATACTAAAGTTTTCATATGCTTTAAATATATATCTGTATCAGGACTGTGTCTTCATGGCATATTTCTGTCCTCTTCACTCCATGGTGGATGGAAACATTTATTACGTTCCAAATCACAGTGTCTAAGCACAGCAGTAACAATATTGTGACAAAGCATAATTTTCAGTTGCCTATACCATGCGGTGTTTAGGCATTACATACTTAATGGTAATTTAGTACCATCTTGAGAAAAGGCCTAAAGGGGAGACAAAAAAAAAGGGACCTACATTCAGTTCTTCCTAAAACAGGTGGCACTCTTTCCAGTTATTACGTTTATTTGCTAAACATACAAATAAATTGCTTTCTGACCCTATTAATTTCTCTGTTTTTCAAGAGAGTGAGCTTTCTACTCAGTTAATTTATGTGCTGAGATTTGCTTGATAGTAGTTTTAGAAGCAGTCCTGTATTTCCTAAACCTTTTTTTTTTTCCTGCCAAAGGCTAAATGCATTAGACAGATACATGATCATTCAGAATCCATTAAATCATCCTTTTGAGATGAGACTCTCTAGCTAGAGTTTCACTCTTATCTGCCTTTCTGATCGGAGTAGGAAGTCCTGCTACAGTGATTCTGGCTTAAAGCCTTCCACCAGTATCACATTCTACATCCTCCCCTCCGCACCCGTGTGGCATCCAAAGACCCAGCCAAAGCAAGCGCTGGTTATCTGCCTGATCTGTGTGTTTGCTCTCTTGGGAGTGGTAACCCTGCAGTAAGCAAGCTAAAATGCAGATTGGCTGTGGTAGGAGCCTGGTTTCAGACAACAGCCCAGACAACACAGGTTGATTTCTGGGGTTGAAGTCATGCTCTTTGGGAGAGAATCTTCCACTTGCACTGTCGAACAGGGGATGCACTTTGGTGGTTTGGGGGGGCAGCAGAAGTAAAAGGAGGGCTTTCATTCTGCTAAAACATAAATTACTCAGTGATACCACTGACTAGGTAATCTTGACTGTCACCACCTTTCCTGTTATCCCCTTGGTTAGGCTTAATGTCATCTTCTCCTCTTCTCACTAGTCCTCAGACTCTCCTATTACTTTTATTTATCCATTTATTCCCTACTCAATTTCAGATGTAATTAGTTGATCTTTCGGGGTTCAGACCTAATGTCTGACTGATGCTCCATGAATGTGCAGATTATCTTTGCAAGGCATGCCCAGGGTCACTCCTGGTCCCAAGGCCCAGTGGCACAGATTGCCTCATAACCACAAGCTCTGTTAAAGTGCAGCCCTGGAGCAAACCATCCCCACACCAAGGGAACTACTCAACCAGTTGCAAATGAGCTGCAGCAGAGAGCTAACATTTATGCACTGAGGTGACTGGTGAGATCAGAGACAAACAAGTTGAAAAGCAGCTTAAGCAGAACGGACATGTTTGCAATCATGATGCTGTAGGTTTTTGAGCCCTCACTCACTCTCAGATAAGCTGCTATGTTCATAACTGGTACAGTCACAGCAGCTCTTCCATGCATTTTTCAGGGGTCAGGAGAGGGAAGGAAAAGAGAGCTTGTTAGAAAGTAAAACTTGCAGTGGGAATAGAAGGGGTCAGAGCCAGCCAATGCAACTGTACAAGCAGGAGCAGATGAGGAACTGGAATTTTAAGTGGGTAATCCCATGAGCAGCACAAGTTTTCTATGGCTCTCTTTACGTGGATTTTCTACTGCCTAGTAATCTGGTTGAGCTCAAATTACAACATTTCCCTGTGAGGAAAGTACTAATATTGGTGTGTCTCCTAAATTTATCTGACTGTTTTCATAAGACTTAGGGGTTCGGTATCATAGAGGTCTCTGTTCCTCCTTCAAATGTTTTGAAATGGACAGTAGTATGCAAATGGTCACGTATACACACTCTAGGCAGAGTTCACTTACATAAATCCTATGTTCTTAGCAAAACGGGCTAAAAATGGTTTGACAGGATGCACACTAAATCTACCAACTTTCATGAAAGGCTAGAATATAGTTTTGGGGAAGGACTTAAATCAGTCCTCACCTTCAGGTACCTGTTTTCACATGGGTTTAGCCATCTCTTCCCCCCCCTTTTTTTTTTTAATTAGAACTTAGCAGTTTTGACATGGCAATTAATAGCTCTCCACAAATAGACAGAGTGTCAACACCAAGAAGAACTAAAGTCAAGTTTCTAACTCCAAGTAACTGAACTCACTCAAAGCACATGTTGAGGTGTACATCTCAGTAGTATCACCCAAATGGAAGGGAAAAGACTGTAGTCATATTTCAGTGGTATTTTAAAAATTGTTTAACAAAACTGAAGAGTTATATTGCAGCCTAAGAACTGTTAAGTTGTTTTTATTAAGAAAAGACAAATTTTGCATTTGAGCAAAGATTTCAAGCAAGCAGAACTCATTCAATTTTCCAAATAGAACAAGTAGCAGACAAACTGTCAGCTCCTGTGTTTCAGACACTACGGTTGGTAGATTTCAGGCATTTTTGTCCATTTAATCGCCGTTAACTGCAGCCTGGAATGCTGACACAATGTGTAGTGAAAGCAAAGAGTGTAAATTGGGCATGATGGAGGTTTCTTGATGCAGGAAGGAAGTAACATAACACTGAACACAGCTCAGATTGCACTGTGAAAAAAGAATGAACGAACAAACCAGGTCTATATCACAAGACAGCAGAGAGAGCAAGAAAGAAAAAAATAATGAAAAGAGGTTTAGAAGGCAGAGATTAACAAAGTGCTTCCACTTTACCTTACATTTCTAAGCTGATCTTTCTAAATACAGGGAGAACAGGTACAGCTTTGAAAACATAATATGCCTTGGTTAAGAATATTTTAAATACTTACTCCTGTTCATTTCAGTGAGAAAAATCTTACATTTAAGAGCCAAGGTCTTATTTCCAAAAGTTTCAGGAACCCAGCCCATATCAGCTCTCAGTAACATTCAGACCCAGAACTTCAGAAAGGGATTTTCCAACGGGCCCGCATGTCTGTTAAGATCCTGACACATCCATGTGAATGAGATTTTGGGATGTAAGTGCTTCTGAAAAGCCAAGTGCCTGAATCCATCTGGCTTAAAGTACTTGCAGTGTATCTGAATATGGAAGAAGCTTTTTGAAGCTCTCTCCTCTGTTCTAAGACGTTATTGCTTGTACAGGCTTGAGTGTAACCCTTAGCAACACACTGCTCTGAAAAAAAGCATGGATTGAAGAGGTGCCATGCACCTATCCATCTTGTACCTTCCCACATCCTCCATACAGAGGTGATTTGGTGTGGGCTCTCGTAATGACCAGCTTCTGTTCCTCTGTGTTCCTGCACACCAGCCCAGCTTGCCTTAGGAAGGAAGTATTTTTCCCCCATCTTTATTCCCCCTCAGATATTGTTGACTGCTCTAGCGCTCTTGGTAGCCCAGCTAGGTCTGACAAGCCTACTGGGAGCCTCATGGGAGGCAACAGGCACTAGACTTGTCCAGAGCTAGCAGCTTTTGGTGATCATTGCTTCTTCCAGCTGTAGGCAACAAATGCTGGTGCCTACAGGCAAAAGATAAACTATGAGTCAGTCAAGTAATGCAGAAGCACCGATGTACACTAGCAGATATGGGCCTCTGCTGTGAGATAATGCTGTTTGCTACCACTTCCCTGCTGCAAGGGGAACTGAGGTCTGCAAACATGAATTCAGTGGCTCTGCTCCTGGGAGGCAGCATAGTTAGGCAGCTGTGTCAGGGACCCAGAACTGCTGGGAGCACCACCTGCCATGGGTGGCACAGAGGGACAGCTGGGGGTTGGCAGGAACAACCTCCTTCCTTGCTTTTGGTTAGACCAGCATGCGTGCCACCCCATGAAGTGAGGATGACCCTGCCCACTAAAGATCAGTCACATCCAATTTGTTGACTACCCTGTGTTGAAAGCAGTTAAGTCACTGCAGAGCTGTGCTGGTAGCCCTGGGGCCTGGTGGCACCTGGTACCCCTCACCAGCAGCAAGAGAACAACCTGCACCAGGACCACCACCCAACTTCAAAAGGCCTGGTGATATACAGGAGTTATGTGAGGGAAGGTAGTCCCATGGATGAAGATTATTAGCATGATGAGCCCAGGGGTCCAGCATACCCCAAGATCTCCATGGAGCTCAGGAAAAGCCTGCAGTTGAGCATCCATTGGAAGAGCAGACAGAGATACCTGTGCATTCAGTGGGACAAGAAGCAGCTGAGCATTTCACCCAGCTTCCTTTGATTGTGTTTCTATCCCTAAACCCAAACCACTGAGCTTTCACCTCAAAAAAAAAAAAGAAAAAGTTTAGAATCTTATTGTCCATAGGATTTTTACAATTAACCCTATTTTAACAGCTAGGTTTATCCTCATTAGAGCCAAAGAAGTTGCAGAAAAAGATTCCTTTCATTGTATACAGCTAAACTCTTTCTGCCCGACCAAGTAATTTTTCCCTGAAGCCCGTGAAAAGCTCACCAGGCATCTACTGAGCAAGACCAGAGCTTTGCAAGCAGTCAGTTCATAATTACTTGGTTTAAAATCATGAAAAGGTACTGATGAAATTTACAAACCATTTTTTAGTTTAATTAAGTCTTTTCAGAACAAAAATTGTTGAGCCATTTTGATGGACAGCCTTGTTCAGATACTCAGCACTGTATGAGAAATATTCCAGAGAAAATTACCACCTAAGTATGTAATATATTTCTTAGAGCTGTTATATTATAGACTCTAGTTATACTACATTACAAAACCCCCTCTCCTCTTTGTTACATGTATTTGCCATCTCATTTTACCTTCATAAAGAAATGTTTAGGTTTGTATCCTTTTGGATGTGGACTGAATAATGCCACTTTTTGTTTATGAACATATATTTTCAATTTCAGCAGTAGAACACAAGGACAGACCCAATGAACAGCTCTATTATACTCAAGAAATTGAGTTTCTATTCATAAAGAGCTGAGTAGCTCCTATTAGATGGTTTTCCATACAAAAAACACTGAATACCTCCAAATGAGGCTGACTATATCAAGACACTAAAACATGAATAGCATTTCTTCTCAAAGGAAAGACTGAATCAAAGTACAACTACACTGCTATATCTTCTAATACAGCTATTTACAATTTAAGAAGTACCTTTACCTTGGCTTAGAATCACTTTGATTTCTGCTATAATGTTTTTGTCATAAATATGCACCTTATTATACAAAGGAAGGGATTTCATGAACAACATAAAAGACATTTACACACTAATTCTTCTAAGTAGCATATGATGTTTGCTATGAAATAAAATACTTGCCATTTTCAGCTTTAGAACATCTTAACTTTGTGTTCATATTTTTAATTAACAACTACTTCTTTAAAAAAATATATATATATAAACAAAAGTGACTGCAATCATCTTTGAGAATCATTTTCAAGAGCTATTTAGGGGGCCTTTAATTCTATGGTTCGGTGACAAAAACAGCCTCTTGAGTGGCACATCTCAACCAAAACAGTAGAAAATAAAAGGGAAAAAATCTTTCACTTTGATTGTATGTAAGCTATGTGAAACCTTATCAAATTCTGCATCAGGTAACAAAATAAAGTCTTCATGGAAATTTTCAGAGATAGAGCTATACAAGCAAATATTTCAGACAATACATACGATTGTCTATTTTCCTAAAGGAAATTTTATCATTTGCAAAGGACGTGCAAAACACTACCATTTGATTTCATAGTGCTTAATATCCTTTTTGTTTTAGTTTGAAGTTTGACAGAGTGTGCAGAGTAATGGAAAAATCTGGCTCAGCAGCTGTAGCAGACCTTTGCTGAGGATCAAGAAGGTCAAGCAGAGTCATCACTAATTCAGACCTGATAGTCTCCCTATGCCCAAAAGACAGAAACCAACATCTGGCCTGAGATATCCAGGGCTGGCAGAAATATAGATGACAATTCTTCTGCTGTTTTTTTCCAGAATGGGACTGCAATAACCAATCCACTTACTAACATCCAATAGAGCACATATCAGAGAACAGGCTCCTTACTTCAGTTTTAAGTGTAAATGAGTAATGGATACTTCATCATGAAGTGAATACAAGCCTGGAGAGAGATACATGAGTGTTTTTCATCCCCACACTAAAGTTTAAAAAGCAAAGCTCAGTCATTTGATGAGGCCCCAAACTTTTTTGAAAGTTTCTGTCTGTTTAAAATGTTTAAGTTCAGGAGATTTTTGGCTCAAAAGGGTTTATTTTTGTTTTAAAAGATCTGAAACTCTTAAGCACAGTGGCCATGGGCTTCAACACGAAAGCCACTTAACCAGTGTTATTTCTGCTAATGGAAGCACTGTTCAAAGGAAGAACACTGGCCCTTAGTTTTCCTCCATAGCCAGGCATATGCTGGAAGGGAAGAGACATTGACCTCTGGCTTGTGGCGGGTAAATGTTACATTACGCTTAGCAAGCCAACCTCAGAAGAGCTTTCTATGTTGCTTTTTAGTTAATGGCATCTGCTCTGTCATGACAGAGGCTGTTTGTTGTCCCTTCTACTTTAAAATATATCTTTTGGTCACAAAATTGATTCTGCTGTGTTATTCACTGTGGGAGCAGCCCACAATGAACATGTGTGTCCACCTGTTTCACTTCACTTCTGGACATTAATGAAAGTTACCTTGATTTATGAAAATTATGTAGAATAATTCTTCTGTGGTGGAAGTTGACGGGCTATTGCTACAGTATATAGTAAGGGGGTTATTACCTTCTGTTGATAAGTTATGAGAAATTGCCAGTGACCAGTAAGCCACCGCTATGTCCCACAGAGATTTTGCTTGACATCCCTGTGGGTTGCCTTACCTTGCTGCGAGAATTTTTTCCAGTGCTTCCTCTTCTTGGAGAGAAGAGCAGAGCAGGACTGGAGAGCTAGTTTTCTAATGTGGCAAACCTTATGCTTGTTGCTTTATGTGCCACAGGTTTCCTATGCATTCTCAAAGAAGTCACTTAAGGTCAGCTTTAAAAGAGGGCCTCAGCCATCGGGGTCCGGTACTGAAGTTCAATTTCCCTAGGTGCCCTATGAGACCCAGGCAGTCTGATGCCTGAGAACAGGATTAGGCCAGCAGGCCACATTCATGAGAAACCTCTGTCTCTGAATTTCTGATGCCTTCCCAGGCTTAAGTGCTTTTCTGCAGCCCAGAGTTTCATAGTCCCACATCTTCACCTGGGTTTAGGTGCATCTTTTTTGGGTGGGAGCTGGCAACTCTTCTGAATAACACCCCAGAGCATTATGCCAGGAAGTGAGAGACCTGAGTCCTGGCCTGGGAAGATTCAGTCCCCCAGTGTGCGGGCTGTGGGCTCTGCAAGAGCGAGTCTGGCCTCCACCATGCTTGGGAGGCTGTGCCACTGTTCAGCAAGACCAAGATCTTGCAAGCAGGAGCATGACTCTGTAACCAGATAAGTGCATTCACTAGAGATCAAAGTCAGAGAGGAGAGATCTGATCTGAGCTCTGATTCCTACCAACAACACTGTTAAAGAAAAATGGATATGCACTTGGAGGCCAGAGGCCAGAGCACAGGACCCTCTCCCTGTTGAAGGGCTCCCTCACCAGACCACAGAGCAAGAGTTTATTCTCTCTCCAACCCCATTAACCTTCTAGCCTCTGTTGAACAACAGCAGAGCTTCAGCCATAGATACAGAGAGTATTCCTGACCTTGGTTTCTCTGAAGTGAGCTTTAGTGGCTTACTCTTACTTCTTTCTAGGTGCTTTTGTGGACCTGGGCTAGAAACGTTCTTGTGCCTCAGCTCTCCAGCTGGTGTTGTGAAAATAAGCATATTAAAATTATAAACTGCTCCATGGGATTCACAAAAGTACCAGGAGAGTTTCAACATATCCACTCAGCACAGTAAGCAGCTGTCAGTGCATTTCTGTTGGGTATGTAAACATCAGTTTAAGAGTTTAAAAAAGGAAAATAGGTGGGTCAAGGAAGAATCTTGTAAAAAGATTGCAACACTCAGACAAAACTTCTCATAAAAGGGCAGATTTGCAATATCTTAATCTTTAGCAAATTCCAGATTCACCAAGTACAAACAAAAATGCATGGTTTGTTTTAGCACCTTCTGTTTCTAATTTTTTTCAATACATAATGATGTCAATGCTCATTCTTTTTTCATTTGAAAAGTGTTTGATCCAAAACAAAAGTATTTTGAATAAAAACAATTTAATTTCCGTTCTCCAATTTTTTCATTTCAGACCAATCCAAGATGATCGTAAAAACGGCTTTTAGTTGTCTGAACTAAAATGAAATAATTTTAAATCCTGGGCTTATGGGTTGGTTGTCCGTTATGCAAGGTAGACAATTCCATCTAGCCTTAATGGGTGGTCTTGATGTTACACTATGCTGAAACATCCGGACAATTATGGGCTTAAAATCCATTTTGCATGAAGCAAACACTGCTTATTACACACTACTCAATGTGAAGTAGCATTTTCATGCATGGATTTCATAGCCCCACATGCAGCCTTTATCACAACTGGCAAATTCAAGTTCCTCTCAGGATTTCCTATATCAGCATCAACAAAATGTTCCAAAGGTGGTTTCACTCATATTTAGATAAACCGAGACAGTGATTGCTTCAGAGGAAAACCTAGCAAATCTGTAATTCACCCATCTAAAAATGAACGTGTGTTCTAAGAGGTCAATAAAGTAGTGGTCGTCAGTATTTCAGTCTCTTCTTACTAAACCCACAAACTATTTAATAGGCCATAAAGAAATTACTCGCCAGTAGAACTCCCATGACAGGCAACATAACACAGGTTCGGTTATAAAGAAAGCAAAAAAACCCACTGCTTCCCCTCCATGTTTCAGTACTTCTGTGGCTAAAGCAAGAACCCATCCAGTTGCCTCTTTGCCCACTTGTTCTTCAGCTGATTCCAATTTCACACAAACCAACCTGAGCCATAAACAGTATTTACCCTACATTGCTATTTTTAACTGTTTCAAAGCCAGTATCCTATCATTAGCTGTTCCACACGCACCTGTAAAATTATAAAAACAGTCCATTTCATGAGATAGCAAAAATCTACAGACCAGAAGTGAAAGGATCCAAATGTTTTCTACAAGGCATTGTCTGTTGCATTACTAAAAAGTTTCAGTCTGCTTATGCTTCCATCAGATTCAAGATGCTATTTAGTCCAATTCACTGAAATTCATTAGCAGACTGCTTATAAGTGAATTGAGAACATTTCTGTTCAAACAATTTATAAAGATAAACTAGCAGAGATATTCTAGTGCCATGGGCCTACTCTCCATACTAACATAACTTTAAAGGAAAACAGAAGGACTTGCAAGAGACAGATGCTCCTGAATGTGTGTTGAATTCAACTCTGATTTATACTCATTTTACTTGAGGTATTTCAGAACTCCGGCATATAATGATGGAAGGCTGACATTAACCTCATCTTGATTATTTCTGCATTCAGCTATGCAGTCAGTTCACAGAATCATTAAATACAAACATTCTGCCCTTCAGGGAGAGCGTACATGCTCACTCCCAGTATATACCACCTCAGTAGACTTGAGGTAAGTGGAGTCATGAATTTTCTCCTTTCCACACCACCAGTTCACATCTGGAAAAGATGGTCTTAGTCCCATCTTAGTCTTAGACTAAGATCTTACACCAAGGTACAGTCTGAGACACTCCTGTAACAACCAGCACCCCTTTCCCACCCTGGGAAGGCATCTCCCTCTTCCTGCCTACTCCCCACCACTAGGATCCAGGTAGTTTTCTTCACAGAATGATCCTATAAAGAGGGGGATTTGGGCATTAGCCTATTTTCCTCTTTCTTACTCAGCACTGTATAGAAAGAATTAGTATGAATTTAAATTGCAAGTGCAAAGTGACACAATGGGTCTCTGGCTTGCAGGTTTGTAGCTTGGGCTCAGCCCACACAGTGTAGTTTCCTCCCCACAAAACAGAGCGCAAGAATGTTAAAAATGTCAAATGTCAAAACTGGCACCTTTTAATCCTTCTTCTACAAGAGGAGAGGGAGTGTCTGCAGCTCCCATTCCTTCTTCTCTGCTTGGATTATTTACAGAGCAACAAAAGCAATGTATTTTCACTGAGGTCCAGTGCTTAAAACAGGGCTAGGTGAAACCAAGACAGGCCAGATGAATTGTTTTGTCTATTGATGTCTTGTCAGTGACACCTCCCTAGCTTCAAAAGTACCTTGTCACTGAGCTGTCTCTCAGAGGGCTCAGTGCTCTGAGGAAAGCTGCATGAGTAGTTTCAAGTTAAAATCACTTCATACTGACAAAGACGCTACACATTTCGCAATAGCTTCACAGACCCCTCTCCTCCTATGGAAGGATCTGCAAGAATATTGTACTCACATAATCCTTTTCAAGGAAGCATTTAACTTAAACAGCCTAACTTATAGCTTGGGAACTTTGCTCTTTCTAGGCACTGTTCACCTTTCACTGCAGAAGTGGGCAAACACAGTTAGCAGTAATCGTTTCCTACTGCATTCTTTTGTTGTTTAGCTGGGAATGGGGGCATGAGCAACACCAGCTGATAGAGCAGCAAACACAACTTAAGGCCACAGCAGCCAACAGGACCAGTCATGAATTTTCTCACGTACATGCACCAGCTTCCAGTCAAAGAGCAGCCGACCCATTCTTGCTCTAATACAAACAGCAAGAGACCTTTTGGAATCACCATTTTTATTAGGAGCCCCCCCCTAGGGTGAGTGGCCCTCATATTGTGTATATTCAGCAGCTTCTTCTTAGATGGGGTAGGGCACAAGGGCTTGATCTAAAAAGGAGAATGTATGTGCTGGTTATTTCCAGGAGCTCAGAGTAACTGAAATGCATAAGAGTGTTATCCATTAAAGCTATTTTGGAATCAGTGAAGTTAAATCAACTTATCAACTGTCTCACAGTTGAGAAATCACTCATTGGCATGTTTACAAGTTGGTGTCAAAACACAAAAGCATTTTTCATATGAGCGATATGCCCTGGATGAGTTCAGAAGCAGATAGCATTGCTGATGAGTTACTTTGAGGAAATCAAAGGTGATTTTGGAAGTACCAGACTGTCAGAGTCCTCACTTTAGACCTTATACTGTGACAATTGTATGCACAGTCTCCTGGCAACACCAAACAGGAAAGACCCTAGTTGGGCTACTATAAATCAAAATCCCAAAAGAGCTATTACATGAAGAGATAGAGACATCATAGAACTGAAATTAGGAGGGAAATAAGAAATGAATTTTACCTAACACAGCAGTTGAATCAGGTTTCTGAATAAACCAATAAACGGTTTCAGTAACTCCATTCCTTCCTTGGATATCCAACAACCAGTTTTAGGACAGTTGCATCAAAGTTAAACTTAGTAAGCCACATTTTATTCAGATATATTATTCCTTTACCTTGGCTATCATGACAAAAAAATATAGCCTTTTAAAAGAGCTCAAAAGAGAGCACCATTTTTCCAGTGGAAAAAAATAATAATATAAAATCATTTGCCCAGTAAGATACTTTCTCATTACTGCACAGAGGCAGGAAAAGAAAAAAGTAATCCTTCACATGCAGGATTAAATACGCAGACACATACCCTGTACACAAATATTTAACTTGTAAAAACACACAAGCTTGTGCAAATGCAGGACAGCTTTGAAAATAGTAATTACTTCAAAAGCAAAATAAAACACTTTGCACAAAAATTCATAATTTCTGCATTTTCTAACTAAAATTCATAATTATACCTCTATAAAACATCAATAATATTTTGCTAAGTTCCACCCTGTATAACTTCATTGAAAAATGAACTGTTTTTCCTTATTTCTCAAAGACTTTATTGCAAGATGCTGAAATGGTCTCTGACATTATTAAGTTTTTGCCATTTTATTAGCTGTATGTGTGTGAAGTATTAAGACAAGCAGTAGAACTAAACTGCAGTTGTCCAACTGAATCAACATAGGACATTTTGGGATGTGCTATTCTTGCTTTCTAGTTGTCATAATTGACCACAGGCCAGAGCTTTACAGGTTTTTAGGCACTAGTCCACTGGAAGTCATGGGGTTTAGGAGCCTACGTCAGTAAAACACGGCAACAAAACAGAGGGCACAGTCATACCTTTTGATATGCGGAACTAATTGATTTCCAAGGTTTCTCCACATGCAGTACCTTCCAAATGCAGAGAACATGTGCACCATCAGCACGTCTGTGCTCAGCAACCTGCCTGGGCGATGGGTCAGTCCCTTTGCAATAACACCCAAGAAGGTGCTGGGAAGATGCAAGTCTTGCCTCTGTCACACCAGTCTCTGAACCAATCTCACAAGCTATCTTCCGTCCGGGCATAAAAAGGGTTTCTAATGAATGTGGGCCAAGCCCACCTTTGCATTTACACACATAAGAATCTTCTTGTTCAAGCCACATTGTCGTTCAGGTCAGTTTATTTGCACAAATACAGAGTCTGTGCACATGGATGAGAAGCCCTTAAAAATATTACTGCGAAGTCCAGGAGTGCACATGAACTTGTGGTTAAATCTCTGAGCTGGCACATATGACATCTGGTTTCTTACCTTTACCATAAATCAACCTGTGAAATGCTGGGCAAGTGACTTTATTTTGCTGTGCCTCTATTTATAAAACAGGAGTAACATCCAGTTATTCTCACTTACCTTAAGCGTGATCTTTCCGGAGATAGGAACAACCTTGCGCTGTGTACTTGAATACACTTTTTTTCCCCTCCAAATGTTGCACAAGGGCAGATATACTATAGGCAAGGCTGTAGGGGGCTGTACAGGGGGCTGTGGAGTACAATGGAGCACAATGTACGACCCAAGATCCCTCTCACATAGCAGAGGAACTATTTATCTTCACTTAACTGTCACTTTCACACCTATTTCTACCCCTAATCTTTAGGTTCTGCTATATAAGCAGTAGATTGGGAATAATATAAAGCAGAAAGATTTATATCCTCATTGGCAGGTGTCAATGAATTGCAGATACAAATCCTGATCCTCAGTATTATATTTGATTGCAAGCATGATTCAGGAGACTGGAGGCTCCCTACTGTTGCACACTTTTTTTTTTTTTTTTGCAAAAGCAAATTTTACAAGGATAGTTTGTGAAACAGTTTTCCAACTAGCTACCTCTTGTAGTTAGTCCTCTAGAGTGTATGTTTTCAAAGCATTTTGTTTTGAGGTATTCTAAGCTGTAAAGATGTACTAACACTAGCCATCCACTTAATCTCAGCTGTTAGAGACAGGTTACCAAACAAGATGGATATTGGTCTCTGACCCAGTACGGTTAACCATACTTGCAGCTATATTGATAAGAACTGAGATGTGAAACAACTTCTAGAAGTCACATAGCACACTACATTGTAGTCAGAAGGAGGGGAAAAAAACAGGAGGAAAGGGAGAAAAATGTATCGGATGGTTAGGAAGGAGGGAGCAGGGAGCACAGGGAAGAGCCACGGCCCAGGAAAGGGGCAAGTGAAAAGCCATTGCTTCCTACAGGATGCACAGCAATGTTCTCTGTGGGGGCAGGGACCAAATTCTTCTTTTTATAATCGGCATAATCCACCAGAAATAATACATAATTCCTTGTACTGAACGGCTGTCCCACAGATGGATGGTGTAATGTGTCCCCTGCTTCCCTCACTCCCCCCCTTCCTTTCTTTCCCTCACTGGAAGTTCCTGTAATTGTCACTTTGTAATGTATATTCCAGCACATGGACATGCAGAGTGAACACTGTGTGCTCGTTTCGCACTATAAATGATGTGTACTGCCTTGTGTCACAAACAGTAAATCCTTTATACCAAAAGCCTGCTCATTTTCACACCATTCACTTGTTCAGTAACAGTTGTCCAGATTTTTTAATTCAGCTCCTTACACTAATCCAGCAACTGCTGGTCTTAGACAGGTGCAGGGATCAAACAGGCTCAATAAACTAAAACATCTGGCCTGGAAATGATAATAGGCCCTTTTACTCTCCAAATCAGAGGAGGAATGTGAAGTTTTCAAATGTTAAATCATGCAATTATCCCCTGTAATATTCATTTTTAAAAAAATGGAACAATAGTGTTTTCTATTCGGACCTTCATTCACTGGGTCTCCCATGAAACTTCTGCTCTGTGGTGCAGGAGGTGACAGGCCAACAGAATAAAAATGCCAAATCATCATCTACTGCAAAAAAATAACTGCTTTCACAACAGTAGAGCTCAGTCATGCCATGAGGCCCAGCCTTGCATTAAGTCAAAAACTAATTCTGGAGAAAGTTTTGGGAGAGACTATGCCCCAGAGATTGGGAATTCACTGTATGATCCCAGCGGTGAGGACCCAAGCCATTTCCCTGCAGTGGATTCAGTCACCATGTGAAGGTCTCTGTAGTAGACAGAGCTAGTTGTAGACTGTCACTGCATTATCTGGATGACACAAGGAGACCGTAGTCCTTTCAATCCCTCCAGTGCAGAGACTACTGTCAGAGTCAGATAAAACATTTCAAAATCAGTGTGTTTTCAGAAGTATCTCTGGTAGAGGTTGTCCAGGTTAGGACCATTACTCACTGCACTTGTGCCTGAGTTTGGTTAGGTTGAGCCCAGAGCTGGGAAGCTCCTCGTGTACCCCCCCTCCAGGAACTGCCTCTTCTTGACCTGTACGTGACCGTCACAATGTGTCCCAGAGCCAAATCAAGACCCTCTGCAAAAAAGGAGCAGTGTCAGAAGCTTTTGTGCCTATGACAACGGGGAAGTCTCCTGGCAATCCAAGTTATGTGGTATAGTAGGTGGGACAAGTCTGTTCCTACATCTATAGCAGAAAGGAAGTTTCCATCTCTTCTACAAAAAACTCTTCCATCTTCTTGATTAAAATGGTTTTGCTTTGACTAAATAAAATCATTTCAAAAATGTTTCAAACAAGCTTCGCCTTGACTGCTAGCAGTCATTAAATCTCATGAGAAGAGCTGGTATTTTTATCCAAAATCTTTGCCAAACTACAGTCTTGGTAACTTTGCACTGACCATTTTTTCCCTTGCACTTTCAGCTGAACATGACAGGCTTCTTTTGAGTAAACAGGAATGCTCATATTGGGCCAGAGAAACCTGGAAACGAGGCCTGGGTCCCACTCCAACCTTTGCCTCAAGTTTCCTGTGAGGTCTGAATGCTGGACTTTCAAAAAGGCTATAAGCCTGGTTACACTTTGCTTAGCACATCTGGGACCAGGCTTTCAAAAATATGTTCAGTGCTTTTGTGAAGCTAATACTGAAAATCCAGCCCTAAAAAGCTCTTTTGACAGCCTGATTTCAACTCTGAATAGGCTTCTTTTGAAAATGCTGTCTTCAGGCTGTCATAACTTCAGCCTTCAGAAAAATAGGGATTGTAACATTAACAAAATTTATATACTCTGGATCATCTACAGCACTGGCATCTTTCATAAATAAACCACCAATGTCAGGAAAAGGAAAAAGCATTCCTCCTCACTTCTGCAGGGACACACACTCCCACGCTGCTGGATTTGGAAGGACAGCCTTCAGGCTGGAGTCTGAATGTGTCACACAGGTCCAGGCCGCAGTTTGCATTTTACCCCATAGCTTCACTTTAACTGAAAGGTCACGAGTCTTCAAAAAATAAAACAAAAAAAAAACCCTGTTGCCAGAAGCTGTAGCAGATCTAGGTTCTCATGCTGGAGTTGACACAAGGGATTTATGAGCCTAGTAAGGATGGATTCAGGGAACCTCCATAGTTTTCCAGAAATTTTACAGAAATATTTCTTTCTAAAGTTTTCTGTCTCTTCAGGGGCACAGATCTATACCAACAGGGATCCTTATATTGTTCATGTGTGTTAATGGCATCTGCATGATGTAAACGGGTGAAAGAACATTGAAGCAGGGGGCTTCAGCTTAGATCATAGCTCTCAAACACAAAGTTATCCTTGCATGATGGACCTCAGGCCAGCCAACGCAGTTCACTGGGGAGAGAGGGACCATACACCTTGGGGATGCTCCAGGTACTTTGGAGGGCAGTGTTTTGCTGGGGAGCACTGCACTCCTACACAGTCTGCAGACCATCAGCTACTTCTCACCTCACTGCAGCGGGCAAGCTGGACCCTGCCTCAGCCTCCAAATGCAGTGGCGAAGGGCATTTGGCTTGAGTCCCACAGGGCAGGATTGCCACAGCCATGCCTCTGTCCAGACCATCAATAGAAACAGTAGGACATGCAGACATCAGCCAAACTCGGGTACTCCTTCCTTTAGAAATCAAAGGATGTTGGAGTGGAAGCTTGGTACCTCAGAAAGGATGCTGGAAAGATTTCTTTGCAAAAGACAGATGGTGTATCCCTGCACTATCTATCTTTGCTGTTACTGGAAGGCAAGAAAATCCTTATAATCTTTGAAAGCAAGGTGCAATTAAGAGCAAAATTCTATATTATTGCATATACATCTGGGCTCTCAAAACATTACAAATGTCTTACTGGGTATATATTTGCTAATTAGAGTTTTAAAAGTTTCTCAAGCCACATGTACAATTACCTTGTAATATTTGCTTCAGAAATACATACAGATGAAGTCAGAGTTGTGAAGAGCTTTCATATTCTTATTTTGTGATGTTTCAGCCTCCCAGGTAAGCAAAAAATATTTAACTTGGGAGAAATCAACCAAGTCATTTACTTTCTCTGCTACAGGGAAATGAAACTCCTCAACACATCCTTTGTTGGTCTCCAAGATGTATCTGCAAGTCATGTGCCTAGCTCAAATAGGTTCAGTGTTCAAAACCAACAGCCTATGAACAAATTTAAATTCTTAGAGAAGGAAGTTTATGTGTCAGAGATGTAAGCACTGGAGATAACGTCAAAGAAAAACTGAAGTAGAACAGTATGGAAGAAGTCTGTGCAAAAGTCAAAAAACTCTCATTTCTCTAAAATCATAAGTGAGAAAGGAAATGCTCAGCTTCTATATCTGGTTACATGGAAGCTGCAGGATCAAAAAAAAAAAAAAAAAGAAAAAAATCTATAACAAAGTGTTCAAATGAGGGAAGGGGGGGGGGGGTCATTATTTTTTCCTCCCAGAAAACAGAGCCCAGGCCTTGCTTCATTAAATCACGGCTTCTAGTGGGACCTAGCAGCACTAGCCCCAATCCTGTAATCTGCAGCATGAACACAGTCTATGCTCTGAGGAGTCACTTCACTTCACTTGACTTGTGCGTGGGTGCAAAAAGCTACCAACTTGCCATAAATTGCAAGATCTTGGCCGCATTTAATATTGACTACTAAGATTAGATGTAAAATACAATCAACCCAAGGATGCTCTTTTTGTTACCCTAGCAAACACTGCTAATATTGTGTACATTTCACAAATTCAGCATTCCTTTTGATATGTTAGATACTCTGGTTTGTTTAAAACTATCACCATGTCCTTACAAGTCTTCACTTTGAATGCTTATTCCTAGTACACTAAATCCATCCTATATGTCTGATTCTAAATAGGGCACTGCACATACAGCAAGTACAGCCCCCACCACACACCCTTGTATGATCACTTTAAATAGCACACATTTTCTCATGCTATATTTAGTGCTACATCCACGGTAACATATCATCACACCATTATATAAAAAATGGATTTACAAAAACACAAACATCAGAGCAGAAGAATGGGTTTCTTCAGTCCACATTGAAGCCTGCCAAGCCAAAAAGTCCTCTTGACCTGGAAGCCTTATTTTATTTAGCTTTGTTTTGTTTAGATTCATTTTGAAAGTCCTAATCTGCAAAACTCCCAAGCAAATTGAAACCCCAACAATTCTTTACCTTAGCAGATACACCCTACTAGATATTTTCAGGCACTTGGCTTACCTATTTGTACCTATTTCAGATTTTCAAAACATTCCAGATTTCTCTAGGAACAAATACAGAAATGGACAAATTCAAAATCATTTGGAAAATCAGGCCTTAAACCACAGGAAAAGCTGGGTCATCTGAAGATCTGTTCCTAAGTTCCTATTCAAAGTCTGGCTCTTTGGGCAACTTCACCTGTGGAACAGTGAAATTCCTAATCTCTTCATACCTTTTTTTTTTTGTTTCCATTTATTTCCACTCTTTTGATCACAGCTTATCACAAACTAAATAGCACAATATATTTTGAAAAAAAAAGAATTTGATGATATTCCTTCTGCATTTGAATCTAGCAACATGCATGAGGAATTCAGATGATAATTTTTAGCAAGGTATATTACTTTCCATTTTCAACTTTGGGCAATGTGAATCAGCATATTGTCAATTTACACACCTAATAATAGCATAAAGATGGAGTAGTAAGTAAAGATGGAGTAGTGATGCCCCCCCTTCCCCTCCCCCTTCCAAGTCAGAGGGTTGGACCAGGATGCTGCTCTGTTAGACATTGCATCAACATAAAAAAGTATAGAAAAGTGTATGAGATACAGACAAGGAAATACAGTAAGACAATGTCGGTTGACACAGCAGTCTACAGACTGAGCACACCACCAGTCTGTCATTATTTTTTTCATAGCCTGAAGGAGTTTTTAGAAGGGGTCTCAGGCAGGATAATAGCATAGATTTGCGGAAGCCCAAATGTAAGTAACTACATGGGTGAGAGCATCTGGGAGCTGAGTATATGATGGGAGCTGACAGGGTACAACTGGAGATGAGAGTTGACATTTTGAAAGTGACTGAATATTAAGTGTTTAATGCAGCAGAAACGGGGAAATTTGGTGGAGGCTGCATAGAAAAGGTTTATTTGGGGAATGTGGCAGGAAGAAAAAATGGTCTTTGGAGTAGCACTCTGCTACAGCAGGATGCTATTCTATCCAGACCAGGAGAAATAAACATGCTGCAAGAACAGGAAAGACCACATTTTGAAGAAGTTATGCAGGAGGAGAAAAAACAAAAATCAGTTAAGGTCCTGTTTTGTAGCAGCTTAACTCAGCTCAAGTCCAAACTGTTACCTCCCCAGGCAGTAGGGTTCATGCAACCTCACAGTGAGGTCCTTCAAGGAACTGATTCACCTGAAAACTAAACCTTCCAAAAGTTAGCGCTTCCTCAACCAGCTCAGCCCCCTATACTGCCTTACTGCATTGACAAAAAAGCACAAACAGCATAAGAGAGGGCAGAAGAACATGGGACCTGTGTCAGAGTAGGTATGGCAGCCCAGAGGTTGCTTCGTGTAAGATGACTCACATTCACACCTCTACCAAAAAACTGGGAGAAATGTAAATAAGGAAAGCTCCTGATCAAAGGATGATATGCTGGTATGTATCTGAGATGTTCACAGTGAGGGGAAAAAAAGCTGTAGAAGGTTAAAAATTAAGAGCTTTTAGGCAGGTAAATCCTGAAGTGCCTAGACATCCATTAAGAGCTATAAGACAGATATAGGAGGACAAGTTTGGGGCCTGGGCAGGAGACAGGTAGATAGGAATAAGGAAGATGGGAATAAGAAGGTAGACCTGTAAGTTATTGATGTCTCCAGTCTTATTTTAAAAAATTCATCTTCAAATGTTGCTATCTCAGAGGTCACTTCCCTGAAAACAACAGTTAGAAAGCTACTGTAGATCTCTTTGCTCCTACCTGTAGTTCTTTGTCTTTATAGCCACGACATTACATTGCTTCTTGTCCCATTACTAAAGTTTCCTTAAAAGCCTGTTGTCAAAGACCAGCTGAAAGCCCCAAATTTCCTGTTATTATTGCTGTAATTTCTTGCCTTTGGTTACTGCAAGAAGATTGTTTTTAAAATGTTTTCAGCTGCTCCAAAAATAGCTTAGATTGGGCTTAAATTCATTCCTTCTGGTAGTTAATTCCACTCAGAGATTTTATCCAGTCATGTTTTTCCCTTAGCTACAAGGAGTTTTATTAGGCACCATTAGCTTTGTTGGCTCAAAACAAGTTCTGCTCCAGCTGAGACAATTTCTAAAATACTCAAAAGATTTTTTCATGGAGACTGAGATGAGAGCTTTAAATTGGCCTCAAAAACAAGGGAGCAAGTAGTTCTATGAAACAAGCACAATGGTCCTGCTAAGAGACCTAGCTGCTGATTGCTCTGCAGATCATTAGTTTGAAAAAAATTTTCAAGTAATTCTCAAAGTAACTCCCTCAAAACTAAAAGCAGGTAAAGAAGAAATTAAAAGCTAAAGGCACGTAAAAGTGTAGTACCAAGGACGAGGAGTACTTTTGCATACAGTGCATGATTAAATCTTGATAAATAACTTCCACAACCTATTTTAAGTTTGTCTTAAAATAAATGTAATTGCCACAAGATATTCTTTCCACATCATAAGTGAAGAAGTTTTCACAATCCTTCTAAATTAAAAGCAAGCAAAGAAAACAAAATCTTTGTAAGTAATATAACTCTGAATTCATTTAACTTTTTGTCTTAGAAGAGACACCCACTCTAAGTAGTTAACAGAGGCATGTGCTGCCCTGCCAATCCAACTGTTCTCAGCAGATTAATTGCAGCATACCCCATGCACTCAGAGATGGGCATCAGCCTTCTGCAGGGGACAACAGAGCAGCCCAGCTAAAACCAATGTCAGCCAATGCTATGGTAGAAATCTCCTCTCACATTCATCTTCTGACTCAGAAGCTGGCAGCTCTATCACTCACCTCATCCCAGAAACTAATTATGGCCAGACAGGTCTAGTGCATCAGGAGAAGGCAACTTAACTACTACTACCCATATCAATCTATGGATACAGCAAGTTACTCTGGCTAAGGTCTTATTTCAAAGCTTACTACAGACACAGTTGCACCACTTGAAGATATTATTGCACCCATGGTAATTTGTTGCCACATCCACAGTTGAACAGGTCCTATGAAAATCTCTCTTCTGCATCAGACTGAAATCAGCATGTTAAATTGGGATGTGGTTAGGTCTCATTGGTGTTCTTTGCAGGCAGAAGCTTGGGATGCATGCAGTTCTCATGTAAGCATAACAATTTGGAGAGGGGTGTGATATTTTTTCATAGTATCATGTCTAATAGGAGGAGTGTTGAAAGACTGCTGAGGTTTTTAAAGCATTTTTCACATGTGTACCTGAGCAAAATTTTACAAAAGATCTGCTGTAACAACTCTTCTGTAAGTGTATGTTGTCAGAAATCAGTATTCTGGTTCATCAGCTACCCTCGTCCCAAAATGCAACCTCATTCATAACACGTTTTCAGAACACAGGAAGAGATTTGTATAGCAAAATCTCTCCTTCAAATCCTGTCTGAATCTAACATTCAAAACAGGGGAAGCATGCTATAAACAATGTTTTCTAAGAGATGAATTCTGAGATTGCTTTTTGTGCTTCAGAAACTCTTCTTATCTACATGACTGGAAATCAAAAGTAAAACTTGAGTGCATCTTTAGCGGGTGAAATCATGTTTAGAGGTTGGACATGTCACTTTAATATCTATAAACAATTTGTCTGAACCAATTGTACTGAGGACATCTAAAATGCAGGCTGCTCCAATCTCATACTTTAAGTATAGGACTATCTAGCCACTAGCTTTCATGTATTCCCAGGACACTATTGTGGTTTCTCCCTACTTCAGGATCCCATGTGCTAGTCACAGAGAACAGGATTACTGACCAGCTGCGTCTGGCAAGCAGTGACCCAGGGTGAGAAGAGTGGCCTCAGCATTTCCCAGCAGCTACATAACAGCGTGAGCAAGGAGGTGCTTCTGAAAGACTCACATCTCAGCTGCAGCAATTCATCACAGCCCCTCTCTTGCATATGCATGTGTACCTCATCCCAGGATAGCAAAAAGCTTTTGCAGCCTGGTGATATTAACTCTCTTAGCTAACAGTACTAGGATGGAAAGGGCAAGTTTCAGTTGCCGATATATAGACGATAAGCAAATCTGGCATATCCTAGGGGTATCCAAGATTTCTACATGGGGCTAGCAGATTGAACATAGGGTCAAGACTGAGGCTTCCCCAGTGCCAAAATGACTCTTGATGCCTTTGTTTAGGTACCTGCTCATATAGGATTCTGACACGAAAATTCATCGTAACTCCCAGTAAAAATATTCCCATGATTGAAAATTCTAATTCAGGTTTTTTTTCACTTTTTTTTTTTTTTTTTTAACCTGAAGACAGGCTGATTAGAGTAGGAAGAACTGTCAGTGCCTTGTGGAGAAAATAGCTTGAGCATGAGCCTGCTGCAGACATCAGAAAATCCAGGCACAAGAAGCAAGGCTTTACCAACCCAAACTTCACTAGCTCCACTGCCTGTTAGCTTAACTTTTCACTCCAAGACTGAAACTGAAGAAGAAAGGTTTTGTTTTGCACTTGCTATCACTGGTTCAATAGGCTAGCATTCTCAAGGTGACTAATCACTTGGGTTTCTTCAATTTTCAGCCCCCAACTCAATGCCTGAATTCCTTCTTAGGGTTTTTTATTGCACAGACACATGAGTTTTTGTTCCTTGACACAACACATCACAGAGTACAGAGGAATGCTTCATGCTGTACGACTTTGGGACCAATGGGATGTGTTCAGACTGCCTGCCATGGCATTCAGATTCACAAGAAATTTCAGACTGCCAACTATCCAAGGCTGCCAGATGTTGGCTTCCTATACAAGGGGATGAAGAAAGAAGTAGACATGATACATAAATGTATCGATAAGAAACATGCACTCCACAAAGAGCCTCTGTCTCTTTCCACTGAGAGTTGGCCTGGGGAGCTGGCAGTCCTGGGTAGCGAGGGTTGTCTGTACATATCATCGCCTGTTCTTGACTGTAGACTCACCTAGAACCATTGCAGTCTCCACGTTAGGATGTCTGAGGATGGCTCCAGCATTTTAGGTATAGTCATGCTACCTCTTTATGCCTCAGTTACCCTGCATAACTCACAGCCAATCTACATGGAACTGCAAATGTGAGGCTTGATTAATTAAAGCCAAAAAGTGTGTTAGATCTTCAGACAGAGGGAGCTGAAGAAGCCTAACAGGACTATTATTATTACCAGAGTCAACATCTCATATTTAGTGATGAAAGCCTCTCGGAGGAGTAATGCAAACCTATTGCTGGAATTAACACTCCCGCTCAAATTTGATAGTGCTCTTTATACAGGATTTTCATTTGTATTCACAGAAAAATGTAAATAAGTGCTCAGGCTGGCCAATCTATTTCCTCTGTAACTGGCAGCATTCACAGTCACTTTATTGTATGAAATAATGTCTTGTTTTTCCTTCCTTTATCTTGCTTGTGCCTGACCTTCCATTAAAAGTTGCTTGGAAACTGCTTAGAGAATAGTCAGTGGTGCTTCTTATTGATATCTTCCTTTTGTGCTCTCTTTGCTATTCTATCTTTTTTATTCCTTTCCAGAAGCTTTTTAAGCTAGAATAAGATGAAAAGAAACCAGAGAATCAAAGCCTAATATTCTTCTGTTTAAAAGGAACGAGAAAACCAGCCTCCCTATATACATTGACATGTTAAAGGAAGAAAGAAATACTCTTCTAATAAATGCTCCAGCAGGTTTTTAACGTGTGTGTTATTATCAAGTGCTTTACACATTCTATTTAGCACTTTGTTAATTAAAAACAGGAAACACAATGCAAGTTGCATCCCTAAATATACCTCACTATTGCCATTTTATATAAATGGTGGAAAATGGGCAGACACAAGACACACATTTTACCAGGCGGGTTTTGCAAGGGCCATTTGCACTATTTCCTTAAAGAAAGATTGGAGAAGAAGTGGCTCAGAGAATTAGCTACAGGACAATAATAATCATTGCATTGATGAGGGCTAACCAAATAGTAGGTGGCATTAGCATACTTTTAAAAAGTAGGTTGAGGAAGTGATTATTCCCCTCTACTCAGCTTTTGTGAGGCTACATCTGGAGTACTTTTGTAAGGGTGCTGCCTGGGCCAGGGGCTCCTTGGGGTGCTGGTGGTGGCAGGAACCTACCCACTGCCTACGAGGGAGCAGGGCACCGGGGGCAGCTGGGGCAGCCCTAGCCCCAGGTGTTGGGCACCGCCATGGGGACCTGCCAGGCCGGATGCTTGCCTGCAGGTCATGGTCTGGATCAGGCCTGTTGAGGGTGACAGGGGTCTGATGCAGCCTTGAGGTGGCCAGGCAGGGTGGTGGGGCTGAGGCCAGGCCAGCAGCCTCTCCCCAAAGTCCTAGCAGGAAGGGGCAGCCCCAAGAGCACGATCTGCAAGCTGGCCCAAGCCCTGGCAGCCAAACCTGTGGGAGGAGGATGCTCTCAGGGCCGTGGCACCTGTGTCCATTTTTGCAGCTGCACTCCAGTATAAAAGAGATAGCAGTCTGGAGCAAGTCCTGCAGAGGGCCACCAAGGCGGTGAAGGGGCTGGAGCACTCAACATAAGAGGAAAGGCTGAGGGAAGTGGGTTTGTTTAACCTGGAGAAGAGAAAGATAAAGGGGAAATCTAATAGCAGTCTTCAGATATCTAAAAGGAGTTATAGAGACAATAGAGGAAGAGGTAGAAATAAAAGGACAAGATGCGATGGTCCCAAACTGCAGCAAGAGAAATGCTGACTGGACATGAGGAAAGCCTTTTTTATAACAGGCATGGTTAAACATGGAAACAGATGCCCAGAAAAGTTGGAGAAGCTCCACCCTTGAAAATTTCCAGTTTGACTTGATGAAGCCCTGAGCAGCCTGATCTAACTTTGAAGTTAGCCATACTTTGAGCAGGGTTTTCGACTGAATGACCTCCAGAGAGGCTCTCCAACCTAAATTATTCTATGGAGCTATGATTCTATAATCTGAAAGAAATATATTTACACTGATCAACTCAATTCAGCCACACTTGTGAGTAGATGGTTCCTGGTGGGAAGGCTGCACACACATAGACACATGTCTGAATGACAGCTCTGGAGAGTTATTTGATCTGAAGAGATTTGATTTAACACCAGTGGATCTCACTGTGCTTTGTATGAACTTTCAGCCTTTGTCTTTTGGCCATATGCTTGCCCAACAGTTCTTTACTGGGACACTAAAGTGTCTCCATACAGATATGAAGGTCCAAATAACCTCTCTCCGACAAACATTTTGTCTTGGTTTACACTGAACTACATCATTGCTCCAACACAAGTTGCTGCAGGACCTGTGACTGTCATGAGCAGTAGCATTGTACTGGAAAGGAAACACCATGAAGCCTGTGTCTGGCTTTATTAATGTCTGCGGCAAAACTCCATTGTTTGGCTTAATGGAGTACCAAGACTTCTGCCCCTGTTCCTAAACTTCCTTGTATGAACAATACAGGTTGAGTAGGATGGAAGAAGTCCTACGAAAATATTTAAGCTTTATAAATGAAAAGGAAGCACAGATTACAGAAAGTCTGTTATTGTTTTCTCTGTAAGAATAATGGTAATATATCTATGGCGAATATAATTTCAAGGTGCATTCTTCAAATTGACTGTGCCTTAAAATGTTATTCATCCTCTCAGTATTTCCTCATTTCTGGTTTTAATGAACCAATCGAGTCATTTGCAAGGAGAAAGTGCAAAGTATGGCATATTAGTATTAGTAGATAAGAGTATTAGTAGATAAGAGTAACTTTTTCATATACTTACACTTCTTGGAAAAACAGATGTTGTTTTCATAAAGGTTCATGACCAGTATACACTTTTTAACATGATTTAGCATGTAGAAGTAAGACAGTGAATCTGACCAGGAAGGAGTACTTTAGTGAGAGACTCAGCAAATACCACAGACCTGCCATGACTTAAATACTACAGTATGGGAACCTTTGATCTATGTAGAACTGAAGTCCACAGATCATTTTTTTGCTTCTTCTTCCCAAATTTAACTCATTGTCCTACCCTTTGAGTCCTTTATTAAATGCTCCTGAGCATGGGTCTTTGCTTATCGTAGTCTGATCAGCTTGCAAGCAAAAGGTCACATCAGTTCACAGATGTCATTGTGCAGCTCTTATCTGTTCCAATCCAGAAATTCCAGGAAATTATCACATGGAGTTCTCTGCATGCCCTTCCAGAACACTATCTTTCAGGCTAAACTTTATGTAGTGGTTGAGGTCAGATCTGCACATATTAAAGTCTCTATTTCCCAGGAGAGAAATACCCTGGCTCCCTGACCCTAAGAAAATTGTATGACATTTTTGAATAGTTCTAGTTTTGCTCTATTCTCTTTTCCTCAGGCTTCCCATGTTTCCTTATAGTAAGCTGGATTACTTCACAATGCAAACCACCTACTGTTTTAATAAATGGGCACATCTCTGGCAAAATTTCATCTTCGCAGAAGATGGACCCACTCTGACTTGAGTCTGAAGACAGATTACTATTCACAAACTATTTCAGTGGAATTGTCCTGAAAACACAGGCAGTAGTGTGGGGGGTTTATTATTATTATTTTTGCAAAATACCCTTTCATCTTTATAATACCTTCAGGTATTATATTTTGTATGTAAGTCCTCTGATGGAGGAATGTATGCATCCTGGATTTGCTCCTCTGTACACAAATGGCAGTATGTTTTGTAATCAGCAGTTCATTTTTTTAGCGAAAACAAAACAAAGGTCTATTGCAAGTTAAATTTGCTGACCTTTTTGAGATCCTGCAGGTTTGCAGATTTAACTTAGGAAAGAAAAACTTTCCTAACTTTTCTTAGCTAGGAAATGCATATCACTCGATTTTTACTGCCCTATTAATTCATTTTAAGTAGTTCCTAAGTATATCTGACCTGTTTCACCACAATGGCTAAATTCAGATTGCCACAGAGACACCCTGTCAGAGATCCTGGCAGATCAGAAAAATGACATAGAGAAAAAGGAACTGCATCAGTAGAAACCACTGACCATCTCCCTTTCAAAGGAAGAGACTAGCATGAAAATACAGGAAGAAATTGCCTGAAAAGCTCAGTGGAAATGGGAGAGGAAAGCATGGACGTCAGAGGGGGAAACCACAAGCTACAGCCTTATGGAAAAGAATAAGAGGAACAAGAAAATAGCCAAACTGAAGTCCTCTTTCAGGAAAGCAGCAGGCTTTCTGCAGGTTTACAGGACTATTTCAGCAGCACTAGCAAAAGGTTTCGAAACCAAACCTTTAAAACTGAAATCTTGTTGTCTGCAAAAGGGCATCGCCACCTTCCTTAAAAGCACGGACTGCTGTTCAGCTGCTCCTTCCCCAGGGCGATGGAGAGGGCAATGGCAAGGATGATAGCAAGGGCGGGCAGGGGCGCTGTCGGCAGCTGGTCAGTTCTTGCTCCACAGGGCTCCAGGTGCTTGCCCGTGTCAACAAATAAGCAAAGCCATGGATAACATCCCTCCATAGTGTTACCCCTGCCCTTTCCACTTCCCTTTAGATTTTACCAACTGTCCCACAGTCCTTATCTTAAGCACAGTTTCAGAGTCTTTCCACAGATGTGGCTCTGGATGTGTGTGCAGCATTGGCTGCAGCTGAGCCCAGCCATCATTTAGGTGCTTCATTGACTTGCTCATATACTAGTGTGCATGCCTGGAGCAGAGCTGGGAGAGCACTCGGCTTGGGTTGTCACCCGGCCTTTTGTTGGCTTCTTTGCTGTCAGAGCATGAGAGAATGAGGAGTGGTGAGAAGTGATCTTGATCCACCATCACTCTCTATTTTCCGTATATAGAAGCTGCTACCAAATGAACTTCATTTCTTTTTGGGATCCATATTCTATAATAAACTGATTCTCTGGGTCATGTGCCTCACACAGGCCATGTCCCATTAAGATCCAGCAGATATCAGCTTCTGCTTCAGCACTTCAGCCTCTTGTACTCCTGGGAGGCACAGGTGAATGTGACTTTTTGGCAAAAAGAATGTCTTCTCTCAGCCCAACTCCCTGTGGCAATAAAGCAGGAAGAGGACAGTATTTAGAAGCTAATCCATTTACTTGGGAGGCAATACCACGGAGGTGGGTGCACCTGTGTGAACTGGAGACATATTTCAGGTCAGGTTTGGTTCAGATACTGACCAATTCATGCTCACTAAGTCAACAAAGGCCTTATCAACCCTGGGGAACGATTTGTTGTGTACTCCAGGCCTCTTTTTTTTCTTGGCTTGTACAAGGTTCTTTGAACTCCAAATTTAGGTATTTCTCCTAATTAATGATCATTTCATACTGTCTTCAAAAGCCATTGGATTTTGATTAGCCAACAAATAAAGATGGCTTAATTTTCTCCTCTGGGCACATATTTCCCCGTCTCCTTAGCAGTTAATTGAGTACACGAATAATAGCACGGTCACACTAATAGGCTGCATAGGAAGGGCAATACCAGCCTGGTCACCAAGAGAACTTCGTTGACATTAAACATTTGGCAAATTTGATCCCCAAAAGGGGAGACAGAAGCTGTATCAATGTGTCCTGTTACATGGAGCCCTGACAGTTTGTGTGCAGCTGGAGCCTTGCAAGGGCAGTGTGCAGCCTTTCTTTGCAGCGGATACTTCAGTTAGCTCCTCCACCCAGATCTCGGTGATTAAGTTGTTATAACAGGGAAACAGACAATAGATTCTTGTCTCCCTTCAGCTAAATGGGGAAATGTTCACCTTTGGAAATGACTGGGTCAGCTCCACTGAAGTCTATAAGGTGGCTTTAGCGTTACTTAAAGACAGAAATCCATCAATCAGCAAGATGACCTTCCTTTTATTTGTTATTATCCCTAAAATGATATGCAGTTCAACAGCACTCTGGGGCAAAATGACAGCAGGAGAAGCCCCCAAAATGTTTTGCTGTTCTCAGCACAGTGAAACATGTATGTGGAAACTGTGAACTAATATGTCCTGCTGCACAAACCAGAAAAAACACAGCATGTGAAATTACATAGGCATTGAATTTGTCTTGTAATGAATTGAAATGTAATGAAGAAGTAATGAATCAAGAACAGAGAGTGCTAAATATCAATGAGAACATCTCAATACAAGTAATTGGCCATTATTAAAAAATTCCTAGAGGGGAAAACTTACTTTCATGCTCTCCAATGAGGTGCTAAGATCAGAGGAATAAGCTAAAAGAAGGAAAGCTTTCTGAAAGTGCTGCTTTTGAATTCTCTTGGCCTTGGAATTTATTAAGGCATTGTATGTAGTAAGTGTATATAGATCTACCTACATATAACCAAATTGACATCAAGAGTTGCTGAACTTGCTTCCACAGTGCTTAAAGCAGCCCTTTAGTCTTTATGGAGATGAAAGGTGTTTTTATCACTAGCTTCAGGCAAGATATGAATACCAAACTCTTTGAACATGGTGGCTTAAAGTCATTTCAAAGCTCATAATAAAGCCTGTGCAGTGATTCAACAGGCAAAAATATTTTAAAACACATTCTGGAATTCTTTTATTGTTCAGTTCTGTTTGTCGAATTGTAATAGAAAATGCCTAGAGTTTTCATGGGAGGTCAACAACCAGAAGATGCCCTGTTGCTGGTGGCAGTTGTGCATCTCTTCAAATGTATTAAAACATCAGTAACGCAATGTTATGACACATCTCTTTCAGAAGATTTGTGATCTTGTATTATTGCTGTGAATGGGTCCCACATTACTATCAGACTTTCTTGCTTTCTTGCTCAAGAACATGACACTGCTTTTTTATTTCCAGCAGAAGGAGGACTGCTGACAGGTTCCAGGAGAAGCCATGAATCTAACTCTTCTCACGACAAAAATAAATGCGACATCTGGTAACACTGATTCGGGTGGGGGAGCAGGGGAGGGGGATTCCCTAAGGGGGAAATTATAAAGGATATTACTGAAAAGAATACTTTAAATTAAAATATTTGAATGCCAAAACATTTACAAAATAAAGCTTACATATATGTATGCTGATGGACCAGGGTGATATGGTTTACTCTGAGTCAGAATAGTGCTAAAAGAGATCTTGAGAGGTAATGTAACCCCAGGGCACAGAACAGAATCAATGACGTTCACTGCATGCAAACAAAAATTGGCCTTTCATGTGCAGTGGTCATGCTCAGCTCTTCCCACATGCATATGTATTAATTGCTAGACTATATTTACAGATATTTTGTGTGAATTTTTCATCTATGGAAATACACTCACTTTTCCCATGGAACAATGCATATGTACGGAATCACGGATGAAACAATGGTGAAGTACTGTGTTTTGTAATAGGTATTTAGCCCCCACAAACAGGATTAAAAGGCTCAAGTTTCAGGATTTTTATTCTGCCTCATGTTAGTTGCAGAACCTGAGCTTGCCCTCGCAAGATGTTTTCGTTCACCAATAACCACCAGCAGTCAGGACTAACTGACACCCATCAGCACATCATGGGCACAGCTACGAACGCCTTCCCCTGCTCTCATAGACTCCTTTCTGTACATACGTGGTCACAGAATCCAGATCTTACACATTTCTCTCTCCTGAGCACGGACTCCTACAAAATATCAACTATTTCTCTCCTTTGGAAAAGTGTAAAATGAGTTAGTAACTGGTCTTTTAAGGTGTTGGCATTTAAGGTATAAAATCAATCTGGTTTCTTTGTGTGCTTTCAACATCATTTTTCCTCAAAAAGACCTGATTGTCTTAACAGAATTGGATGGTGATTCTAGTTTTCATTTGCAAATTTTGATTCAGAAGTCTTCCCATGATGGACACAAATAGCCAAGAAAATGTGTAAGACTCTAATTCAACAAAATGTTTACCTCATGGTTCTGCTTTCTGACTTGAATTCTTAAATGCCTGTTGACTAAATATGGAAATGCTTAAAGCTGTTCACGTGCTGAGGTGGGGCCATAATGCTCCTGTTCTACAGCCCAAATCTTACAAAGATTTTTTGTTCTCAAACTACTTTTGGCACACAACTTCTCCCAGAGAAATCAAGTCAGATAACCCTAAAACTGATGTGGAGAGGAATGGGAAAAAAGTAAAAATGATCGTGAATCATAGAAAGTTTTGTCAAGACCTTTCTTGACACAGTTGTTATAGTTGAACTACATATACATATATATATACACACATATATACATATATATAATTATATACATATATACATAATATATGCACATATATAAAATTATATACTAGAGTGTGTGTGTGTATATATATGTACGTATACACACACTCTAGTACACAATTTTATAGACAAGTAGGTGTCTTCTGCCTGTCTGCATGAAATTAAACATGCTTGGAAGTGTAGCCAGGATCCAGACCTTGGATTATATGCTCTTCAGGAGAAAGACAGACTTCATTTTGTTTTGTGTTCAGCATTAGTTATATTACCAACAACACAAATTCAAACATAACTGTACTCTGAACCCAGTAAAGAACAGCCAATAAAAGTTCAATCAGACAAATGACATTTTCCTGCAGTAATCACACTACAGCTCACGCAGCTGCCACTTTCATGTTTGGTTAACTCAGCACCACAGGTGACATGGTATTGAACTGTTTTCACCTGCAATCCTTTTTATTAATAATATTGTAGGTTTTAGAAGCTAAAACTGGCATACTCTCAGGCCCAGCCACTAATGGTCAAAGCAGATGAGACAGAAAAAGTGTAGGGAAAGGAAGCAGAGGCTCTGGAAGAGTACATGACTTCTTCAAGGACAAGCAGGTCTTCATAGGCACAGGTATGTCACAGAAAAAGAAAAAAACTGGTGGTTACCTGATGTCATGTCACATTCTAAATCCACTAGGTAATACTGCCTTTCAGAGAGAAGTATAATCCCAGAGCATCACTATTTTGATAGTTTTGAATAAATTAAAGGTTTCATTTTCTGCTGATTTCATAACATGCTGAATCAGGCCAAAAGTTCTGTTTAAAATAAAAAAGCACATTTATTAGCTCTTTGAGCCCTGTTTTGCCTGAATTGTTTGATCTTGCCTGTAGAAATATCATAACCTCTGCTTTCTTCAACAACTAACAAACTTTTGCCTGCAAATTATTTTAGTTTAGTTGTTCTTAATTTCCATACTACTACTGATCTGACCAATGCTGCTGTAGATGCCATGAGATCAGTGTGTTTCTTATTTTCCCCAGGACAGTCTCAGCCTGACCTTTAGCAGAAATACCAAACACGTTAGTCCACTGAAGTTCAGAGAAATTCTTGTTGAGCTGGGGTAACCCTTTGCTTTAATTTAAAGTCTGTGCTAGTGTCCCTCATGGATGCCAAATAGATGGTCACTGCAGCAGTAGCATCATTACCTCAAGGTCTGGGAAACCATGAGGTGTTTTTTACCTTCACACTTTACTATACAGTATTCTTAAATCCTTTCCGTTACTAGGGAAGAAAGAAAGAAAGAAAAGCTGTGACACAGGACAAACCTGAAGCATTTGTTTTCTCCGTTGAAAAGCTGTTATTAATTTTTATTACTAATGGTCATGGAGCACTTCTCCATTTCTCCTTTCCCACTCTCAAAGTGCCATAGCCCTGGCCGAGCTCTCCCTCAGTGCCACCATTTCGCCTCCCCACTGATCTGCAACGTGGGGCCATGCTACAGCGTGCGTGAGCCCCCCAGCAGCCTGGCTGCCCACTCCCACCCAGCAGCAGCTGTTCGGCCAGGAGATGCCTTTCCAACTTCCAAATGCCTCCTCCCATGCCTACAAATGCCCTGGCAGAGGGCCAGGAACTGCTGTCACCACCAGCCCCGCAGAAGAGGAGGTTCCGGACCTGAGGCATGCGCCCCAGAGTGCTGCCCGATGCCAAGGCAGGTGCCATGGTAAGCAAGGAGGGAGGAAGAGAGGTAGGGAGATGCCACCAGAGCAGCAACCTGCCCTGAACTTGGCCAGCACTGGAGCAGCCTTCCCCAGAGCCACTTCTGCTGCTTCATTCATACTCCTGACTCCTTTGCTAACATGAGTCATTTCACAAACCCTGAACTACTGCTTCCTTTTTTTTCTTTTATTGCAAATAAAGGCAACTGCAAATTGTTCTTTGCTTGAAAGGAATACCTGTACATGGGCTCTTGCATCACAGAAGACTAGAAAAGATAAAAGGCCTAAAGTTCAACTTTATCGATAAAATTTCAGAACCTGGATTTTCAAATCTATACGCACTCAACTTCTGTGCATATATATGTGTCATATCCTACTTTGGATCTTCTCCCTTGCCATTCCTAGGTTTAGTTAATGGAATTCCCTCAAGCCAAAGAAAATTCAGAGCAGAGAGGTGACAAGTCCTGTCTAGCCTTTCCCTGAAACAGCAAGAAAGAGATATTAGGAGAAGAGAGCTGGAACTGGTCAGAGAAGGAATTGGCTGTTCAGCCTTTAGGGTGAGCTTCAGCTTTTCATACTCTTTTTTTCCAAACAAGACAGGTGTGTACACCATTTATTTTCATCAGGTTCAAATTTCAAAGCCTCATTGCACAGAAAAATTTGTTTTCAGCAGGAAATCACTTGGATGTATTTTTCCCAGATTCAGATTTCTTTTCCTTTTCCTGTCGATGACACCACCTAGAGCCTTTTAAGGTTGTTTTTGCGTGCGTGTGTGTGCGCCTATCTTCTATATCATGGAGACTGAGCATTTTGAAACTACGGTTTTGACTGGATCATTCCACCTGCCTATAATGACACCAGATGCAGGAATGGGGTGACAGATGTTTCTAAGGCAGAAGATGCTTTTAGGGAGCAACCAAATATGCCCATACTCTTCTTCTTCTTGTTGCTGCTGCCAGCTGGAAAGAGGGGCTTTGAGTCCACAGCACTGGCAGTTACTAACAGGGCAAAGAGAGGAAGTGGTTAGAGAACTTGAAGAATGGCTGAAAGAAGCCCAAGGAACAGGCATGCCAAGAGACTTGCTCCCCAGGTGCCAAAGTATGTGCTCCAGCACTACCAGTAGTGTTCTAACTGCAGTACACGCTTATGCATTTATTTTTAAATACAGCCTGGGAATTCTGAATGGGACTGGGATGTTATCACTAAAGTGTTTGGTCTGGACTGCAGGGGTACTGGCTGATAACTGCTCCAAGGCACTAACTCATGTCATTCTGATTAACAGCTCCTTCTCTATGATGTGTTTTTTTGCTGAGACACTTCTTCATTACTCTGGCGGCAGTATGCTCAGGAACTGCAGAGAACAAAAATGGGCCAGGAAATCCCTACAAGATTCATCCTGAGTTGTCTGGAGGTCACAGACATTTTGTTCTGAGAAGATACCACCCGCTAGAAGGAAAGACATTATCTACACCAAGGTCAGCTTTAGGAAATCTCAGAATCTGGGTGAAAATTGTACCATAGGATGGTAAGTCTCATGCAGGAACTGGAGATGCAAAAGTTACAAAACTTAGGGCAAATCATCTTTGGAGCCTCACTCTCCCACTTCCAATCAGCCAATTTGAGACCTAATTTGTGGCCTAGGCAAAAAGAGATGTAAACTCATTGTTTCATAGTGCAAAGAAACTTGTTTTGCAATCTACTAATCATTCCAAGCTCAGTATTTCCCTTAGCAGTTAATATTCAGAATATTCAGAAGCACAGCTGTAAGAAAGCACAATTCAATTTCACATTAATCTAAAATCAAAAGTAAGAAAGCAAATTGTCCCATGCTTAAAGGCAGCTCTGATCAGCACCTCCTTTGCAGTTTTCTCTTACTGATGAATGGGCAAGAGCATCAGCCTCGATGGGAAAAATACATCCTACCCAGCCATCAAAGGGACATAGAAGATGCCCACTAGCTAGAAGAAAGCAAGCTACCAGTCTCTGGCACTTCATGTGCCATTAAAAAAAATATATTCAAGATTCTGCTTTGCTGTAGTCCAATCATTCAGTTAAGGTTCCCACACCAGCTGGATAAGTGTCTGTGCTTGTGCATCTGGAGGCAGCACACAGGTGGGTTGAAAAGGATGCCCAACCAGCCTCTGCTCCCTTCACTGCTTGTGTTGTTTTTCCCTGCCAAGAGCTCACATGCCAGGCACCTCTCACCAGTCACTCACAGATCATGTTAACAATTGTGTCTGGCACCTGCGGTTATGGTGCAGAAAAGGGACTGTGGCACTGAAATATTTAGGACGTGGCCCAAGCTGGGCTGGCAGGTGCTGCTCCCCCACCTTGGTGCTGATAATACAGCTACCGGGTATATGAGGGCAGCAGGGCATTGCAGCTTGTACTGCAGCTTGTCGAGCTTAACAGTGACCCTGGGGGTGGAGGTAACCTGCATGCTGGGGATGGGAGAGCAGGCCAGATTGAACAGTGTGGCTTGGTGAAAAGGAAAGTGCCTAAGTGTTTTGTTGAATTCAAGCACTAGGATGGTGGCAGGCTACAGAGCATGTGAACATTAGCTAAGCATCTGCGGGGCACGCTGAGAGAAAGAAAGCATGTCACTGAATTAGTGCTTGTGGGCAACCAAATGCCAGAGGTGTAACTGAAGAGCTGGGAGGTGGCAAAGGACAGTAAGGACTGTGTACGCAAAAATTGTTCATTCAGGTCAGAGTGCCAGGCTCCCTGCACCACTTCCCATACGTGCCAGTTCAGTTCTTCTTGGGCACACGAGGGAAGGGCACCCAACAAGAGATGCTAAAGAAAATCAATAGCCCTTGCTAGCTGCTTGGTTTCTCCGCTTTTTTCCATGCAGGAAGATCATGCTGTTTTTTCTACCTGAGAGAAAACCTGGGCATCCATGCATCCACGCCAGCACTGGTGCACGCAGAGTTTCCACCGTGCCAGCCTGCGCTGCGGCGTAGACAGCCCCCCGCTGCTGTGCCTCGCTGCCTTCTGCTCAGCTGTCCCGTGCAGCAGCCCCAGGGCTAGGGTTACAGGACAGTTTCTAACTTTGTGCCTGTCCCAAGGCATCAGCATGGAGGCACATGATTTGTAATTTATGAGGACACCCATAGAGCTGTCACTTTCAAGGCAGGTGTTGAGAAACTGGCCAGCAGCCCGAGCAAAGAAAAAGACTGACCTCACCCTGAAATAATGGTGGCCAACATGGTCACAGGACAGAGAGCATTGACATAAGCGGGCTTTAAAAATAAATAGGTCATCCCACTAGACTAGCTCACTCTCTTATACAAAGAAGCCATGAGGTACCAATTTATAGTTAAAGGAAGAGTATAAACAGCTATTCAAGGCTTTGACAAATGTGTAGCGTTTTGAGTCATGATTTTATTTAGCTTTTTTAATTCTCCTACCCAAATCAAATTTTAAGTTGTATCACTAGGCATATCATCAGAATAACAGGCAATCTTTCAACGCCCATGCTAAAATGAAGCAAAAGACCATAAACATACAGACATTTTGATGCAGAGGAAAAGGTGTTGAATGTGTGTTAATACAATCTGGTCTTAGGAGAAAAAAAGGAGAGGAATTCCAGAGAAGAAATGACTATTTCAATGGCTGATCCAAAATTCGGGGGAAAAAAAAATAAGGCAGATTGTTTTCCCCTTCATTCAAGTCTGTGGCAGGGCTGGGTGCCTTCACACAATTGTCATTTTGCAAAAGATGTTTCATACCTCCTTAAATCAGGACATTTCGGACTAATTCATAGAAGGAGAGAAACAGGATTTTGTTTAGCCAGAGAATTCAAACAGTTTCAAATAGTTATAGGAGTTACAAAGTGCCAATAACAACCTAAGTTTTGACATTCACCCATCACACATCTACCTCCTGGATTTGCTGCACCCAGTTAATTCCCAACACAGTTCAAGAGCACCTGTTGCCGCTCCTGCCCTCTCCAGCTCTTTCATTCATTAGAGAGGGAGAAAAGGTAACTTCCCTATAGGAGACTTTCACTCTTTCATACCACCTGAATGGTTCAAAAGGAGAGGACAAGAACAGGGACAAGGTACTAGCTACTACAGCTCTGTGAGAGCACAGACATTGCGTGCCCAGGAACATGAGAAGTAAATTCATGTACTGGTTAACTCTATTGGTTTTGTCAACAATGTAAGTTCACAGCAAATTCTTCTCAGTTCTTGCTTCCTAAGGGAAAACCATCCCTCAGCACAAGGATACAGCACCCGTGCATTAGCAGAACTGCTTTTCCTCAGTCAGGAAAACAGAGAAACAAATAATTCCAACATAGAAAACACTTGCTTTTGCTTAGACCAAGAGTCCCTTTGAGTCAGCTGTTAATGTTTTGTCACATGGTGACTGTCCCTCATGTGGGTAACTAACGAACTACCATAAAAAGTCCAGTATCGCTGGCATTAAGTCATTTGTCAAGCCTGTAAAGCAGTTGCCTAAATCAAGACATCAAGTTACCAGAGGTCAATAGATTGCTATTTCACGCTTGTTTATTTCCATGCTCCCTCTAAAAAGTACTTTCTAATTTTCAGTTCCTCAGCTAACCCTTAATGATGCCAAAAATGTCTTGTTCCAATACGGCACCTATTCTGCTGCTTCAGTCATTCATTTTTAGCATTCTCAGTCCATTAACCCAGGGGAGAGCAACACCACATCCAGTGCACCGTGTTCAATTTACATTTAGTTCTTCCATTGCAACTCACTTTGTGACTATAAGTCCTACCTTTGCAGTTCTGGAAGACTTCAGTAGCTTGGTCTCTAAGGTGCTAAAGTGAATCGTAAGAACAGTTAAAATGAGCCAGGAATGTAACAAGCCATATGTACTTTAATGCCCTTTTAGTCAAAAAAAGGAAAGAGAATCTTCCTGTTTCTGGGACCCATTTTGCAAGGCAGGCTGAAAACAGGCTGTAAGCAGTTTGCAGCATTTCATGGCAAATTGTAATTGACAGACCAATTAAAGGAGAAAAAAACCTCAACAAAGCAGATTCTGTGAGTCCAAACATCTTATTAAAGTGACAGGCCACCTAATTAGCCTCAAATAGAATTAGGAGCTTGCTCCCTGTTTCTCCTCCAGTAATACGGCCATCCTAATTATCCATATCCTATTTCATTCATTTTGACTGTAAACACCTTTCCAATAGAACAGATCCCTTCTTAATCAGTGTATTACAGATTAGGTTTGAGAAAGCCACAATGCCTGTGCAATTGTTCCAAGTTGGTCAAGCCTCTTTGGTGATTTCTCTGTTACAACATAGCTCGGAATCATAGTGACCAGCCTAATGACTAATTTCTAGATAGGTAACTGGGAAAAAAATTACCCTGTAAGAATACTATCCTCAAGTGTCAAAGATGTACTGCAGGCTGCCACAGAACAATATTAGTGTCTACAAGGTGATGACCATGGAAACTCTGAGATACCTGTAAGCTGCCAATTTGGCTGAGTCAGGAGATACTTTGCATAGTTGCTGTCCCAGTTTTCTTTCTTTTTCTTTTCTTTTTTTTTTTTGATCTTTGCCCATTGTTTTAGTTCCCTGCTCTGTGGTGCTATGTTCAGAAAAGGGAAACTAAGTTGGGTTTCAATCGCTTATCTGAAATAAGTCCTGGCAAGTGTTTTGAGCCTGCAGCAAGAAATAGAGTAAAGCACGGCCTAGAGAGAAGATTACAAAAAGGTCTCAGCTCTCTCTCTCTTCAAGTTATTGACACATATAGTGTCAATGGTCTGATAAGTGACTTCCACAGATAATCTCCAACCACCTGTTAACTACATCCACTTGGTCTGGTATTACCCAGCCAAACCTCAGGCAAAAGCAATATGAATGGTTATTGAAATGTTATGCTGGGTTTATAGCTAGATGTGTAGCTTTTCCCTGTGCATGCACCTAATAGAGCGTGTCCTTTAGTAAGGCAGAAGCGCAAATCTCCTTGGCTTTCTCTAAGACTTGTGCTGCTAAGTTATTTAGCAAAAGCCAAACCTAACTAGTTAGAATTTTTAGATTGGAGGAAATGATGTGTCAGTGTCAAAAGACAGGAAAAAATTGCCAAGATCACATTGGTGAAAAAACGCTAGAGACAAGTCAGTTAGTTCTCACAACACAGATTCACAGACGATGAAAACCATCCACAGATTTAATGTGGGACAGCGGGCACAGCATGCAAGTCCCTCTAGGTGCAATTCTGTAATTTGTCTTTAGAGTCATTAAACAGAGCAGGACCGAACTTAGCACTGCCGGCACTCGCTACTGTACGGCAACCTTTCTTTATCTCATGCCCAGAGAGAGGAGCGGCAGGAAAATGTTAAATCACAGGGTGAAATTTGGTTTGGACTGCTAAGTTAAGCAGCCAAAAGTAAGTTCTGAACAAACTCACTGAAAAAGTATACAAATAACTCATTTCTGCTAAACCTAATGATAGTTACAAGTCAACTGTAATACATCTAGGCAGGTGAGAGCTTCATATTTTGGAGTTTTGTACCAGACTATCTAAAAAGAAATAATATTCAAACAATAGCTAGAGTTGCTGGGAGGCTACTTGCAGCTTAACAGATATTCTCATTATATTACAGGTTAAGTAGGTTGCATGTTTGAAGGTAACCTACCAGCAGACATCTTGATTAAATATTTCCAGGCTGACATCATCCCCATGTTTCACTTTTCAATAATTAATTCCATGTAGCATGTGTATTGTTCCAGTCACATAAAAGCTTTCATTATGGTCCTGATACCATCATTAACATTACACTAAATTTTGCATGAAAGCAGGGGTTCCACCTCATTGTATCTGTAGAAATAACATACATTCTCCACTCAAAGAGCAAAAGCTTTAATTTTGGAAGAGCACCGTATTTTCAAGTGAAGGTGCTCACAGAAGCAAAAATCTCGCTTGGTGGAAACATTAGTATAGCTTAAAGGCTTTGTCAAGCTAAGGAGGGTCTGAATTATTCTACAGCTATATGTTATATGCTATTTTCTAACTATATATGGGTATAGTATTTATATACTGTGGGCATGCTGATTAAAGCTTGTTGTACAATGTATAATTTGATACTCATTCTTCTGCTCCGTTTCTAATTAGCTGAGCACATTAGCAGAGAAATTAAAACAGTACTGTTTCTGATTTCAGGAAAATCCTCTTCTTCTTAAATCTCTTTCCTTGTTACTAGTGCAGTGAATGAAACACTAATGCTGGTTTTCACCCAAATGTAGGTTGCAAGTGTTCTCCTTGACACTCCAGCTATAAATGCCCACCTCCCCCAGCACAGCTTGCAGTGCCCTTAGTTTGCACTTAAGAATTCCCACTACACCCAGTTCCCCGCTTGCTCTTGTAACCGTTGAAGCAGCTCAACCACTAGGCAATAATTTTATGGAAGTGATTTTAATCACTAAAATTCCTTTGCTGGGCTACAATACTTTTTGCCTACTCTTTTTCCCTAACCCTTGCAATCAAGGATGTTTTCAACTCAGATATTATTAGGAGAAGAATACCTGCACAAGCAAATATCAAAGGCGCTATACACCAAACTAGGTCTAGGAGACTTTCTAACTATCATGTCAGCCATCTTCCACCCAGATGGGTGGCCGAGAAAATAATAAATTTGATCCTTGCAAAGCAATTCCATGCAGTCTCATTATTGAGAGTCAGACACAGGATCCAGTTAACTAAATCCTCTTGGCATGCCAAAAGACTGCAGTTTTCCTTAATCTCCACCCAGTGACATTTGCAGTTCTTTATGGCTACACCAACGGACCGGTCTGTTTCCCCTGCTCTTCTCCGTACCCTTCACCACTCTGAAGTCAAAATATTTTCTTTATGTCAGTCACTGGAATTTCTTCTTCCAGTCTACTTTCTGAGGCTACTCTGTAGAAGTTTTCCCTTTTGCCATATATTTGGTCCTTTTTTTTTTCTGGAGTTGCAGGATGATCAGTAACCTAAATTAGGCTGGCACTGTTGCAATGGGTATTCATGCTGGGCTTGAGACAAATTTACTCTGGTACTAGCAAAGTAATAAAGTATACTTCAAATTATTAAAAACAGTTGATTACACTAGACTCAAAATTTGAATCTGACAGGGAAGAACTTACAGAAGTGTTTCTACTTGATGAAATATTAACAGTTCAGAATTAAACTCGGAAACCTGCAGTTTATGTTCATCAGCAGATTCATTCCTTAGTTAAAATATTGTTTCTTTTATCAGCTAGAATAATCCGTCTTGTCCTTCCATAGAGAGCTCTGCCTGAGATGCCATTAGCCTCTTAATACCTGCTTTATCCCTAAGGACTGTGTAGGGGTAAACTGTTACGAAGTCTAATGCAATGAACTTCTATTATTAAAGCTCATTTCATTAAGGAACCATAAAAAATATTGTTTTTCTTTCCATGGGAATCAGATCAAATTCAGAGACCCATTCGTTGCATTTCGTAGAAGAAGCAGACAGGAAGCAAAATGCTACCTCAGAAAGCCAATAGCTTAAAGTACTGCTTGAAACACTCCATATAGCTGGAAGGAAGATTTCTTGGCTTTCAAGAAATATCTTTAGAAAGAAATCACTGTGGTACTGCTCGTATTTGTAAATATTTAAACTGATTTAAAGAAAAGTACCCAACATCTCTGGGAAGAAAGGCTTGGGAGGACAAAGTGGAATGGCTGTCTCTCAGAGGAGACCTTGTAGGCTCATATTTCACAACCCTGTCTGTCCCCATTAGTTCCAGTTGCTAGATGGTTTGAATGGACTTTCCATTAAATGTTACATTTATCTCCCTCACCCACATCCTTCATGCAGCCCTGCTCTTCAGAGGAAAAACTTGATCTGAAGCAAATATGAATTGCATACAAAATTATATCTTGATTTAGCCACATAAAATATTTTTAATATGCTAAAATGGAAAGTACTAAAGAGTCCATAAAGTAAGACCATCCAAATGTAAAATGCACAAATATGCCATCAGAACTTCATTGAGGGAATTAGTATGAAAGACTTTTGGAAAAAGGAACATGCCTTGGACGTAAGATACCATTTATTGGAAATAGCTATTATTTCTTTAAATGAAAGCGTTATTGGCCTTTTTCTTTGGCATCACGAATTTTATACATTTATGGCATGAAGTAACTGTCCACTGTCTCTATTTTCTAAAATCTCCATTCCTAGAGGCATTTAACTAAGTCTTTGGGTCCCTTCCTATTCAAGAAACCCACTCCTTAATGATGGATGAATCCAAGGACACTTTAGCATATGGTTATGTTCTTTTCTCAATTACAATTTAACATTTTAAATCTAAAGAAGCTGCTCTTTAAAAAGTTTTTCATTTTGTACAGAAACAGTTAGCTGTCATTACTTCTGGTGACCTAGTAAGTAGAAAAGATAGGATTTAGTGTGGCTAACTGAAAAAAAGAGTAGGCCAAAGTTGTGGGCAATAGCCAGGTTGGCATGGTCTGGCAGCGAACGAACTGTTCTAGTCTCAGCAGCTCACTGCAGGCCTTTCGCTTGTAAATCCTCGGCGTGAGCGAGGCCTCCCTCAGCCACAGTCAGTTGCTGCCTCTCATGGCAAGGAAAATGAGTTGGTGGTCTCAGACCAGGTGCTTGTGCATGGCAAAAATCCCCAGCACTAATCGATACCCTTGATGACAGAAGTCACAGCAGAAAGGCCCAAGACCAAAATGAACATAGAAATACATTAGTGAGCACAGGACTCTGCTCTCCTCGAAGGGGGTGGGGGAGACATGAAGGGAAAGATTTCTGGAGCAAGTCGTGCAAATGGGTCAGTGTGGCAAGAATCAGTGCTGGCGCCAAGCTGTACCTTTTTGACACAGAGGGCTCAGATTCCCAAAGAAAAACTTGAGACGCTTTTGTAGACAAAGTAAGATTTTGCGCAAAGAAAGAGGCAGAACGTTAGCATACCACGCAGGCAGTCTGGAGATAGCAAACGATCCCTAACTAATTCTGATATACCAGCTGCAAAAAACCTGGTCCTGTATTCCTGCAGGACAAATGGAGAGCTAGAAACTTGATAACTTGCCCCTAAATCACCTAAAAAGTCTTCATCACAAATTAAAGCAAAAATCCAGGAATACTCACTCCCCAAAATCTTGTTGCTGAAACCACAAGCACAGCCAAAGTCTTATTCACAGTAAATTTTTCTTTAATTCACCAGACGGCAAAGATGAGGAAGGAGGAAGAAGCAGCAAATTTCTGTTTATGGTCCATCTTCCATCATTAAGGAAAAACTGGTCACAGGCGCAAAATATTTATGGCTGATTATACAGAGGCAGTCAAAAGATGGAAAACATCGGCTATTAGGTAATGCTCCAGCTCCTTTGATCTAGCTGAAACACGTTACCTCATTGTCTCATGCGCATTCCCAGTCACCACTAAGTCATTACTCGTAGACCTGCCCCTTGTCCCTAAAAACGGCAGATGCTGGTGCTATAACGTGGATCTCGTGGATGCGTCCCCCCGTCGGCCCTGCCACGGACTGCCAGCCCTGCGAGAGGCTCGCAGGCATGGTGAGTTAAGCCTAAGATTCTCAGGATTCCCCACAACATAACAGTGATGCTTTGGAGAGTTTCTGCAGCTTGTTATGGGGGATGCCATGCATGGTTACTAGAGGGTATATTTTCATTTAGTCTGAATGCTTGGCACACTCAAACCGTAAACAGAAGCCTAGGTAGAAGTAGATGGAATTATTTGCTTACACTCACAGTGATGAAAATGATTAGTCAATTAACTTTACTAATATACAGTATCTTGTGAGAAGATAAGGCGCCAACAAGCAACACAAGCTTCCAAATTGTGTCAAAAAGAACAAGCTCGCTGGCATTTAGGCTGATTTATGGTGAACTATGACAAGTATGCAAATTATGAGAGTCCCCTTTTATGTTTACATTTGTGCATTTTTCTTTGGCTATTTCTGATGATAGGCAGATTAGTGCAGCTACTTATAATTTGATCTCATTGACAGAAGTGCATTCAGCTGGAAAGATATTCTCCAGTCCCAGCCCCAACTTCCTGTTACTACAACAGACTGAATGCACAGTGTTGGTAAATATTTTCAAGGGGAAAATGGCAGCTAAAATTAGCCATGATGACATTACAGTGATCACACAAAAAAGCCCAGATGAAAAGTTTATAACATGAGACAGGTTCAATTAGTTACTCAGTTCATTTAAGTAGTTCAGTTGGACAATTATAGACAGCTACCAATTCCATTACATAACCGTAAAGCAATGTCCTCATGAACTTCTATTTGTGCATCACTGTATCTGTCCAGGATCTCTAAATCTCTTTCCAGTCCACTTGTCAAATCCCTCACCTTACATAGAATTTTCTCACTCCTAGGCTGTTAACTGGGGCATGTTACCTGTGCTACATAGTTTAATCTGTAGGTGCCTCAAGTCATAGAGGCACCTTAAACCTTCTCCAACTGAATGACCAGCTCAGGTACTAAATGTGATATAATCACAGGTTGTTTGACCTGAACCAGATGCTACCATTCATTCTGTGCAAAGATAACCTTAGCATCCTGCACTCCCGTGCTAATGGGCGTTTTCACTCCCCCCATGCTAATCTGCTGCTCTCGTTCAACTGAAGGAAGGTGAGCCTTATAATACACAGCCAAGCAATGGGCTCCCCTCATGTGCATCCAGCTTTGGGACAGAGATCTTAAGCAAAAATGATTAAGGAATGAATTTTACAGCACTGCCCCAAACTCTGTTTGAAAAAAGTCCCATGAGAAGTCCTGCTACAGTTGTTCCAAGAGAAAGGAGCAGTGGTCATGCAGAAGAGCCAGGACATCATTGGTGAAAGGCTTTCATAGCTGTAAAATCACTCTTGGACTTCAATGGCTCACCTAGTGGCTGAGTTATAATAATGTCATTTCTGGAAGCCATGCTACAGGATATTATATTTGAGACTCTACTACTTGTCCCTGTAAATTTTCAGAGGGCCAGTGAGAGGATGATGAATATCTCTTCAGCTTTATCTGGTTAGGGACCAGCCCTGTCCTCTTGCAGACCTCACATCTCCAGATATTTCTGTGCAAACTTGGAAAGATTAGGAACTGCAGTGGAAGGAATTTTATGAGAGGGGATGCTGAGTACCTGCTTTTTCCCCTCCATGAGCTACAGTGAAAGTTCTTCCCTCCTGTGTGGTTAAAACACCCTACAAAGTCTCTTACAATTTCCTGAATGGGGAGTGCTATCCCAATTGGATTCAACTCCCCATGTCTTTGGTTTCAGTGGGCAGTTTTGGTGAAGAGTAAATCCAAGGGTTATGCTCTACAGAGAGCATGCTTTAGAGATTTCCTGTGAATATTCGTTTTCCATTTTTGACAAGAGTCATTCAAAACAATCTGGGTGGTTTTGGATACTGATGGTCATTTTAGATGACTGAGATGGTTCGCTCTAAGTGAAGGCCAACACAGTCCAGAATATAAGGAGCAACATACCTACACCTACACTTGTCCATATGCCTTTTGGACAGGCCCTGCTCCCTTGTCCTATTTAAACAAGGTCCAAAGCAGTTTTATGCAGAGCAGGTTGGTTTTAATTTCCTCTGTGATGTTCCAGGCTCAAAATTTCCTGTCCTAGTAAGGAAAATGCTATACCTCCCAGTCTGCTCTGATGTGGTATCAGAGCCGGCCATGCCCTCACCAATGGGTGCCATCCCACAGGGTCTGACTACAGCAGGCAGAGCAGGGAACTGGCAACGGGAGCCATTGGCAAACCCAGATATGGCAAATCATGAACCAGGGCCAGGGGCTCTCCAGGGGCTCCTGTCAGGAGCAGAAGGACATGGGGAAAGGGACAGGGCTCGGCACAAGCTACAACATCTGATCGAGGGATTCACTGAGGAGAACAGCTACCTACAGCACAGTCAGGTCCATCCAGGATGCGGGGCCGGAGCTGGCACCACTGCAGTTTCTGTGCATCTGGATATCTTGTCCAGGTAGTCCTGATATAGGTAGCTTTGTTTGTGAGGACCTTTCATCAGGTATGTGTCACAACAGTTTGAGGCAACATCCAGGCCATTAAAAATACATAATATTAAGGAAAGCCTAAAATTGAAATGAGATTTATCATCTACGTAATCAATTGTTGAGTGTGGGCATAGCTCATAGTGGACAGGAACATGTTAAAGCAGCCATTTAGCCTCAGCTGTAGTAGCTCATATTCTAAATTCATCATGTCCCCCAATTCAAGCTCAAACTATAGACCAAAATGGTCCTGTCACAATGAGGTAAGCGGTGGTAACATACCAGACCCATTTTTAGATCTTCTTATATTTTACTTAACTGAATGCTTTATGTAACTACCAATATTCTCTTTTTTCCGGCATTTGTCTCCAGTGCACTGTGCTGTTATCTATTCCAGAGTTGTCAGTATTGCCAGCTACTTGTGCATATTTTTTCATGTAATCCTCTCCCCACACTGAAAATTAAAAAAAAAAAAAAACTCCAAGAGACTTGTTGAAAAACTGCAGACAATTTAAGATTTATTAACATTTTCATGGATGTAATTTTGATGTAGGTATGTGCAAAATAGCTGTTGATTTCAAAATTCATTGTATCAGCAGGAAAAAAATTGAACTTGCAATTGCAGGGCTATATGAATTATTTGAAAGACAGTCTCTGCTGAAATTAAATAATGCTCTGCCTCACAGCACTAACCACTGCTGCTAGATTCCCCACAAAACTGAAAGGCAGTTCATGATGGCAGCCTACCCTAGCAGAGGCAGAAAATCAACTCCAGCTTAATCTTTTCCAATGAACATAGTGCTCCAGCATGATATGCAAAGCTAACTGGCCACCAGCATTTCCAGGCACCCCAGTGAGAGTTCATTGGGTGAGCAGACCCCACACAGTCCCAAGTAAGCTCCCCAGGGCAGCTCCCTCATCCCAGCCCTTTCCCATTCCCCTGGACATGACACAGGCTTCTCCTCTGGCCTTGGCTGGCAGCTGGACATGCAATCAGCCCCCTTCATCTCGGTCATTCATTCAAGCGCAAGGTGTTTGCCTATGTTCTACCTGGCCACAATTTCTTCCTCTTTAAGGGAAAGATAATAATAATATATAATATAATAATAATAATAATAATAATATAACGGTGATGAAGAATTATATGGGGGAAAATAAAAACACATCACACTTCCAAGCAATGATTACAGTGTCATATTAGACTATTCTAGGCTACAATGCCAAAGAAAACCAGATTATTTAGATCTGATTCCAGCTTGAACCTCTCTCACATCTATAAAGTCTGTGAACAAAACTGCATGTCTCAACACTTGCAAGCCTTGGATTCAGATCTAAACATTGAACAGGTCTGCAAGAGCGAGGGTGATGCAAAAACTCTCTCATCTGAGTGGACCCTGAGCATTAGCCAAGCACAGTCACAATTCCTTCAGGGGATGCCAATATTTTCACAGCAGCTTCCAGAAGAGTGAAGAGGAAGAGGCAAGGTAATGCCATCATCTTTGCCTTCTTGTACAGCTGCCATGTATACCAACAAGTGACGTCCTCTGCGCCAGTCACCACTCGGGAGGTACAGCACTTCTGCTGGATTCCTACAGGCTGCTTACAGTTGTGAGGGTCTGGGAGAAAACCTAGAAACTTACAATAGGAAGCTGTTTTCTTCGCCACTTGTTCACAGAACTGCTGAGGTTGGAAGGGACCTCTGGAGATCATCTAGTCCAACCCCCCCTGCTCAAGCAGGGTCACCTACAGCACGTTGCACAGGATCGTGTCTAGGCGGGTTTTGAATATCTCCAGAGAAGGAGACTCCACCACCTCTCTGGGCAACCTGTTCCAGCACTCTGTCACCCTCACAGTGAAAAAGTTTTTCCTCATGTTCAGATGGAACTGTCTGTGTTTCAGTTTGTGCCCGTTGCCTCGCATCCTGTCGCTAGGCACCACTGAAAAGAGTCTGGTCCCATCCTCTCGACACCCTCCCTTCAGATACTTGTACACGTTGATAAGATCTCCTCTCAGCCTTCTCTTCTCCAGGCTAAACAGGCCCAGCTCTCTCAGTCTTTCCTCATAAGAGAGATGCTCCAGTCCCCCAACCATCTGTGTAGCCTTTTGCTGGACTTGCTCCAGTAGTGCCACATCCTTCTTGTACTGGGGAGCCCAGAACTGGACACAGTACTCCAGATGTGGCCTCAGCAGGGCTGAGTAGAGGGGGAGAATCACCTCCCTCGACCTGCTGGCAACACTCTTCTTGATGCAGCCCAGGATACCATTGGCCTTCTTGGCCACAAGGGCACATTGCTGCCTCATGCTTAACTTGGTGTCCACCAGCACTCCCAGGTCCTTCTCCGCAGAGCTGCTTTCCAGCAGGCCAACCCCCAACCTGTCCTGGTGCATGGGGTTATTCCTCCCCAGGTGCAGGACCCTGCACTTGCCTTTGTTGAACTTCATGAGGTTCCTCTCTGCCCACCTCTCCAGCCTCTCCAGGTCTCTCTGAATGGCGTATCGGCCACTCCTCCCAGTTTTGTACCATTGGCAAACTTGCTGAGGGTGCACTCTGTCCCTTCATCCAGGTCATTGATGAAGAAGTTGAACAAGACTGGACCCAGTACTGACCCCTGGGGGACACCGCTAGCTACAGGCCTCCAACTAGACTCTGCACCCTGATCACAACTCTCTGAGCTCTGCCATTCAGCCAGTTCTCAATCCACCTCACTGTCCGCTCATCTAGCCCACACTTCCTGAGCTTGTCTATGAGGATGTTATGGGAGACAGTGTCGAAAGCCTTGCTGAAGTCTAGGTAGACAACATCCACTGCTCTCCCCTCATCTACCCAGCCAGTCATTCCATCATAGAAGGCTATCAGATTGGTTAAGCATGATTTCCCAAAAATTTGACATTTATTGTAACACAACTTACATGTATAAACTCATCTGACATGTCATATCTGTTACATATGTGCAGATGATCCATTTAATGTTTGTGTCTCACTCTTTGTTGCAAAGTTGTTTATTTGCCCAGTAATATGTAGTGAAGAGCTTGTACTAGATATATGCACACCTCAGGGCTGCGTGCTAAGAACACAGTGAAGGGTTATGTCACTCCTGCCAGACCAAAAGAAGCCAATTTTCTTTTTATCCAACCTTGGGGAGTACACTACCACCTTTCAAAGATGGCATGTTACGTTTTTGCATCAGCTGCTTGAGTCTCAGCCTAATTTCTGTATGATCAGCAAAGACATCGAATATCTTGACTGCTGATCAACAGGAGCAGTCAAACTTGTATCCATAGACTCCAGTCCCAGAGGACCCACTGATTTTAATGTCCGTGTTAGATGCTCAAGCATGTCGAAAATTCAGATTGTTGAACTCCTACCTTTTGAACTAAACCAGTCACTGAGTCTAATTAAATGACCAGTTCTTACCCTCTCTATGGATAAGTCACACACAGTGAGGCATACAGTTAAACTCTTCAGGAGCCAGTAAGACATTTCTTTCTTAAAATCAGTTTATTACTTTAAAAATGAAATAGCGGGTAAGTCTGAATGAAGTATATCAGTAGAGACTCTGAAACTCTGTCTTTTGATATAATCAGAGTTTCAGCAATAGCAGGAACTAGATCTTTCATAGGAGCCAATCAATGCTACTATGGAGCAACCTCCCTCAGTAACCAAAAACCACCACTGAATTAAAAAGTCTCTGCTGCAAGCACACAGCTCATTTCATACACACTTGGCCATGCAGCAGCATTTATGTCTGTGTGCCTGCATATTACTTTTAAGATACCAAAACAAAAACCCTCTACTGTGCACATGATCCTTCTGGCCTAAAAGATGAGAGAATAAGCCTGTGACAAGTGTTAATTATATTGCCTGAAGCAACACCGTAAGAAACTTGGACAGTCTAATGATGAACATGCAAACTGAATGTATGGAGAGCAGAACTGAATTTTAGCATAATATCTCTGAACTGGAATTTGTGTAATCAAACTCTATAAAACAAGCATAGGCTTGCCTGCTGCTAAGAATAGCACCAATGTGAACATAAAGCAAACTATATTAATTTCTGTGTACATTGTAGCTGAGATCATGCTGATGGTTGTTCATTTTAAAAGGCAAAGTAAGGTATGTGATCTTATTCATTATAGCTCAAGCTCAGCAAAATATCTTAACTTTAGACACATGCTTTGCCCCAGAGGACCTGTTTGCTCAATGAAGGCTTGACATGATCCGTGCAAGAGATAAGAGAGGTTCAGGAGCTCAGGATATGCACTTCTATAAAACTAAGTTTGCAGGACAGTGACAGGCACCTCTCCTCTTACACGCACAGCTGCTCCAGAAATACTCACTAGTTTACTGTCTGCAGCGGGTGTGCAAGGAGAGCACGCCTCTGCTGCTGCGCCGCAATTCAAAGGCGCACGTAACAAGGGGGTGCGTGCCTGCCGAATCCTCCTGTCAGCAGATCCTCTCAGTTTTCACTTCTTCTTCGCTACTTTACAAACTCTCAGTTATTTTTTCCTAAGTTGTAGCACGGGGGCTCTTAGAGATTATTGCCATTCTCCCCCTGCCTGTCATACACCTTGTTTCCAAGTATGGTCACTATGAGGGAACTGTCGCTTGGAGCCTTTGTGGAAAATTAATGGCAGACAGGAAAGGGCAAAAAAGACAGGACAGATGGCTCTGTCACCACCAGCAGCCTGATGCCATGAAAGAGGTTCAGTGCCTTTGCAAATGCCACTGTTCCGCAGACTTGCTCTGAAGTTGATCCGATTGCACACTTGGCAGCTGTCTTTTTCCTTTTTTGTAAGATTTTTCCTTGTACTTTTACTTAACAGACTCATGCACATGGCAAATGCGAAAGGTCAGTTTTTAAATCAATGTCTGGGTGCTGATAATCTGAAATGCTGTTTAACTATAAGCATATTGGAATCCTGCTAGAAGTAGACAGTGTTGAATAGTATTGTTAATAGGGCTTGTTTACTTGCTGGTTAAGATCCAACTCAGGTCAGCTGAGACGTGAAGGGGCAATGAGTAAACTTCTAACTTGGTAGGTGAACAGGGTGATGTTACCTCACCTCTTTAAACAGCTTTCTGTCTAGTTTCACTTTCACAGTGAAATGCACACCCATATTATATCGGGTGCACATTGGAAGCATGAAGAGTTGTGTCTTATTATGTGAGTGATACTGCAGTGTGGTTCACTTTATGCCCATAATCAAGTAAAGATATGGTTACGATTTTATGTGTTTAAAACATGATGAAGCCTCAATAGGTTTTAGCAAATTCTGATGCGACAATGGGATCATGCAATCCAAGTTTGCAGGGAGAAAGCAATCACCTCGTGCTCTGGAGAAGCAGGGCTGTAGACTCTTGTTAGGTAATTTCAGCCTATACAATCATCACTATAAGAAAAGTTCTATGTTGTATGCATCCCAGACTGCACAGGAATATTTACAGTTAGGATGGGACAGTTCATGTCAGGCATATTTGCTTGCAAAGTCTGGTATATTTGTAATATTTTGTTAATTAGATGCAGGATGACGAGTTTTTCATTTCCACCACTTTTGATATTAAAGGAAAACATTTTTCAGGCTCGCATAAAATTATAAGAATAGAGAATTAGACTGGCAACTGGAAGAGCTAGGACTCCAATGCAGATTGGAGTGGACCCATTTGTCTACTTATGAACATGTGTCACTGTCCCAAATCAACACACAGTGTTTGACTGCAGCTACTTGATGTGAACACATTTCAGAGATCTTGCACTTAATTGGGAATTCTGAGACAGAAGTCAACAGACCATCAATCACTGGTAATTCTTGCCATTCCTATATCTCACTCCCGAAAAGAGGTGCAGGCTGTTTCCCTGCAACTAGGTCTAGACCCTGCGTACTGTGGCCTTTTCACACGAGGTATTTGCATCAGACACCAACACTACTGAGTATTTCAGTATTTGCTGAAAACATAGCTACAGAACTGCAGGAAGACAGCTGAAATCCCAGCTTCTTCTATTGCTGTGAAGAGTTTGTTTCACCATCACAGCACCATATCACCAGGCTGATGACACCATTTCTTATGTGGAAGCCTGCTATCCAGTTGCTCAAACAGATTGATTTTTTGTTTTCCTAATCAAAATGATCTTCAAGCTTCATTCAATTAAAGTTTAAGGTGTTAACTTTTTAAGGTAGGGTAAAGATCTAGTTTGGGCAAAAAATGTTCATTCCATAATGATAGGTTCCAACTATGCCTGAATGAAAAGTATTAAAAGAATTTACATGATCTGGGTGGAAAAGGGACCTGAAACAACTGAACTTGCTACATTGTGCTGTTGAGATTAGCAGCATCCAGCTTTGTGCCATTAGTCCACGTATAAGAGAAGACTACTTTGTGATAATACACAACATGGCCAAGTATTTAACAGCAGGATTTCATGAATATGCAGGATAAGGCACTCTTCCTATCATAAAGCAGTTACTGACAAGTTTTCTAGATTTAACTGTTTGTTCTGTATTCCTCCTGCTCCTCTGAGCAGGAACCTGTAGCTTGGTTACACCATTCCCAGTAGACCTCACTTCTGCTTCATATTCGGCCAGATCAGAATGGGAGAATTTTATCTTTGGGATCTACAAAGCAAGATGGTGTACACAGTGAAATTCAGTGACAATGCCACTTAGTAGGTTAAACAGGGAAAGATACAAGTACTTGTATGCCAATATATCTGCTTAATGAATTGGTGTCCTTTTCTTGTGAAGTCTTCCCTGATATATCAGCACTTAAAGCATGAACAGTAAGCATACTGCTCAACTGCAAAGTCTACTGTAGACAACGCTATTGAATCTGTTGCAACCAAAACAGGCTCACAGAGCTGTTCACTTTGAGGCCTGGAAATGTCCATTTGTGTATTCCTCTCCCTGTGCTAACTTTAATCAGAAGCTGAAAGGAAAAAGAGGGCTGGGAAGGATATAGAAACATGACTGCAGTCCAATATTCACTCTTGACACTGGATGTGCTGTACATGTGAGGTACCATGCTACAGTCCCTAGTGTAGCAACTCTGAATTAACTCATATATGCAATTTCTTGTCTCATTAATTCCAAAGGCAGCTTCCACACTCCCTAAATTTACTGAGGGTACTGCAGTCATCCTCTTTGCCTTTTCCAGGGTGAACCAGAAATATCCTCCTTCCTTTCCTGATGTTTTTGCCTCATGATCTCTGTTCTTCTCTCTTCTTATCTGTCTTGAAAATTCCCCTAACACATTCCCCGTGCTCCCCCTCTTTAACTGGTCAGGTATTCTGTCCTTTGCCTAGCTAGATAACTTGGCTTTCTCAGTCCTGGCCTAGGTGTGCCAGTTCTACTTTTTATCCTTGTGGAATATAAAGAATAAAGTGTTGCTCATAGAAAACAAGAATAGGAAAGGACATTTCTCTGAGGAAAAGAAACCTTTCAGCTGAAACCGTAAATAAAGGACTTAAGGCAGCTTTTTGTTTATAACTCTCACATTGTGTTCTATAGAGAAAAACCGGCCATTAGCTCTTGCTGTGGTCTGCATGTCAAGTGGGATATAACATCTTCCATGGCTAGAAGGAACTGCAAAAGAAAGTAAGGACTGTATGAGTGTGGTGCTTATGATCATGCTTGCTTAGAATCAGAGGGTGTTTGGTCTATAGCAGAGTAAATAAGCACAGGACTTTTGTTTTTGCAGATGGAAGCTTTTCTTCATGTTCCCACCTGCTAGATATCACTTAGACATATCAAAATGCATCAGATAATTTCCTACTATTACATTTTCTTGTCTGCAAGGCCATAATCCCCACATGAAAGTTATGTCATGATGAATGGGAAGGAAGAGCCCACCGTCATCCCCCTGCGAGGACAGGTACAGTGCCGCTCCTTATCTTCACTTTTGCATTGCAGAGCTTTCTGGCAGCCCAAGATCCACACCTTGGTCATGTGCAGTTCTTGTTCCGTATTCCCTCTTTATATGGCAATAAGGATATGTCACTGCCATGAGATCTCATTAGGATGGTGGCAGAGGGAGTTTAGGAATATCAAGTTCTTAGGCAAACCACAAAGCCTAACATGAGGTTACTTTTTCCAGGCTGCAAGCCTGCGTCAGGTGCTTAATGGAGAGTAACTAAATAATATCTGCCAGCCTAGAGCATATGTTTGAAAAACAAAGGTGTTGTTAGAGTAAGCCTGGAGTTATGTGCACAAACTTGGACTGCAATTCCTCTCCTTGGCAGTAAGCCTTGGTGCTGTGAAGAGCCTAGATGAGCTTTAATGAAAAAACAGGGTAAACGGTAAATTTACAATACTTGTGAATTTAATTATTTCATTTCCCAGACAGATAAGAGGAAAGACCATTTTCCAAAAAAAGCTTAGAATTTGAAGATACGGCTATAGCCCAAGATTGACCGGTGGTGGTAACTACTCAGTGGCAGTGTTTGGAGGATGAGCACTGGAGTAAGACAATGTTTCAGGGACAAACCCATCGTGAGTGGGGAGATGGAGCCCCCCTACTCCATAGGTTCAGATAGGAAGGCAGAGTGTGCTCCCTGGACTCCCAGCCAGAAAGGAGAGTGCCACCCAGAGGCGTAGTCACAGAGTCAACAAACTGCTCACTGGTGGGCCGAGAAGAGCTCCAGAAACAGCTACGGGAAGTCACATTGCCTCTCCCTGTCACCCATGTCTCCTGTTTTCCCACTGTGGTGCTGACCCCACTCAGATTCCTGCAACAGCACTCCAAGTGTTGTTGCAAGGGAAAAGGAAAAGGAGATTAGCAAGTGAATAAAGTCTTCCCATCTTCACCACTCCTAAATTTACAAGCAATACTGGTGAGCTACTGCTAGCTGCAGCTTCTTAGGAGAGAGAGAACCCTTCCTCCTGTTTTTTCTCTGACAAAGAGTCTGTTGATAATCAGAGACTGACCCTTCGCCTCTTGCTGGAGATGGCTGAATGAAGAAATCACACGGATCAGAAGTGACATGGAGGACAGGACAGTCACATCACAGTGACAATGGAACTGTTCCTGTGTCTACCTGACACACAACTGCGTCATACTCGTTGTAGTCTGGGGAACACAAAGAGACAAGAGCTACTCAAAATACTAACTCCCAAATGTCTCATCAGATGCACTGTGTTGCAGCAAAGGGCTGGAAATAAGAAGGTTATGTTCAGTGACACAGAAGTCATGTTCGGTGTACGAAAGTAATAGCGAGGAGGGGGGGAAGAATGGGAATGCTACATGGGGCTGGAAGTGAAAATGTTAGAAGTCAGGACTATATGAACGTGACATGCACATGGTCTTAGTTGTACAGGATGCTTAGAATACACAGAATACCCAGGAGGACATAAACAAGGTGTTGGATGACAAGTTATTAAATGTCAAGTGAACTAAAATGTGTTCTAAACTGGGTCAGGTGAGCACTAATTAATTATGTCTGTGTCAGCAAAATGGATAAGTACTTACAGTTGCTCTAGAAGGGCAGTTACACGAGACTGAATAAGATGTCTGTATCACTTGGACATTCATAGCGAGAGACATGGCTTGCAGCATATGATGGTTACAACGCTTTTGTGAGGCAAATTTAGTACTTTTGAGTGGCAAATGAGGAAGAACCTGGAGAATATCACTGAAATTGTGAAAATATATTTGAAACCTAGAATAAGGAATGGGATAGGAAATTAATGCAGTCTGAAAAAATGATTTGGATAGCTTCTGTAATAGAGGAAAATGAATCTAAAGCACAGCTTATATGAAAGGAAGTGCATGTGGACATATGGGCACACATGTGCAACCTAAAGGAAAGGAGGTGGAGAAACAAAGTGGCCCCCATAAGAAATCACAGCCAAGGACCTAATGATGCCCAGACTAAGCTACCTGCTCACTAGAATTTGGAACTCATCAGTTCTTCACTCAGCCCTATCTGCTCGCTAGTATCAAAGGTTCACTGCTCTAATATTCCCTCAAGAAATCCACGTTACTCTGGTAAGCTTGCAGATATCCCACGTCTCTTACCCACAGGTTGGTTCTCATTATCCAGAGGAAATGCTTGGAAGGGAAGGGTTTCTGGGCCCATTTTATTCATCAGTTTGGAAGTACTTCCCGCCTACCTGTCTCTGAAGTTTGTTTTGGAAGAGAACCTCAAGAACCCCCAAAATGGCATTAATGTTTGGGCGGGTGGGGCAGGTTGGAAAAAGAAGCAGAGAAAGTCTCACCAACAGTTCTGATCACAGATAGGAAGTTCAGTCAGCCTGAGTCAGCCACATCTTAGAGACAGTTCCTCACCGAGCAGGCAAGATCAAGGATGGACTACAGGGCTTCAGCTTGTGCAAGACTTAGATACGAAATGAACTATGATAATAATCCAGAGCATTTAACAAAGTGTCAAATTAAACCTCTTGCTTTTCTTCCTTCCCATTCCTTCCCTTTTGCTAGGAATAATGCAGGGAAGGGTGCTATTAATTGCAAGTTTATGGGAACAAAAGTACAGAGCAAGCACATTTTTAGAACATTCTCTCTAATATATTGTGAAAGCCATATCAAACCAATGGAAATAATTCTTCCATATTTCCAAGGGCCCTGGGAGTTCAGAGTGTCCCTTAAACACCATCAGCTTTTATTATTTGATCTGACTCTTTAAATTTTGGCAGGAGCAATTAGTCAATACACGTATCCAGAAAGACAAGCATCAATAATGTCAGCCAAAGGAGATATGTGAGTAGCTTCTGTATATAGATGACATTTGTCACTACTGTGGGGACAGAGATGAATAGTTCTATGTGACCAGACACAGCCCACAGGCTCTTCACGTCTGCAAGAGCTCCTTCATGACAATTCAGCCATCTACACCAATGCACATATTTAAACTTTTTCAGAAAGCCACAATCCACTTGCTGTTTAATTAATTGACAGCAAAGCCAGTCTCCATTAAGCTTTTATTATAGAAAGTATGAAGTAAAAAGGAGGCAATAAGCAACTCAGAGGTGGAAGGAATAATAGCAGTTGGGCCAACAATGTTCAAGTCAACTGGCAGTAGTGAATGGGGAAGGAGGGACCAAGAGCAGGAAGAGCAGACTCAAAAAATTTGAACAGAAAGACCTCCCATTCAATTAAACCCTATGCTTTTGAAATGATTTAGCAGCTCAACTCAAATAAGCAATGTAAATGCTTGAATATTTGAGGGAGGAATTAATCTTCTGGCCTTCCCCAGACATTCATGACCTCTCTGTGTCTTTGCTATCCCATTGTCTCAGATCAAATAAATGCTGTCTCTCCACCTCCATCATGTTCGCAGAACAGGACATTCAAAACAGATCTTGAATATTGTTTTTCTTTTTGATCAAACAGGATGACAATGGTGATGAAATCAAACAGAGAGTTTGCTTTTGTATTAAAAACAGAACTAGGGAATTCTATTCTGAGAAAACTGTGGACAATTTAATGAACTGTTCAAGATTCTAAGCTACTTCATCAGGAGAGAGGAACCTGTAGTATCTCTTGTAATAGCTTATCATTCCAACCAATCAGAAGGCATTGAGCAATGCTTAGGAAGGTCAACATTTAAATTTATGCTAAAGAGAAAACATATCACTTTTGTTGCAGAGGAGGTCAAATGATGAGTGAACAAAAGTAATAATGTGTGTTTTAAAGCACCCAAAGAACAGTTTAGACCTTGCATGGTTTGGATAAAGGTATTACTATTAAAGATGGATTTTTGCACACTTTTTAAAACTCCGGATTCTGCTATCAAAACATTCTGTACAACTTGGCTGAAAGATATCAAGCAAAAGATTTAAATCTTAAGAGTTAGCATTTCACTAGTGAGGATATACATATAATCACTAACCAGGTCTAAAATGTGCAGCTCCTCTAACCCTGTTACCCTTGGTGACAGCCCCCTTGCCAGCTGGATACATCAGCTCTGCCTTGCATGGAATTTTCTTGGTTGTCTCTCTTGAGTGGCAGCTCCTGGCACCCAGCAAGTGTGAGGAATTCGCTGGCATATTGTGGCTTGGGCACAGCAGACACCCGAGCATAGCAGAAAAGCCAGCTGAGACCCTGCTAACTAAGGGCAAAGAGCTCTGAAAAAAGAAAGAAAAGGGAGGTGGTTACTGGACCAGTCCTGAAACATTAAAGGTTTTCTAATTAGCTTCTGTCCGAATAGTAATCAACATTGTGCACCATTTCTTGCCTGCACTGTATTGATTAAACACTGCAATGACAATGTGTTAAAATGCACACACATGCACACATGTACCACTGCTGCTGAATTCAGATGCTGACAGTCACAACCAGCTCTCCATGGCTCCAGGTAACAGTAGGCTGGAATAGCCCAGATAATCAAAAAGCCCAAATTACCACCTTCGGGTTCAGGCTAGTGCTTCAGACCCCCGCGCTTCTGGCTCTGTGTGGGCTTACTTAGCCCAGGCACAGCACTGCCAGCACCCCTGGAGTGAGCTCAGGGCCAGCATCAGTAGAGCTGCACCTCACTGTCCTCTGAGTCCAGCAGCAGGATGGGCAATGCTGTGCAGAGACATCTAATGTGGAAGCAATGTCTAATGTAGCTCTGCCTGGGCCTCCTCTGACCCAAAGGGTAGCACCCCTTGGCATACCTGGAGTGCCCACCACATGTTTCTGTGCCTCTGCAGCATCGCTTATACCCGCAGAGAGCAATCTGTCCACAAGGAATGAAATCAGCTCTGTCTATGCCTGGGTGCGCATGACTCCGCAGATGTATTTCCTCTGGCTCCAAAGCTTTCATTAGCCTGGAAGTGTTTAAAATACCAGACTGTTAATAGTGGCAGACATTTGCCAAAGAATAGAGGGCACATTTCTTACTGCTCTGTTGTTTAGTAAGTGTATTTCTTATTAACTTCAAGTATGCTTCTTTGTGCTGTAACTGAAGACCTCTTGGAAATTTCTGTTAGAGCAACATATCTCAGGCAGTCTGCCTAGCAGAGTTTTCTACAATGAATGTGTTACTCAAGCCTGCATTACCTACCACATTTTTCTCAGGATAAAAACTAAGGTCTCAGTTTTAACCAACACATTTTTAAGCAGCTTGGTGTTAGATTCCTTAGAAATAAGTTATTTCTTTATGCTATTGGCAGAGATCAGATGAGGCATCTCCTGTCTACATCTCCCCAATATCCCAGTAGGTATCTCTAAGCTGCTTTGCTCTGAGAGAGGGAGGCTGCCTGTCTTTGCAGAGAGGTATTCCAGACCTACCAGCCTGGGGAGCTGAGCCCATGCCCATGTCAAGGAGAGCTGTCCCAGCTGGGTGTGCCCTGAAATGTTCTTGCTTTCCTCACTGGTGCCACTCTCAGCCTGGAGAGCTCGTGCAAAGTGTGCACCCTGTGATGCAGCGCTCAGCCTGTCCGAGAAGAGGATAGGGACTAAAACCTTACACGTGCTTGTAGTCTTGTCCTTAGGGAGAATGCTTCAGCAGAACAACTGAGATCCTACTGTAAATACTGGAACTTCATAAAGGTAGAGGATTTTAGTTCGACTCCCCACTGGGTCTCTCCGGTGCTCCAGAGGAGGCTGGGGCTTTTCAGGAGCCTGGCAAAAGGCAGCAGCAGTGAGGGCTGTCTTGGGAAGCATGGGGTATTTAATTTAGTAAGTTTCCTTCACGGTCAGTATTGCACAAACATTCATTAGGGAGAAGGGGGAAAGGGAAATGGAAATGGAAAGGGAAATGCAAATGCAAAGGGGAAGGGGAAAGGGAAGGAGAAGAGGAAGGGGAAGGGGAGGGGAGGATATAGTAGTTCACTTAACTTTTAAAAGGCTTTAAACAATTCAAAATTTTAAATGGCTGACATGACTGGGTTTGAATGGGTGCCTGTGCAATGCAAGGGCTCATTACATGACAGAGCAGATCAGTTTGAGCTCCACCGTGCAGGACATCTCCATCAGACTCCTCTGTTCTGAGTCATCACTGAACGACACAGAGGTTTGTGGTGATGAGGAAAGGTACAGTGTCTACATGGAAATGCATGTTCACTTCTTTAATTCATTATAATTAACTGTAATTAAACATCGATCAACACAATAGCCAACTCACCCAGCCTGAAATTACCTGGCTGATTTCTTAGATGTCTATCAACATACAGAAGGGGTTTAGGAAGGGATCTCAAGGACAGGCAATGGTCTTTCGTAATGGGTTCAAGAAGGTCATTTTAGGCCAAGGAGAAGTAGGAAAAACCCAGAGACATTGTGTGGGACAATGCCAAACAGGCTGCCATTGCTAGTGTTGAAAACCAAGCAGAGATGTGATATGAGAGGAAACAAGTGTAATTGCTATCAGAGTGCTGTGTCCAAGGAAGTAGTCCTTGCACAAATGTTTGGACTGACTCATTTTTGCAAATGGAAGCACTTGATTACTGAGCAAGCCAAAATGTTTATTTTCTAACCAGCTAATGTGCTGCTGTTTCAATTTCAAATTAGCTTTCCCAGTCAAAGTATGACCTTGTGGAAACCAGATGCCATGATTCATCCTTCTCAGGTAAGGAAAGCCCTGCCATCATATGACTAGATCATGTCCGGGTAAGAAGCCAGGGCTCTGGATTTCTACCATGAAGAAACGAATGGCATATCCTTACCTTTAGCAGACATTGTAGGAAGTCTGTGGTCAGAAGGGAGCTAGAAAAGCCTGCTATGTCCTCCCATGAAGTAGATCAGCTACCCTCTGAATTACAGGAGCCCAAACTGATGAACTACACATGGCGCTGACATTAAATCATGGTGCGTCTCGCTCTTTTTTTGGTTTTTAAATATGTCTACCCTCTGTCGGAGAGTCAGCATGTGCTGTCACAGCTTGGCTGCCTAATTTTAACCACTAACAGGGCTTGCTTATCCCCAGGATCCAGATTCAGTCCAGAAATAGGGAGCCGAGTGATGGTCATGTGTTTGACAAGGAGCCAGGCAGCGGGCCAAAACACATTTGAGCTGGATGGAATTTCTTGCCCCTGTGAAAATGCGGCGCTAACTCTTCCTCCCCCACTCGCCTCTTTATACACAAGTGGAGTGCTGCGGTACAGTGAACTGTCACCCGAAACTAACAAGGAGGATGTGTCTCCCGGCAATCCGAGCTTCGGTCAAAAGTTCACCGCTTGCCAGCCTGATGCCAACTTGGACCAAGATTTCTGGAATGGTTAGAAAAATATTTTAATGTAATTCAACTTGCTACGCTATTTCATTAATAACCTCTAAAAATGCAAAGAGTGCGGCCTCCAAATTCCTTGACATCCTCAGCATATGACTAATAATAATGAAACTTTTTCGCTGGAGGTGGAGCCTCTCCGTGAGTGCTCTGCTTTTCCCTGGAGTTTCATGGGGTCTTTAGCAAATGCAGCACATTTGCCATGTCCATTTTTTACAGCCTAGTAACTGCTGTTCAGCCAGGCTCATCTGAGCTGGCTCTTTGTCCACCCCACTAAACTGCATTTTCTTTCCCCCCTGCATTGTGCTATTTTTCTCACAGAGCATTTTGTCCAGGCATAATTTGGACATGCATGAAAAACTCTTTTACACGTTACCTCTTTCTTATTTTCTCTATATTTGTTTTGATTCCAGTCTCTCAATGTCTTCCAAAATATTTTGTCCATGCGAGGCACGGAGTTGTTACCAGTTCAGGATTGTGTGCACTTTGTATTGCATTGAGTGAAAAGGACTCAGCCATCGGATCAAGGCAGAGCATGTCTGACATGCCATTATATAACATGAAACCAATGTATACAAGCCCATCTTTAAAAGAGCCTTTTACAGGGATCCCTATTTTTATATCTTGCTTCAAACATTTCTTTTTAAAAATAGTCTTTTGGGAGTCAGTGGACCAGATTCTGATCACTCAGTGTAAATCCAGAGCTATGGGATTGCCTTCTGCTCAGTGGTTGGATTTAGACTATCACAACCAGGAGTTTTATAAACAAGTGGATGGTACCTAGAATTAAAATAATGGTCCAAGAGGCAGAAACAGAGCAGAAATGAAAGTGTTCAGTTCTCAACGCCTCCCAAACTTGGCCATTACACGAGCGGTTCAGATAATGATTATTTTACATTTGTGATTTGATAAAGCTAGTAATAAAACAGAAGTCTTCTTATCATCAGGTTCTTTAAACCTTGTAATAAAGCCTGATTAGGGCCCACGTGGTATACTCCCTATCCATCCTTGACAGGTCCATCTATACTACAGACCAAAATCTGACAAGATCTTTTTTCCACAGTTCCCAGTTGACATGGGAGTATTTGGAGATACCATGCTAAGTCACTGGAATAACTCCTTTAGCCAAATGAAGATCCCTTTGCACCTGGGAGGTTTACAAAAGGGATATGAAGATATTCTTGGGAGCTGGTGATGATTTTCCCACCATAAGAAGGACTCGAGAGAAAATCAAGAGTACTACCAAAAACCATGAGCGGTTATAATCCAAACTTACTCTCTCCAGCAAGCTTAGCCAGGGGAAACGGTTCTCTGAGGGTCATCCTAGGCACTGCACAACTGCCAAGCTGCCCTATTTTGTATCAGGAGTCTGTTCATACCACACTCAGAGGTAAACAGGCAGATCCAGGAATGTGTAGAAAGCGGAAGTGGCTTAGAACTATTTTTATAGCCTGATGAACTCCCAGGCTATAAATTATTCTAAATTATTAATTCTAAATTATCCCTTTCCTAAAGAAATCCCATTTTTCCTAACAATGTCCTGTGTGTGACGCAATTAACAATTCATTTTTAGATTAAATGTGATGTTCACGAGATGTGCCATGTGCACTGCAAACTTCTTCCTAAGACCTTCACTAACTAACAAATGCAATCTTCCAACATAGGGTGAAGTTGGCCAGTGAAACACTTTTCCAGAGATGAAATGGAGATGCAATAATTTTTTCCAAAATATTTTCCTGTTTGCTCGATTTTTTTCCTTACTTGTTCAAAAATTGGGTCCAGGGAAAACCAGAAACATTCCAACCTGCTCTAGGGGTAGGCAAAAAAATGGGGAAAAGAAACAGAAAAATGTATCAACCATAGCTTAATGGCATTTTAAAGTCCAGAATCCTCCTGGACAGCTGTAAATATTCCTAACCCCAGTCCCGTTGGATTTTGAAACAGCACCGACAATTAATGGTGGGCTTGAGAGTACAGTTTTTGTGATGTGGAGATTTGATTTGCTTTGCAGAAAACAGAGACCAGCTTTCCTCTAAAGTATGATCAGTCGTTATATTGACACCAAACACTGCTATGTGAACATGAACACTCTTTAGGTTTTTTTTTTTCCCCACAGGTCCGACCAATGCCTCCAATCACCAGTTTGTAAACCCACAGTACGTGGTGACGAAGCAGCTGCAGTTGGAGAGCTCCTACGGAGGGGGAGAAAGCATTCCCTTGCAGGTGCTATCTGGGAGCAGCCACTTTCCGTGACCTCCGGGGTGGAAGTAGAAAGAAGGAACTGTTTCTGGCATCTTCTGGTTTCAGAGAAGCATTAATTACTTGGCTGGGTTCATGTTTTATGTTGAGACATTTCTTCTGCCAAATACTACATTTTTTTAAGAAAGTTGTCCTTTTCCCTGGTTTTGGTAGTTTTCAGGGAAAAATATGTTGGTTGCTGACAATTTTCATCCCCAGAGAATGAAAAATAGTGTGTGTGTGTATATATATATATATATATATATATATATATATAAAAATACATATATGTATACACATGCACATGCATATACTATTCTTTTTTTAAAGTTAGTTTTTTTTTTGGAAAGTCAATATAAAATTAAACTTTTTAAACAGTCTTATTGTCTTCTTCACAGGAAGCACTTCTACTTCCTGTTCATTTGTCACAATGATATATTGACTCAGGGGGATATCCCAGACAGCTAGTATAGCAGCAGTGTACCATTCTGAGCAGTCTCAAATCCCATTCGACCAGTTAAGCCAAATGTGCATGTGTTGTATGCAAATTGATCAGTGGACAGAATCCAATGCATGCAAATTAATCAAGAAGACGGTTTGGGGAAAGAGCTATGAATATAACAAGCATTTCTGCAGGCTTATTCTCACTGCACTGGTATTGGCCCATGATGCTCATACTGATTAAGTGTGCTTCTGAAAACTTCTGTAAACCAGCCCTGTTCCTCCACTCCTTTTCTTGCTCCTTCCCTAAAGGTCCTGCCCATAGCAAACCATTTTCTTGTTTTTCCAACTGTTGTTCACTCTGGGTCAGTGAGTCTGTGAAGCTGAAAAACCTCAGTGCAGGTGTGAGCAGGCTGTCAGAAGCATTTTTCACACATCAACAAGACCTGCCCTGAGTAGGTTTACATAGCATGGTGTCAAAGAAGGCTGTAGCAGCCAGCTGGCCATCCACGCTAGGAATGCTGCTTACACTGGCAGGGCTGATATGAGGGTGCAAGTTTCTAGGAAAATGTCCCAATCCAAACACGGAAATGCAGGGCACCTATTGAAGGCAGATATGCAGCAAGATGTTGCAGATCTGTCCAAGAAAACTGAAGGAACCATCCTGGGACCTAAAGGGACTGAAACTTTAGCTGACTTCAGAAAAAACGGGCAGAAAGGACAGCTCTGGCAGAGGAGGAGAGCATACATTGAAAGTTCCCCCCATGATAGAAGTGCAAGCATTAGGAAGCAATACCAGCTAATGAATCTATGTAGGGTTTGTAAAGATGTTAACGTTAACAACAGGTAGCTTTCCAACTTTCTTTTGAAAATAAAGAAGGGGGGGAAATATGGACTGGGTAGAGTTGTGTGAAATGAAGGGTTTTGGTTTGCAGCAAGTGCCTGCAAATGACAATGGCGAATGCTATGGGTCTCTAAAAGAGAAGAGACTGGAGGTGAATCTTGTCTGTGAAACTGCTGCATGTTACACTGCTGGCTGCTGAACTCTGGGGAGCTGAAGTGCTCCTTCAGATCCGCAGTTTAGAGCTCACCCTGCTCTATCTTACAGCTCTGAAGGCTCAACTTCTAGATATTAGGAGCTCAGCCTTCCCTTTCCATGAAATCCCCTTCAAATAGTCTCTACTTGGGTATCCAATAATTGTGAGAAATTTGAATAACAGGCAACCTCTGAAACTCAAAGGAAGAGCAGGACACACACCCCTAACTGTCTGTGAGCAAAAAAGCAGCTGTAATTTTGCATCTAAGGACTATGGGGTGAGAGAGAGCATAGGGACAAGGGGACTACAGAATATTTTTCAACACTGGCTTCAAACAGAGTAATAACACTCATAGGTAAGGTGACCATTGCCATGGCACATGGTTGTATTTTGATGAATAATCAAAGTTGTTCTCCTCCCAGATGAGAAGAAGATGCTCACCTGGAAAAGAGCACAACATCTAGCAATTTGAGTTGTAGTTGTGTTTCCCCAGAGCATGGCAGCAAGCTGTGCTCCTTCCTGCAAGGGGCAGGAGCGGGACGCCCCGTGCTGCAGGAATGCGAGGACTGTGGAGTTTGCATGGTGCTGGAAGGCGAGACACTGAAGTATGGCTTGGCACACACATGCTGGAAAGCCACAGCATACTGAAAGACATGCTTCTGCCCTTGGGCGGGCAGGAGGCTGGGGCGCAGTGCTGGGTGGCTGTGAGAGCAAAGAGCACGGAGGCATTTCCAGCACTCCTGCTCTTCCTCTGGAGCATGGAGATGGCAGACTTCCCCCCCCACCGATGGCGCTTTCTTGCCCCTTTCTGATTTCCCTGGAAACCAGCCTCAGCTCCTGCTTCTGCTGGGGCAGCTCAAGCCACTACATGCCTGCCTTGGGAAGGCACCTGAGGGACCCCAGGGACGGCAGCATCCCTGCTGGGCAAAAGAGGCTCCACAGGCACCCCAGGGCCCAAATCGGAGAGGGGTGCTCCACAGGTTGGAGGGCACCTCAGGAATGCAGGGTAGATCAGAGCTAGAGTCACACACACCGTCAAGCACGAAGTCGCCCCCCATGACCAGCAATAGCCAGTATAACAAAAAGCAGTGCCTTAATGGAGTGTACGTCTACTAATGCAGCAGCTGTATTACACCTTCAATCAGGGGTAAAGAAATCGCTTTAGCTGCCTTCCCCTTCCACTCTGCCAGCTCTTCAGCTTTCATATTCTCCTCAACAATATGCCATCCAGCCATCTGATCAGTGTGAGTTCATATCGATCGCTACAAACCGTTATTCAAAAAGTTATGCCAAATTCTGTGCCTAAACATTTTCTGCCTATTCACTTCTTGTGAAGCAGCATCTCCAAGCATTTGTTACCTTATGATTATGATTGCCCTATGTGCTTAGCTCTCATCGACTAATACAGAACTCCAACAGGAACTTAAAGCTAACTTAAAGAGATTTCCTGAATCAGGATTTTTTTTTTT